>NC_137459.1:308385620-308523199 GCF_964235325.1 Thermobia domestica
GAGAAGAAAGGTTCTGTAATTTATCCAAGTAAAATTGGCTTCCTACATCCCATTGTGAAAATGAAAGATTTATAGGTAACTCTATGTTATGATATGTAACCTCTACGGTATGTCTACTATATAAGATTATTTGATTTGCTATCACTGAATCGAACGCATTGTAAGATAAGAAATAAGCTCTGTGTTGATCGTCTGAATAATTTGAATAAACCGGTGTTTGGACATTTCTAGAGACAACATGAACAGTTGTTAATGCTGAAAACAAAATACCTACTGGGGTGTATAGATAAAAAAATTGGAGTTTGTTTGAGATGCTTTTACGGTACATGATTGCGTCGTGTTTCTATACACCAGATCAGTTATACATCTAGAAACTGGTGTAGTTGATATTCGAGGTGTTTCACATAGGAAGTGATAGCTTTTTCAAATGTATTTTTCATGAGAAAGAGGATAAAGTTGTTTTTCATTCAAATAGGCCATTTCTGGTAGTTGTAATTTAATATGTTTGTCCTGATGCAAATAACCTAGATTTGAAATCTGGAATAAGGGACGTACATCCGTAGGTAAAATAATGGGTATTTTTAAAAGTACTGTTATAACTTGCAAATCCGTATTATATTCTAGAAGAGTCGTATGTGTAGTCGAATACAATAAAGCTAGGTCCTGTTTGAAAATAGCGTGTTTCAATAGACTATGTTGTTCAATTATTTGCTTTGTATGGTCCGTATCTAGTATGCGGAAAGAAAGAATATTTTGATAAACATCTGCAAAAGTTTGAAGAATTCCCTCATGAAGCTGGTATGTAGTCATAAAAGCCATTAGACTTGCTTCGTGGCTAAGCAAATTACAGTATTGTGTGGTCACTGCCAGTTTCTAAGATTCAAAAGATCCTTGAATGGCGAGAATGAAGTCATTCTGAATTGAAAGAGCTTTATTAAAATTGGTTTTCGTTTGTTGAAGTTCGAATTCCATGATTTTGTCATGACGTTCAAGGTTATTTACTATGTGATTTAGACTATGTAATTGATAAGCGTTATAGGAAGAAAGGGCTAAGCTTCCTAGTCCTAGTAATGAAGCAAATAAAAAATCGTTTGTTTCTTTTAGGCTGGCAAGTAACAGAATTATTTTCCGAAATAATAAAATGACAAGTGATTAAATTTAATATCTTTTGTCTAAATTCGGTATCTGTTTCTTTAGTCGATTCTAAATTTTGGTGGAATCGCGTGCATGAATTCTTTTTGACGGTGTCGAATTGTAAATCAAAGTGAATGCGCAGCGGTTGATAGATATATTGGGAGACATGAATGCTAAGTCCCCGCTGTGCTAATGCTATGCCCAGATTTCCAATGGTGAATTGCGATTTCTGTGTCAAGGGGTCTTGTTGTGCTAGTGTATGTTGTACTGTCATGATGGTTATTAAAATTAGTAAATACATATTTGTGGACCTGCAACAAAAGGAGAGAAAAAAATAGGCTAAAGCAATGTATGTTCGTAGTATACTTTAATATATAATAACGACTAATTAAAAATAATATGAATAAATATTCAAAAAAAATTCTTGAAGATCTTTTTTTAACGCAATCACTCTAAGTTTGTTGAATACCTATAAATAGTAAATTCTCTAATTTCCTATATCGCGAAATAAGAAAGTTTTCGGCCTAACTAGCTTATCAAAGAAATAGAATAGTCTCAGGAAAGAAAAATAAGGGTATTGATTCCTTTGTGTACGAAGAAGCCACTTACACTCACGGTGTCCGAAGAAGAAAGACTGTTATCGCGCAGTCTATTCGCACTTGCTGAGTGAACAAAAGAAATCAATACGAAAGGCTTTCACCAGAGTGACCTAATATCCCTATTCTAGACTAACATATGATCCTCTTCTTTTCCCATGTACCATCTCGATATTTGTCCAGTGGTTCTTGATTTCGCTTCTATTGGTGGTTATCTTTCGTTGATTGAAGATCTGGTTGACTATCAAAGTTTCGGCGTGGAAACATCTTAAGTTGATAGTAGAAACTTGTTTCTTCTTTGGGCGTCGTCTGTGTGCACTGGCGTCTATGGGTGTCATCTAGCGTCTTCGCTTGTCCTTTGGTGCTGATCACATCATTCACCATGTTACTTAGCTGCAGATGTTGAATTGTTTCCATAGATGCAAATCTTGGAGAATTTTCTTCGTCCCATGTGTTGTTGAGCAAATTGCCTACTTTCCAGGCTAATGGATGTTTATGTCACAGCGTCTACTTCTCTTACTGATGAAATCTTCTTTAAAGATGTGATGTCCACTTCATCACACTTGGCGTTGTTCTTATTTTGATATTCTATGACGATTTTGTTCGCACTGTTAGTGAAACCTACAACTGTAGTTTTCTTGTTCTATTTATGACTGAACACTTCTGGGATCCCTTTCTTTTTCTGATGGTCCTTCACTAAGACAACGTCCCCAATCTGGAATTCTGTTTGCTTGTTTTCTTGAAGAAATTTCTCCAGTTGTTTTCGATAATTCTTGATCATAACTTGATGAGCCTCTTTCTTCTCTTATCGTTTTCAAAACTTCAATGCCTTCTGCATTTTCGATGTTTTGTACTGGAGTCTGAAATTCATTTTCCAACAATGACCTTGGCTGATAAGCATGTAGCAAAAAGAAATTGCTGAATTTTGTTATTACGTTTGTAACATTATTTAACGAAAAGGTGAGTGCTGGCAAAAATAAGTCCCATGCGTGTCCTTTAAACGATGCATAGTGTCGTAACGCTTGCTGAATAGTGTCTGCTGTTTTCTCCACCAAACCTAAAGATTCGTGCTGGTTGACAGCTATGAAATTCAATGTGGTTCCAAACCTTTCTGAAAGTTCGGCCATTATTTTACTACGGTGTCCGGGAAGTTTGTCCAAAATAATTTTCTCCGGCAGACCATATTTGAGAAATACTTTTCGATATAACGAGTCAGCTATTGATTCTGCTGTTAAGTCTATTAAAGCATCTGTTACAATATACCTAGTACAAAGATCACATGTGATGAGAATGTATTTGTTATGCTTTCCAGACATTGGGAAAAGGGCCTACCTGGTCAATTTGGATAGTAGAAAAAGGCTGTAATTGAGCATAAATGTTATGTCTGTGGTAACATTTTTGGAGGTTTAGTGACTCTCTTATTTAATAAACAGGATGGGCAACTTCTAACCTTGTTTCTAATGAATGCTTTCATGTGTGGAAAATAAATTCTATGCAGTGCATAGTTATATGTTCTCGTTTGACCTTGATGAGCAGAGGTTAATGGAGACTTATGAATCATATCAAACACTGTTTTGTAACTTAAAGGGAATACAAAGTAAACGTTTGGTTACGTTTGCGAACTTATGTATTCGGTAAAGTTTTCCATCTACTAATTCATAGCATTTCGACATTCGTACTGCATTGGTGTCTGATGAAACTTCTCCCGTTTCTAAATATTTATAAATATCTCCAAAGAATGTGTCCTCTCTTTGATAGCGGCCTGTATTCTGTGGCTCTGTGAAATTCACTAAACATTTGTCCTGATCGATATTTTCTACTGAAGACCTCCCGGCTGTGCGGGAAGTAGTGTGTAACGGCTAAGTCCGTCAACTATATTGAGCTCACTTTTTACATGTATTGGCGTGAATTGATAGTCTGATATATAAAAATACCATTTCAAAAGTTTTGGTGGCAAATTCTTACTAGTCTTCAGAAATGTTAAAGCTCTTGAATCTGGCTTCAGATAAAAACGTCTTCCAAGCAGAAAGTAACGGAATGCTCGAAATAAAGCTATAATTGCTAGAAGTTCAATTTCTAAAACACTCAATTTTTTCTCTGTTTCTGTTAATAAACGAGAGTAGTATGAGATAACATACCATTCACCTGCATTTTCATCATCTGTCTGCAGCAAAATTGAAGAAATTGTGGTCCTTGACCCGTCAGTATACAAGCACAAAGGTTTGTTTTCGCCATACGGTGCCAGAGCGGGGGCCGCTAGCAATTTCTGTTTCAAAAGTTCAAAAATTTCTTGATGTTGAGCGGTCCATTCAAACCTTTCTCGTTTACGAAAGAGCTTTTGAAGCGGTTCCGTGATTTCTGTATAATTGGGCAAAAATTTTCGAATATAATTACAAAGCCCTAAGTAGGATCGTAATTGTTTCGTATTTTTAGGTGGAGGATAAATTTCAATAGTTTTTAAAATTCCGTCTGAAACTTCAAACCCAAATTTCAAAATTTTGTGTCCTAGCGCTACGATTGATTTCATGAAAAACTGTGATTTCTCTACCGACACTCTTAAACCATAGATTCTCAGTCTACGCAACAGTTGTTCTAGAACTTCTACAAATTTCTCTTCAGAATTTGAAAATAGAAATAGATCATCCACATATAAGGGCTGTAAATTAGATAGTACAACTGATAGAAACGTATTAAAATAAAAAGGAGAATTTACATAATCTTGTGGCATACGAAGGTGTTCGAATTTTCCAAGATTTGGAATGCTAAATAATGAATATTTCCTTGATTGAGGCTGTAATTCTAATGTGAAAAAGGTATTTGAAATATCCAAGTATCCGTAGTACAAGTGTCCTGAAATAGTTGACAGTATTTCACTGACAGGAGGTAAACTAACACTATGATACAAAACTCTTGAGTTCAGTTCTCTCAGATCAATAATCTTGCGCAATTTTCCCGATTGTTTCCTAAGAAACATAACCGGAGAATTATAAGATGAATTGAATCTTTGTATCACCCGTTGTTCCAATAACGTATTTATTAATTGCGTAACTTCCGATTTCAGTGCATATGGAATTGGAAATTGTTTGCGTGAAAACGGAATTTCTGTGTTAAGTTCAATTTTAAATTGAAAATATCTTGCTTTTCCGATCCTGTTAGGATTCCACGTAAACACATCAGCAAAGCGGTAGCAGAGGTCTATTACACTTTTTCTCTATATTCAGGACTGGTATCTTGACCAATATTTAATTTAGAGATTTGAAATAACTGGTGTCCTTCCCGTAATAATTCTTCATCCACATAATTTTCATCTATTAATTGGCAAGATTGATTTGACTCTTCAATTTGAACATCTTCCGCTTTTCCGATTACAAAATTCTTATGAAGAACGACTTTTGTGACTAAAGGGTTAATAATTTCAACTACGGGTTCGTTTCTATTTAAAATAGCTCGCGGCACTAAAATTCCTAGTTTCTCAATTACAGACATGTCTGGCTCTAAAATCACTTCTTGACCTCATTTCGAATTAATACATTTAAGTGCAACAATTATTCTTGTTCTTGGAGGAAGATACTTCCTCTTATAAATAACAAACTTTGGATCATATGCCTCTGCCAATAAACAAAATATTGGCTCTGAAACCTGATGACCTGTATTACTCTGTTGTTGTGTGTTACGAGGAGGCTTTCCATACCTAAACAAAGATAGCGTCTTATTGAGGTAATCAACACGGGCGTTATGAAAAATAAAGAAGTCATTTCCTAAAAGAGCTTTCGGACCAAAATTTTCCAGTATTCTGAACCTGTGATTAAAGGATCGACCGTTGATTAGAAATTTGATTATGGCTGTGTGTTTCAGCTCTATAGGTTCACATGAAACACCAACAACTTTCGTAATTTCCTGCGACAATTTAGTTTTAGGACATAGCAATAATTTATCTAAAATTGATATTGTACTTGCCGTATCTACAATTATTTTTAATGGTTTCTTTCTCAGTTGTATTGTAAATCTAACCATGTCCCCTTCAATTTCTAATGGAGTCTGTATCTCTTCTTCCGGGACATTTTTTGTTTATATTGACGGTGTACACTAGTATTATTAATTTCTACTGGTGAGCCCTTTTTCTTGTTATCTGTACATCCACCGTCTGCATGTACAGACGTTGTCAGTTTAAATTATGAGTCGTCTATACCTGATTCATTTGGGAAGGGTTTTGTAGAGGAACATAATATGTCGTACCATTACTTTGCATGTGATGTACACCCTTCATTTGATTAAAACTAGGTACCTGTTGTACATGAGACACATTAGTATGGTGACAACAACACTGGTTGTTATGATAATTAGCGCATCCTGATCTAAAATTTCCACGACCACCACGGCCTCGAAAATTGATATTTTCCCTCTAAAATTGCTGTATTGAGTATTGTTTCTACCCTTATTATTCTTAAAATTGCCTGTCTTACTACCTCAAAAATTATTTCTGTTATTCTGATGGGATTGAGAATAATTTTGTGCACAGTGCGTGTTTGACTTTTGCGAATTTAAAGAACCGCCTTTGATTCTTAGCGATAATTTTTCTATTTCTTTCTGTAACTGGTTAATGGAAGATACAACCTCACTACTTTGAGATGATGATGAAGGTGTGTTTGTGTTCTGAGTTTCCGAGTGTTCAGCTCTGTGTCTTTGTTTCTCTACTAATTCTCTAATTGCTTTCTTTTTATTTTTCCTGTGCCTATGTGACGTAATCTCGTCCTCGGACTCGGACGAAGAACTGTCAGTAACCGTAGATTCTGATTCAGAATCAGTTGACGAAAACCTACGTTTTCCTTTTCTACACTACTTCTTATACGCTTTCTTAATACGTGCATCTATTTCTCTCTTTCTCTTATTTCTAATTTTACATTCATTTGCTTCTAACGTATAGAGAGCCTGGATAAATGCATCTAAAGTGTCAAAAGACTCGTAACCTAGGTGTTGAATATAGTACGGTTTCAACCCTGCTGTAATGATTGAAATGATCTGCTCTTCTGTCAAAGTCGGAGCATGTTTGTCTACCATGGATAAAATATCATAAACAAACGACTGAATGGGTTCATGTTTTCTCCGAATCCTATTCTGTACGGTAGAGAAAAAATCTACACTATCTCTAGCATTCTTGAAACATTTAATTATCTCAGCTTTACTATTTGCATAGGTTGTTTCATCTGTAATGTTCTTTATCTTTAACAAAGTTCGCAATTGTTCTTTTAGTTTCCCTGGAAACGCAGTGATTATAATTTGTTTTGCTATCTTATCAGTCCAATTATTTAACCGTACACAATCTCATATTCATCAAGAACTGTTGTATCGTGATTTTGTGTGGTTTAAATTTCGGAACAAGATAATGAGAATTGAACACATTAACAAAAGGATTTTGAGCTCCCTGGCCTACACTGTGTTGTCCCTGCATTTTCTTAGACTTATTGTATTTCCGTTTTAGTCGAGGGATTTTTACTTTTATTGGGATATTTTTTTTTTGTATCTTAACGTTCTAAATTGTTCGTCTGAATGTTCTGTATCACTGCTGGAAGTATTATTCATATCCTACATACGAACAGAAAATAAACCTTCGCAACGCGACTAATTTTGCAACCTAAGCAAAGTACACTGACCATTAGTTTGTAAATGCAGCAAATTCTTATATGACAACAAGAATCGTGGTGTATTGTCCGTTTTTTAGTAACAAGAGGAAATGAATCTTGCAAGACTATATAGCATTGCAACAACTGACGTCTGTAATTTCAGCATACTATGAGAGAGAGAGAGAAAAACAAGAACATGAAACTGCTTTTACTCAACTAACAAACTGATGTTATCGTCTAAATAATTTAAACTAGGCGTGATACACTTCATTCCCGTACGTATGAGGCATCGGAATCAAGCATGGTGTATCTAATTTAATGCAACTTGAATGGCCTATAAAATTAGCGAGGCCGAAATCAAAACATATGTGCTAAATGACCATAATCTAATTAATGTTGTCCGGAATCTTAATTTTACCCATAATAGGATAAAACCGGATGCTTCCACCATAACGTGTGCTACAAATTTCTAACTGAAATGACAGTATCTTAGAAACTTTTTATACTTGGGGACAGAGCGTAGCTCATCTGAAATTTGTAACACCGTGTATTTAGACAACTCAAGGATGAATTTAACTAATCATCTTAGGATAAGAAATGAAATAATCAATTTCTTTTGGATATTTTCGACATCACACCACAAGCTATCAGGACTCGAAATGGTTTTAACTATAAAAATCTACTAAATCGTAATGGCACAGAAACTTAACCATTATGACTATCCAACATCGTAAATAGCTGTAGTACTCACAGATAGTTCAGCTTTGATAATCTCCAGTCGACGTCTTTTCACTGTCCTCAACCAGCACAACCCCTTTCCGGGATTTCGGTGCTTTCTGATTGTGGCGTAGAGTTTAGCTCAGGTCTCCTTATGAAATGCCTTACTTTGTTATTTCCGTATAGGAAAACTTCCTATAATTGTGGTGTGATGCCTACGTTATCTGTTTTTATTTTCCTAAACAGTTTGAATATCGCTTCTTTGTTTTACACTAAACAAAATAAATTTACAAAATACATGTAAGGATTTTGGGTACTTTACAATACTGTCCAGTGGTTATATGATTGACTTTGGTAAAATTTCCGAACCGCTATTAAAGCCTAAAGGAAACTTTTAGAACATAAAGGATCGAATCCCGGACTGTCATAAACGCCTAAGCCCTCATAGGGATCCACAGGACACGAACCCAATACAGTTGTAAATGCCATTCCCTTATAGGGACTCAAACCCAATACTGTTTTACTAGTGGTTCAAGAGTTATTAAGTTTAAATTAATGTTTTCTCTCTCCCCCCTCTCCCTCCCCTAAGTTCTACCATCAAAATGAATAGCTAAAAAAACACTCCCAGACCAGAACCGCATACCCGTTGAAAATTTGATCGAGATCGGCCGGGCGCTTCAAGAGATTAAGAGTCACAAACATAGTCACTTTCAATTTTATAATATAAACTAACCTCTGGCTAGTTGGGGGCTCCACCCCCAGACCCTCGAGTCAGCTCGGCCTACGGCCTAGCATTTCTTCTATCGGCCTTTGCATCAACAGTGAATTTCGTGAACTTGCTCTTCATATTTCCTGAATCTGCCCATCCGGGGGCTTCATTCCCACACACTATCTTTGCTCGATCTACGGCCTCACACCTCTTGGACCCACAATTCTATCGTTTCTTTTCTTATTTCAACTATCTAAAAGATAAGATTTTGTATCCCAAGAGAACGAACATTTAAATAACACGGGAATTTCTTCATACCCCTTTAGATCCCTAAAAAATTAAAAATATTCACTTTTGGCAATCCTCCTGTCGGTTAGTCGTGGAAGGCTACAACCACGCTAAATTTTATCATACTAATCTTGCGGGAAGTGCCTAAACATTTTGAGGGGTAGAAGATGTCCCATATAAATAACATGGGAAAGATTTTTCAATTCCCAATAAAACCACCCTACAGTTGGAAATTTTTATTTCTGATGATTCACTTAGGTAACGCTGACAAAAATGTATAAACATACAGAATTTCAAGTTTTTATTCCAATTCTAAGTACCTAAAACATGAGATTATAATTAAAAAAGGCCTATTTAAATAACATGGGGAAATTCTTCATCCCCTCTTTAGACATCCTAAAAATTAAAAATATTCACTTTTGGCAATTTTCCTGTGAGTTAGTTCCGAAAAGCTACAGTCATGCCAAAATTAATCATTGTAGTCCTACAAAAAGTGCTCAATAATTTATGGCAGCTCATGAAGTTTTATATATAGTTAAGATTTTGACAGTAGAGCTTCGAGGAGGTAGGGGTAGATATGTGAATAAAACCTAATAACTCTTGAACCAAACGACCGATCTCGTTCAAATTTTCAAAATGGATGAGATTCAGGACTAGAAAGGTATTAATATTTTCTCATATACGGTACAACCTATTGCCGTTAGAAGGGAGGGGAAGATATATATCTAAAAATAAATAAAACTTAATAACTCTTGAAACACCGAATCGATCAAGATTAAATTGTCAACATGAAGATGTTCGGGCCTGGGATGATTTTTATCGTTTTACTTTGAAGGTGAAACTTAGGGGAGGGGTGTGAGAAGATGTATGTAAAAAAATGAAAGTGACTGTCTGTGACTTCATTACTTTTGAACCACCCGAATGATCTTGATCAAATTTTTAACATAGATGACGTTCGGTCCTGGGATGGTTTTCATCATATTACTTTCACGGTAGAACTTAGGGGAGAGTGAGCGGAGGGGGAGATATAATTATTATTTATTATATAAAAATAAATAAAACTTAACTGTTGAATCACCCGACCGATCTCATCAAATTTTCGGCATAGATGAGGTTCGGGTCTGTGAAGATTTTTATAATTTTACTTTGACTGTGCAACTTAGGGGAGGAAGGAGGTTGAGGAACATTTATGAATGATGAAAATGACCGATATTAATGTCGAATGTATAGTTTTCGGGGTCACTGAGATGCACAGTGACACTTCTGATGCTGATTAAATCCCAAATTCAGCACCGCAACTTGGGGGAGGAGGGAGGAAGGAGATATATAAAAATGATCGAAAATGACCAAAATCAGTGTCGAATCTATGGTTTTCGGTGTCACTGAGATGGACAGTGACACTTCCGATCCCGTTTACATCCAAATTCAGCACCGCAACTTTGGAGAGGGAGAGAAGGAAATACATAAAACTGATCATGACCCATATTAGTGTCGAATCCAGAGCTTTCTGGATCGCTGAGATGAACAGTGACACTTCCGATCCCGTTTAAAACGAAATTCAGCCCCGCAACTTGGGGGAGGAAGAGATATCTAAAAATGATCGAAAATGACCAATATTAGTGTCGAATCCATAGCTTCCGGGGTCGCTGAGACGAACAGTGTTACTTCCGATCCCGTTTACATCCAAATTCAGACTCGTTATTTGGCGTTGAGGGAAAGGGAAATAGACAAAACTGATCAAAAATGATCCATATTAGTGCAGAATAGATAGCTTTCTGGGTCGCTTAGATGGACGGTGACACTTCCGTTGCCGTGGCCCGCAACATGGAGGAGAGGGAAGGGAAGATATTTAAAAATGATCGAAAATGGCCGATATTAGTGTCTAATCCATTGTTTTGGGGGTCGCTGAGATGAACAGTTACAGTTACGATAACTTTTAATTCGTTGCCACTAACAACGAAAACAGCATATTTTAAGGGTACGAAACACATTTTATACGAAGTTGTGCATTAACATTTTCATTTTAACCCAGCGAAGCGGATATTCGATGCTAGTATATTATATTTTAGTGTTTCTTTTGAACAGCAATGGCTTAATAGCTTTTTAATAGTGATAAGATAGTAATGTAAGTTAGTGCATACTAAGAAATATAATTCAAGTGAAGCGCCAGAGGTGTTATTATTATTAAATAATTGCATGTGTTATTTACTTTATTAATATTGCAATTTTTACAAATAGTCCCAGTCGTTTTCAAAAGAGCTCCATATTCGTGTCCGTGATTGCAAATCGACTTTTTAATCCTTGAAAAACAATAAAAACCATTGGATGAACTATCTGGCGAAAGCCCTTTCTAGTCATCGACGAACTTTTCCCAAAAGTACTTGTACTTATGTGGATTGTATTTACCAAGATTAATTTTTTGTGAATATTGCTACGTGAACCAGTGACGCCCAATATCAAATTCTAAATTTCAAGTTAATTTGAGTATTTCATCGAAGAACTTAGGTATTGATTTATAACACAGTGGTTATCAATCGCAGTGAGTTTTAGACAGTATCATAGAAATATTGGACCAGACTTCTTGAAGATTTTAATAAACAGACAAACTGCAGTGCTTTTCTATAAGTGCGCTTCCCGTAAGTACGTAATTGTAAGGCGTGTTGAGGTAAGATTGTGCAATCCTACATTACATCATTCTACCTTCATAGTATAGGGTTGTATTTTAGTACAATACTCTCCCAATCTATGGTAGGAGAGTGATAGGAGGTTACGACCTGTGCAGTTGAGCTTGAGGGGTATCTCCACTTGGACATACTACCGTTCCCGACAAGTAATACAACATTTAGACTATAAGTCTCTTCAACACGGGCAGACCAAGCTGAAGAGACTTTTCAAGTCGACGTTGAGTACAAGGCTCTAATTGATGCCTTTCTGAACGTAGTTGATATTTAATAAATGTTGGTTAAGCAGACAGGATCGATAAACTATTCTCTCCAATCAAACATTATCTCGGATAACTCCAGTTAGCGGCATCGGAGAAAGGTACGGATGTGTTCCAACCAAATAGTCTTACAATCTACGAAGAAACCTATTCCATATAAGGGTTGTTCTCAATTTTATTTTTGTTTGGATACTATTTTACCTAAAACTGAATTACTCAATAACACATTTTATATAGAAATTTTTCATAATATTACAGAATTCAGTACTTCAAAACAAAAAAAATATTTCATTCTACATGAATGGTTGAATATGAGAAATGGTAAAACTTCACATAATGAAACTTAAAAAATAGAGTAAGTTTTATAATAACATATTTAATTTGATGATTTAAGTCTACACTCACTACGGTAGAAAAGCATAATAAATTATGTTATCTACATAGTAATAGTACATTTTATAATCCTGGTTGGGGCATATCCCGTTGGACAATGTCCCATAAGAACCATCCTCGCGGTTGCCAACAGGCATTCCAATCATCAAACAAAACCTTGCTTCAATAAGGGAACTCACTGCCGTGAAGTAGGGTAGAGTGTATGTGAGTTCCTTATGTATGCCTCATTTGGTAGCGACGCTGGTTGTGTCAATAGTGGGAGGTTACATGTTACTGATATTGGGAGCGGTATTAGAGACTTCAGTGGATTAATAAAGTGGAAGTTTATTTGAAACTATTGTTTCTGGGTTTGGAACAATAGTTTCGTGAAGTCTACCACAGGTGTCACAAATATTGAAAAGATGAAGCAAAGAAACTGTTTAATTGCTTTCATTACGCGAATTCTTCTCTTCATCTGTTGTTTTTGATGAGCTTCGATGGTGTGGGACTTTGTGCCTATCATCGCTTTGCAGTATTTGACACGACACTACTAAAGTTGTAGGAACAATGGTAGTTCGTTCTTTATCCGCACGAACGGAATCTGCGAAAAATGTATATAAAATTTAAATAAAAGGAAAGAATCTCTCTCACATTGATATGTACGTTTGTGCGTGCGTATGTGTGTGTGTGTGACCTTGCCCGAAGAAACAAGAATTCTTATGCCTAAACAACCGTGCAAACATTGACAGGTGGACATTGTTGGTGTACTTTATGATACCTCATGGTTAACCATGTTGTCAACCCAACATAAAGTTGTATTTTTTCAAGTGGCCCTATGTCAAGCTATTACATATTTCAAATACACATGTAAAACGTAAACAAATATACCATACTTGATATGCAATGTTGGAAACTAAGGAAGCAGAGAATCATAAACGTCGAAAAACAAACAAATTTTAGGGGGTTTTGCAACGCAAGTGAGAGAGACAACTTAATGCACATCCAAAGTACCTTAATGTCCATTATTATATGACATATTTGGAGCAAGTAGAAACAAGTTACAAGGAATAGAAAATTGACTTTTTTCAAACTACTTTATTTCGAAAAAAATGTTATATAAGTATCACATGTAATTACGTACATAATTTTCAATATACATACAGACCATAATATCGTTTACAGCAATTTGATATCTTGGACCATTCGGGAGATGTGAAGAAAATAATAAAATTTAAAATATTGCTTACAATGACGTATTTGTGGGAAGTTTATATTACTTTGCTTCCATAACATTACAACACTTTTTGGTAGGTATAATTACAATAAGTTCTCGGAATTACATAATTTTAAACAATTTTGCCAACTTTAACAGTGTTAGCCATATCTCCAGAACGGTTTGAGATATAAAGTTACTGTAAACGGGATTGTAATCTTCACATTTATTGAAAACGATCTACGTAATTAAATAAAATACTTATCTAAGCAGTTTTGAAACAAAGGCTTAAAAAGTCAAATTTTCAATCCCTTGTAACGTTTCTCATATTCGTTCGAAATCCGTCATATCATTGTCATAGTATTAGACACTAAGGTTCTTTGGATGTGCATTGCCCCGTCAATTTCACTTGCGTTGTTACTGCCTAGTCCAGTCAATATATGGTTTGACCCCCAACAAATTGCAAGAAAAGCTATTTTTTAGTTTTTCTGGTAGAAAAAAGCATTCTGAACAACATATCAAAAATTAGCAAAAATTAGACTTCAATTTGACCGCCATTTTGGATTTTATTACTAAACACCTTTCTCGGAAAAAACAAATTACACCTTCTCCCAGAATTAAGATAAAAACTTCGTTCTTGTGTCAAATTGATGGTGATCTTAAGTAGTACTCCCCCCTCTTGGCGCGAATGAGCAACCGTGACGTCATAGGTCACATGTCAATGACCTAGGGGTACATAGGACCACCCCCTCTAAATTTTGGCAGGGGTACCATGGCCCACCCCCCTAAATTTTGGCAGGGGTACCTAGTACCACCCCCCTTAAATTTTGGAAATTGCCAAATCTAAAAATTTGGTATGGTAGCCTGGGACCACAGTATGTACCTCTATCAGTATTGGGTGTCTATGTCGTTCCCTTTTGAGCTCCTCCGTGGCTAAGCGGTTAGCGTACGCGCCTTTGGCGTGGGAGACCCGGGTTCTATTCCAGGCGGGAGCTCATGTGGTTCGGATTCCACGTAAATCAGTAGGTCCACGTCTCATATAGCCTCGCTGCTGAAAGGGACGCTAAACTAAAATCAACTCAACTCAACTCGTTCCCTTTTATGGGTAAAAAATTGCCAAAAATTCAAATTTCGATGGTTTTTGACCTAATTTATCCCCTTTGATGAGGTGTTATTACCTTATATGGTTATATGAGCGTATACAGGGGTTCATTACCTTTCATAAGACATGGGTATATTAATGCACCCCTTGAAAATTTTGGAAGGGGTACCTTGGCCCATCCCTTAAATTTTGGAAATTGCCCAATTTAAACATTTGGTATAATAGTATAGAACCCTAACATGTATTATGATAAATTTAGGTGGTCCACCTCGTCCCCTTCTAGGGGTACAAAATTGCCAAAATATAAACGTAAGCAATACGTTGTATTACGTGTTTGGTTTTTGGTCGATTTTATCCTCTTGGATGAGGTCCTATTATCTTATATGGTTATATGGTTATGTATAGGGGTCTATTCCCTATCATAAGACATAGGTACATTTGTGCACCAATTTAAAAATTTGGGAGGGATACCTTGGCCCACCCCTTTAATTTTGGAAATTACCCATTTTATATATTTGGTATTATAGTATAGGACCCTAATATAGATTACTATAAATTTGGGTGGTCCACCTCTTTCCATTTAGGGGTACAAAATTGCCAAATTTTAGTACAACCACGTGTTTGGTTTTTTGGCCCAATTTATTCCCTTGGATGAGGTCCTATTACCTTATAAGGTTATATGGTCATGTATAGGGGTCCATTCTTTATCATAAAACCTAGCTACATTGATGCACTCCTTTAAATTTTTGGGAGGGGTATCATGGCCAATCTTTTAAATTTTGAAAATTTTTCAGTTTAAGCATTCGGTATTATAGTACAGGACCTCAACATGTCTCATGATAAATTTGAATGGTCCACCTTGTTACCTTTCATGGGTAAAAAAATTGCCAAAATATAAACATAAGGAATATGTTGTACCATGTTTTTGGTTTTTGGCCCAATTTCTCCCTTTTGATGAGGTTCTATTACCTTATATGGTTATACGGTCATGTATATGGGGTTCATATCCTATCATAAGACATGGGTACATTGATGCACCCTTTAAAATTTTGGGAGGGGTATCTTGGCTCATCCACTCAGTTTTAGAAATTGTTTAATATAAACATTTGGTATCATAGTACAGGACTTCAATATGTATCACTATAAATTTGGATGGTCCACCTAGTTCCCTTTCATGGGTAAAGAACTACCAAAAATCAAATTTCGGAGGTTATTGGCCCCGTTTGATAAGGATTTAACACGTTATATGGGTATGTACAGAGGTTTATTACCTTCATATGTTTATGTTTCCTTTTAAATTTGGGAATTATCAAATAACAAAATTCGGTAAACGTTTTCTAGGACCCATTGTAGATGTTGGTGTTCCTCTTATAGCCAAATATTCAAAATTTAATGGTTATTGACCGGCTTTATTATTGAATAAGTACAGGATTTATTACTTTTTCATAAGACACAGGTGTATTTGTGTACCAATCTTAAATTTTGGGAGGGGTACATTTCTTATTGTCGTATCAATAATTGGTAATTGTTCTTAAAATTTGATAGTATCTCATTCATTGGGTAAATCATTGTCAAATATGAGTATGATCACGTGATCAGTTATTGACCTATGATGGGATTAGGAGTCCAGGACATTGGTACATTGAAATTTTGTAGGATAATTTGAGAATTGTCAAATGAAATTGCGTCATTGGTTTTGATTATTCCAGCCTATGGACCAAATATAAACATAAGCAATACGATGTACCACGTAATTGACCTTGATGACGTAGTGTACAGGGATTTATTTCCTTTGTTGTGGTACTTCTTAAGTTTGAGTACACACTGGCAGAAAAACAGTTGGTTCTACTCAGGTAAACAATTGACGGACATTATTGCCCTTATTGAACATATAATGATATGATTAATTCTAAGACTTAGGTATATCGAGAGAAGTATTCTTTAAATTTTGGAATTGTGATAAACAGAACTTTAACATAAGGCGCGAAATTTGAAACAATACTTTGAACTTTACTCACAGCTCATAGTCTAAGATCATTGGTGTTGATTGATTTGACCTTGAGCTTTAGAAATCTGATAGCTAACCTTATTGAATCTTATGACTCATAGACGAAAGGCAATACATGCTACAACACTTTGAAATTTAATCACAACGTGCCGTAATCTGACACTAGCAAAGTTATTGTTGATGCAATTTGATTGGCTGACCACTATCTTTCATGCAATCTGACTGGTTGATCACTATCTTTCGCGCAATCTGATTGGCTGATGATTTTCAAATCTTTGCTGCATTCAATTTTGTTTTGTTTAATATTTGAAAAGTTTTTGAAATTTTTGTTTAAAAATTTTTTATTTGAAACTTTGGTTTGACATTTTTCGTTTGATATTTTTAGTTTGAAAATTTTTTTGTTTCGAAATTTTTTTGAAAATTTTTTTGTTTGAAACTTTGGTTTGAAATTTTTTTCGTTTGAAATTTTGTTTGAAAATTTTTGTTTCGAAATTTTTGTTTGAAATTTGTTTGTAATATTTTTTGTTTTGAAACTTTTGTTTCAAAATTGTGTTTAAACTTTTTGTTTGAAATTTTTTTCGTTTCAAAACTGAAAATGTTTGGTTTGAAATTTTAGTTTTAAAAAAAATTTCGATTTTTTCTGTTTAAATTTTTTGTTTGAACATTTTTGTTTCGAAATCTTTGTTTGGAAGATTTCGGTTTCAAAATTTTAAATTTGTGCACTCATTAGTGAAGAACAGTAACTGCTTGGAAGAAAACTTGGTTTGAAATTTTTAGTTTGAAAATTTTTGTTTCGAAATTTTGTTTGAAAAAAATTTTGTTTCAAAGTTTGGTTTGACATTTTTAAAAGTTTGTGCACTCATTAGTAAAGAATCGGAACTGTTTAGAACAAAAACCTCTATCAACATTGTTTATCATAGTGCAATAGTACACGTCAGAACATGGGGTTGTACTTGAAATGAAAAAAACACGAATTATTGAAATGGATCATTTTATTACACTGCACTGGTTAACCACATACATACATACCAGATAAAGGATCTGGATATTGTCGATACAATGTATTTTGAACTTCTTGCACTAGTTTGTCTTTAGCGTATAATTTTAGTTACAGTTGAAGTCTTTTAAGGTCTATTGCAATATCCATTGGTGGAAACTCAATGTCAATTTGATCACAAATAAACTGTTTATCAATACAGGTATGCACCCACGAACGATGTTGACAACCATCACAACATCTAGATACATGTTTTACAATATGTATGACACATTTCTCAAAATAGTACTTTTTCAGGAATATACTTGTTTTGTTGCACACTTTCACTGCATGTTTAACACACTGGAATACGTTGGTGAATTTGTTCAATTCCGTTTGCGTTAGATACACCATGTTGCGAGGGACATGCAATCTACTCTTTTTACGTAACAGCACCATCTTCTCTTCGATGACTGTACGCAGCACCACTTCATGATTTGAGCCTAATGATTTGACTATGGTCACATTTAGCTCATCATGAAAATAATAATTCATTTGGTCGATTCGTGAACATATTATTTGCCATTCTTCAAAGTTCAGTTGTACACCAAATTGTTCTGCTTTGCCCAATCGAATCACTGGTTCAAATGTTCTAGCACTGATACCAATCATCACATGTTTTGTTTGAAATATATTTATTGGATAATAGCTTGCGAAAATGAATTCTTTATCGTTAGAAGTACACATCTTTCCTCCTGAAACGCACTTGCTCAAATGATTTCATTGGCTGACACTGTATTGGTTGATTTATAGAACTACGGCTGACGTCATTGGAAAGAAATGTGCTGACGTTTGAATTCATGATTTCATCACAGTTGCTGACGTCATGCTGACCAACCAAATTCATAGATCGCATTCAGATACAACTACGTCTGATGTCAAAGGAATGTGCTGACGTTTGAATTCACGATTTCATCACAATTGCTGACGAAACCTTCTGTGTACTAAATTCAAATTGACTTCGACCCAAAAATCCTTTGTAACATAAAGATACAGATCCAGTATTTAAAAAACGCAGTAGTTCTTCTTGTTTCGATGCTTCCATGGGTAAATATATTGCTGGTAAAATTATATTCTTATCATTTTGAAGCTTCACTACGATTCTTAATCCAAACTTTTTAGGGATTTTTTGGCTAGCTAAGATTCTATAAGTTACATTCTGTTGTAAATCAGTAATCTTGGTAAATAATTTCATCACATCACGTGTGTTTAGAAACTGCAGACAAGTAGCCATGATGACGTTATTATGAATGCTAACTCGAACGATACTTATATATGATGCAAAAACTGATGACGTTGCATTATCATGTTCTGACGTGTACTATTGCACCATGATAAACAATGTTGCCAGAGGTTTGTGTTCTAAGCAGTCACGGTTCTTTACTAATGAGTGCACAAACTTTTAAAAATGTCAAACCAAACTTTGAAACAAAATTTTTTTCAAACAAAATTTCGAAACAAAAATTTTCAAACTAAAAATTTCACTAAGTATTCTTCTAAGCAGTTCCTGTTCTCCACTAATGAGTGCACAAATTTAAAAATTTGAAACCAAAATCTTCCAAACAAAGATTTCGAAACAAAAATGTTCTAACAAAAAATTTAAACAGAAAAAATCGAACAATTTTTTAAAACTAAAATTTCAAACAAAAAATTTTCAGTTTTGAAACGAAAAAAATTTCAAACGAAAAGTTTAAACAAAATTTTGAAACAAAAATTTCAAAACAAAAAATATTACAAACAAAAATTTCAAAAAAAATTGAAACAAAAATTTCAAACAAAAATTTTTTCAAACAAAAATTTCGAAACAAAAATTTTCAAACTAAAAATTTCAAACGAAAAAATTTCAAACCAAAGTTTCAAACAAAAAATTTTGAAACAAAAATTTCAAACTAAAAATATCAAACGAAAAATGTCAAACCAAAGATTCAAACAAAAAATTTTTAAACAAAAATTTCAAAACTTTTTAAATGTTAAAACTTAAAACTGAATGCAGCAAAGATTTGAAAATCATCAGCCAATCAGATTGCGCGAAAGATAGTGATCAACCAATCAGATTGCATGAAAGATAGTGAGCAGCCAATCAAATTGCATCAACAATAACTATGCTAGTGTCAGATTACGGCACGTTGTGATTAAATTTCAAAGTGTTGTAGCATGTATTGCCTTTCGTCTATGAGTCATAAGATTCAATAAGGTTAGCTATCAGATTTCTAAAGCTCAAGGTCAAATCAATCACCACCAATGATCTTAGACTATGAGCTGTGAGTAAAGTTCAAAGTATTGTTTCAAATTTCGCGCCTTATGTTAAAGTTCTGTTTATCACAATTCCCAAATTTAAAGAATACTTCTCTCGATATACCTAAGTCTTAGAATTAATCATATCATTATATGTTCAATAAGGGCAATAATGTCCGTCAATTGTTTACCTGAGTAGAACCAACTGTTTTTCTGCCAGTGTGTACTCAAACTTAAGAAGTACCACAACAAAGGAAATAAATCCCTGTATTATTACTACGTCATCAAGGTCAATCACGTGGTACATCGTATTGCTTATGTTTATATTTGGTCCATAGGCTGGAATAATCAAAACCAATGACGCAATTTCATTTGACAATTCTCAAATTATCCTACAAAATTTCAATGTACCAATGTCCTGGACTCCTAATCCCATCATAGGTCAATAACTGATCACGTGATCATACTCATATTTGACAATGATTTACCCAATGAATGAGATACTATCAAATTTTAAGAACAATTACCAATTATTGATACGACAATAAGAAATGTACCCCTCCCAAAATTTAAGATTGGTACACAAATACACCTGTGTCTTATGAAAAAGTAATAAATCCTGTACTTATTCAATAATAAAGCCGGTCAATAACCATTAAATTTTGAATATTTGGCTATAAGAGGAACACCAACATCTACAATGGGTCCTAGAAAACGTTTACCGAATTTTGTTATTTGATAATTCCCAAATTTAAAAGGAAACATAAACATATGAAGGTAATAAACCTCTGTACATACCCATATAACGTGTTAAATCCTTATCAAACGGGGCCAATAACCTCCGAAATTTGATTTTTGGTAGTTCTTTACCCATGAAAGGGAACTAGGTGGACCATCCAAATTTATAGTGATACATATTGAAGTCCTGTACTATGATACCAAATGCTTATATTAAACAATTTCTAAAACCGAGTGGATGAGCCATGATACCCCTCCCAAAATTTTAAAGCGTGCATCAATGTACGCATGTCTTGTGATAGGATATGAACCCCATATACATGACCATATAACCATATAAGGTAATAGAACCTCATCAAAAGGGAGAAATTGGGCCAAAAACCAAAAACATGGTACAACATATTCCTTATGTTTATATTTTGGCATTTTTTTTACCCATGAAAGGTAACAAAGTGGACCATCCAAATTTATCATGATACATGTTGAGGTCCTGTACTATAATAACGAATGCTTAAACTGAAAAATTTCCAAAATTTAAAAGATTGGCCATGGTACCCCTCCCAAAAATTTAAAGGAGTGCATCAATATAGCTATGTCTTATGATAGGTAATAGACCCCTATACATGACCATATAACCATATAATATAATAGGACCTCATCCAAGGGGATAAATTGAGCCAAAACCAAACACGTGGTTGTACTAAAATTTGGCAATTTCGTACCCATGAAAGGGAACGAGGTGAACAACCCAAATTTATAGTAATCTATATTAGGGTCCTATACTATAATACCAAATATATAAAATGGGCGATTTCCAAAATTTAAGGGGTGGGCCAAAGTACTCCTCTCAAATTTTTAAAGGGGTGCACAAATATACCTATGTCTTAGGATGGGAAATGGACACTTGTATACGCCCATATAACTATATAAGATAATAGGACCCCATCCAAGGTGATAAAATGAGCCAAAATACCAAACATGTGGTTGTAGTAAAATTTGGTAATTTTGTGCCCCTAAAAGGGAACGAGGTGGACCACCCAAATTTATAGTGATATATATTAGGGTCCTAAACTATTATACCAAATGTTTAACCCTTAAGAGATCCGGGGTTTTTGGGCTATTTTTAAGACTTTCAGTCAAGCAGCTAGTGCATCGTCACTATTTATAATAAGATCATGGTTCATACCTCATTCTCTTCAGAATGGAGCTGGCTTTCAAATGGTACCACTTGCATGCTCATACCATATACCAGGAGCGAGAAAAATTATGTCAAAGGGAAAATTTCGGAGGGAAAATTTTTTCCTCTCACTTTGGGCCCCCCTGGAGCGACCCTGTGCGTGCGACCCTAAAAAAATCTGGTAAATAGTACTTGGTATACTGAATGTGTGTGCCAAATTTCTATCTTGAATACCAAGGGCGGGAGAAATTTTATCAGGAATTCCCACCATGCCCCAAATTACCGTAAAACACCATGATCTCAGGTAAAAAATTTCCTGAGACATCCCTAATTACCCTACGGTCATGTTTCGCCCATCATTCTCTTCAGAATAGAACTCCCTTTCAGGCGGTATGACTCCCGTGTCTCCATCATGTATCTAAGGCGGGAAAATGAGGAAAAATGGGATTTTTTGGTTTTAAATATCCTTTTTTCAACTTTTAGCCCCCCTGGACCCCACTGTTTTAACGCAGAGATCTGACAAAAAATCTGTTAAATACTACTCGGTGGGCTGAATGTTTATGCACAATTCCAATTTTCCAGGTGCAAAAGTAAGTCCATCAAAAAAATATATACCGACAATGTCCCATATTCCCGTATACAGAAGGAAAATTTTAAACATTCCCTGAGACATCCCTAATTACCCTAGGGTCATGTTTCGCCCGTCATTCTCTTCAGAATAGAACTGCCTTTCAGGCGATATCATTCACTTGTCTCCGTTATGTATCTAAGGCAGGAAAACCCCGTGAAATGGATTTTTTTGGGAAAAAATTTCCCTTTTTCAACGTTTAGCCCCTCAGAACCCCCCTGTTTTAACGCAAAAATCTGAAAAAAATCTGGTAAATACTACTCGGTGGACTGAATGTTTGTGCACAATTTCAATCTTCTACGTGCAAAAATAAGCCAGCACAAAAATAGTACCGAAAATGTCCAAAATTCCCCTATACAGAAGTATATTTTAATAAAAATTCCCTGACACTTCCCTAATTACCCTAGGGCCATGTGTCGCACATCATTTTCTTCAGAATAGAACTGCCTTTCAGGCGGTACCATTCACTTGTCTCCATCATGTATCTAAGGCGGGAAAATGAGGAAAAACGGGATTTTTGGGTAAAAATATCCCTTTTTTTCAAATTTTTGACCCTCTGGATCCCCCCCTGTTTTAACGCAGAAATCTGAAAAAATCTGGTAAATACTACTCGGTGGACTGCATGTTTGTGCAAAATTTCAATCTTCTACGTGCAAAAATAAGCCCGCCAAAAATACTTTACATAAACCGACTCAAAAAAGTATTACACGAAAATATAAATTTTAGACTTATGACGTCATCACCTCCTTTGTCTCGACACAGGAAGGTGTGAAACCATCCGTAATGTCTTCTGCAATGCCTCTGGACTTGAAAAACAAAAAAAAAAAAAAAAACCGGACGAAAAAGCTCAAATACGAGAGTTATAACGCAATGTACCATGAAACACCCCGTATGGTACAAATTGTACCATGGGATCCCCAAAGGGTTAAATTGGGCAATTTCTAAAATTTAAGGGGTGGGCCAAGGTACCCCTCCCAAATTTTTAAAGGGGTGCACAAATGTACCTATGTCTTATGATAGGGAATAGACCCCTATACATAACCATATAACCATATAAGATAATAGGACCTCATCCAGGAGGATAAAATCGACCAAAAACAAACACGTGATACAACGTATTGCTTACGTTTATATTTTGGCAATTTTGTACCCCTAGAAGGGGACGAAGTGGACCACCTAAATTTATCATAATACATGTTAGGGTTCTATACTATTATACCAAATGTTTAAATTGGGCAATTTCCAAAATTTAAGGGATGGGCCAAGGTACCCCTTCCAAAATTTTCAAGGGGTGCATTAATATACCCATGTCTTATGAAAGGTAATGGACCCGTGTATACGCTCATATAACCATATAAGGTAATAACACCTCATCAAAGGGGATAAATTAGGTCAAAAACCATCGAAATTTGAATTTTTGGCAATTTTTTACCCATAAAAGGGAACGACATAGACACACAATACTGATAGAGGTACATACTGTGGTCCCAGGCTACCATACCAAATTTTTAGATTTGGCAATTTCCAAAATTTAAGGGAGGTGGTCCTAGGTACCCCTGCTAAAATTTAGGGGGTGGGCCATGGTACCCCTGCCAAAATTTAGAGGGGGTGGTCCTATGTACCCCTAGGTCATTGACCCCGGACCAAGGTCATTGACCTTTGACCTATAACGTCACGGTTGCTCATTCGCGCCAAGAGGGGGGAGTACTACTTCTTAACTATATATAAAACTACCTAAACTGACATAAATTAAAGGGGTACTTGCGGTTGACATGGAAAGTTGAAATTTGGCATGATTTTAGCTTTCCGAGACTAACCGACAGAAAAATTGCCAAAAGTGAATATTTTTAATTTTTAGGGAGTCTAAAGGAGGGATGAAGAATTTCCCCATGTTATTTAAATGGGTGTTTTTTTGGACCTATAATCTCATGTTTTAGTTACTTGGAATTGGAATAAAAACTTGAAATTCGGTATACTTGTACGTTTACGTTAGCGTTAACTAAGTAAATAAGTAAAAGTAAAAATTTCCAACTGTAGAGTGGTTTTATGGAGAACTGAAAAATCTTTCCCATGTTATTTACATGGGACACCATTTACACCCCCAAATTATTGAGCACTTCCTGTAGTGCTACAGTGATTAAATTTAACATGATTGTAGCTTTTTGGGACTAACGGACAGAAAACTTGCCAAAAGTAAATATTTTTAATTTTTAGGGTGTCTAAAGGGGAGTTGAAGAAATTCCCCATATAATTTAAATAGGTTTTTTTTTGGACTTATAATCTCATATTTTAGGTACTTGGAATAAAAATTTGAAATTCTGTATGCTTATACGTTTTTGTTAGCGTTAACTAAGTAAATCGCTAAAAATAAAAATTTCCAACTGTAGGGTGGTTTTATGGGGAACTGAACAATCTTTCTCATGTTATTCATACGGGACATCATCTACACCCCAAAATGTTTAGGCACTGCCGGCAGGATTAGAATGATGAAATTTCGCATGTTTGTAGCCTTCCACACTAACCTACAAGAAAATTGCCAAATGTGAATATTTTTAGTTTTTAAGGGGTCTAAAGGGAAGGTGAAGAAATTCCCATGTTATTTAAATTGGCGTATTCTTGGGATACAAAATCTTATCTTTTAGATAGTTGAAATAGGAAAAAAAAATGAAATTTGGTAGAATTTTGGATTCAAGAGGTGCGAGACCGTAGGCCGAGTAAACGTGAGGGTCAGGGAGCGAAGCCACCAACTGTGACAAATTCAGGAAATGTAATTAAAGAGCAAATTTTAAAAAAATCAGACTTGGTGCAAAAGCAAATACCTAAGAGATGGGAGGCGGTAGGCCGAGCAAACTCGGGGGCCTGAGGGCGGAGTCCCCAGCAAGCCAAAGACTAGTCTATATTATAAAATTGAAAGTGATTATGTTTGTGACTCTTAGTCTCTTGAACCGCCCGACCAATCTCGATTAAATTTTCACGGGTATGCGGTTCTGGCCTGGGAGTGTTTTTAGCTATTTACTTTGACGGTACAACTTAGGGAAGGGTTAGGAGGGGGGCATAGAAAAAATAAATAAAACTTAATAACTCTTGAACCACCCGACAAATCTTGATCAAATTTTCAATGTAGATGAGGTTTAGAACGGATGATTTTTATAATTTCACTTTGACGGAGCAACGTATTGGAGGGGTGGAGGGAGAGATATACGAAAATCAATAACTATAAAAATAAAAGTTACTACTTTTGAACCACCCGATCGATCTCAATCAAATTTTCAACATATATGAAGTTCAAACCTGGGAAGTTTCTTATCATTTCATTTTGACACTAGATCTTAGGGGAGGGACAGGGAGGTGGGGAAATATATGAAAATGAATAAAACTTAATAACTCTTGAACCACTCGACCGATCTCGATCAAATTTTCAATATATATAAGGTTCGGGCCTGGGATGTTTTCTTCATTTGACTTTTACAGTGCAACGAAGGGAAGGGGAAAAGGAGAGATATATGTCAAAAAAGTAAAAATAAAAGTGACTGTCTTTGTGACTTCATCACGTTTAAACTACCTGACCGATCTTAACCAAATTTTCAACATAGATGAGGTTCAGATATGAGGTTGTTTTTATCATACCACTTTAACTGTAGAACTTGGGGGAGGGGAAGGGGGAGAAATCTAGAAAATAAATGGAACTTAACAACTCTTTAGCCACCAGACCTATCTTGATCAAACTTTCAACATAGATAAGGTTCGAGCCTGGGATGTTTTCGTTATTTCACTTTTACGGTGGAACCTAGGGGAGACGGGTGGAGAGATATATATGTAAAACGAATAAAAATAAAAGTGACCGCGTTTGTTACTTCATCACGCTTTAACCACAGAACCGATCTTAATCAAATTTTCAATATGGATGAAGTTCGGACCTGGGGTGGTTTTTATCATATCACTTTGACGGTAGATCTTAGGGGAGGGGGAGGGCAGGGGACATATATATAAAAATAAATAAAACTTAATAACTCTTGGACCACCCAACCGATCTCGATCAAATTTTCAACATAGATGACCTTCGGGCTTGGGATAACCTTTATTGTTTAACTTTAATGGTGCAACGTTGGGGAGGGGGAGGCGGAGATATATATAAAATAAAAATGAAAGTGACTGTCTATGTGACTTCACTCTTGAACCACCTAACCGATCTCGATCAAATTTTCAACATAGATGAGGTTCGGGCCTGCGATGGTATTTATTTATTGATTTTAACTATAGAACTTACGGGAGGAGGTAGGAGGGAAGATATATAAAAATAGATATAACTTAATAACTCTTGAACTACCGGGCAGATCTCGATCAAATTTTCAACCTAGATGAAGTTCAAACATGAGATGGTTTTTGTCATATCACTTTGAGGATGTAACTTAAAGCGGGAAGACATTTACAAATGATAGAAAATGATCAATATTAGTGTCGAATCTATAGTTTTTGAATCTATAGTATAGTTTAACAATGACACTTCGGATGCCATTTAAATCCAAATTGAAACCCACAAAAATTGTGGGAGGGATAATCAAAATTACCAATATCAGTGTCGAATTCATACTTTTTGGGGTGGCTGAGATGAACAATGATATTTCCGATGCCGTGGCCCGCAACATGGGGAGGAGAGGGTATATAATAAAAATCATCGGAAATGACTAATATGAAGGAGCGCTTTAGTAATAGTAAAAAGTGACTGACTAACGAAACATATTACTATATTTTCTTAATTTAACGCAGCAAAGCGGGTAATTGATGCTAGTAGATAATATAAATGAAGAAAGATGATACAGTCTTGTGATGATGCCGTCACATTTAATGTGGCGGCCGTTTTTCCAAAAAAAATCGTTATGTTCGGTTCGTTATCTATCTTAATTGGAACATAACTATGAAACCGTTAAAGTTTCCAAAAATTCATCCAAAATGACCGTTATAGAGTAGAATATCCTCTTTCCATTGACAGCAAAATCTTTTCTGTATCTTAGAAACTAAGCTAGCAAGATCATTTTATGTGGCGAGAGTGTTGTCTTTTACTGAACACCGCTATGTAAGGCAACATGGCTTTTCTTTAAATAATGTAATACTTTAATTTTGGAAAGAGAAGTATCTGAATTGTACTTATGAATTAAAAGAAATAATAATAATAATAATAATAATAATAATAATAATAATAATAATAATAATAATAATAATAATAATAATAATAATAATAATAATAATAATAATGCATATCACAGGAGCATTACAAAGGGTGTAATTATAATATAATAAAAGTGGTGTCAATTTTACGAAAATGTTTCATTACCAGCTGTCATATTTACAATATGATGGTCAGAAACCATGTTATAGAATAAATAAAAATAATTGGCGTAACACTGGCATTTTTTTAAACATTAAAACACAACATGTAGTTTATACAACCTATGTAATGTTATTCATTAACAATCACTCTTTGTTGTATTACTTTTCTCTTAATGTTTGTAAAATAATTTTCTGCAAATAAATTCCTTTATTTGTTCATATTGGTTAATATCAGAAACCACTCTAAATTTCTTCATCATTCATAAGGGATTTATTCGTGATGTTTTTGCAGTTGCACACGTAACTTTGAAAGCAGAAAATTGTCCAGCATATGCAGTAGAAACACGTTATACTTCTGTGTGTTAGGGAATATGTTTTACATTCGGGTTATAATCTTACCGCGATGCAATGAAAGTTTGTATTACTATTATATAGTAATTGAAACACATTTTCACAATTTTATTTATATAACATTACTTCGTTTTCGAAGAAATAGTTTATGTAAGCAGCCATCAATTTCACTGTCCTTTCTGATCCGAGCTATTTTTTTTCTTTCTTTCTTTGGAGTCTAACATAACTTTCGACCGAAGTCTAAACAGCACGCAACTTTTTTACTCATTATCCAGTGCTGTATTGTTCGTTCTGCTACAAGGGCGCCCACGTTGTGGTTTCCAGGAAAGAGCAAGCATAAGCGACATCTCAAATATAGTTTCAAATTTTTCCGTAACTATTCTAAAAAATTCTATTGGATTTTCGATCTTCCGAAGTACAATTACCTCTAGAGCGGGGCGAGCGTCCCCTAATGAGCGCCCTTGCTCTGCTACCCTACTTTCGCGTAATATGCTCGTTTTGGACACGACTCTTTTAATTCTCTCGATTATTTTTCTTCTATTGCTAATAGGGTCTATGTACCGTACATACAACAATTCTTGGTCACAAAAGAACTGAAAATTCGAACTAGACTGCACTATAAGAAAAATTGGAAATTAAAGTATATTTTGGGAATCTGTTTGAATCCGCGATATTATCAATTTCAGGTTGTTTTAAGGTGCAATATAACCAACGCTAGCAAATTTTAAGAACGTAAAATCGAGATTTTTATTAAGATTTTCAACTGAATGATAGGAATTTAAGAACACACGGCAATTATTGTCAATTTACATCAGAGTGAGATTTGGGCTAGAATAGCAAACCTTAAATTAGGCTAAAACGTCCCGGAACTTCTTTCCAGCAAATCAATGTACTGTACTGGGGTCCATTTCCTGTGCAACGTTTGTAAAGGTCATTTCTGTATAAGCGAACTAATGAGGTATAGAACCACTGAACCCTGTCATACCTATATTTAGCTATTCAAATATAAGAATATTGCAAGGATCTTAAGAAAGTTGCCACGTCACAACGAAAACATAGCAATAAGTAATTATAACTGCAATTGCAAACTCAAACACAAATGTGGCATTTGGTCTACGCAAACTGGGCAGAAAGTCTATTCCGTACTTGCGTTTGCAAAAATCGCGGATGGTATAGCAACACAATTATCAAAATATCGAACACGGCTGTCTTAGGCTAACTATTACAGCAAATTGAAGCGCAAATTTTGTTGCAAATGTGTGGGAGCTATAGTTGGTTTTGGCACATTTTGTGTTGTGTTCCACACCGCAATTTTTGAGAAGTATGGAATTTTTAATGTCAGAATGATACGTGGCACATTGCGTACCAGTTTTCGCAAAATTTTACAGCACCTCAACGCAATGAATGAAGCTAGCAATTATAGGCGTTATGTCGATTATCGCAAAATAAACGCACATTTTGCGTTGCGTTGAAAAATCCTGTTTGGAATTTGCGGTAGACGGATTTGTATTACATTTTCTTATTGCTATTTACGTTGTGTTCCAATCCGTTAATTTTCAGGAAGAATTTTAGTTAATGAGGCGCATGTACGCACAAATGTTGACGCATTTTAGCCCTAGATGTAAGAGTATGTCTATGTGATTGCTATAAACTTTGCTTTTTTCTTTTTGTTTACTAATATATTTTACTAATATGTATTACTAATATATATTAAGGTATTTTATGTTTCAATCAGCAATAAATGGATTTTATCGTTATCAATGTAAAATATAATGGTAATTTGTATCACCTGCAACAGGAGCTTTAAATAACTATCTAATTAATATTTTTTTCTAGTAATTAAAGAATTAATTTGATATTTATTAAGTAATACAGTCGTATTTCCTACCTACTCTCCTTAATTTTCTTTCTACTCACACTAAATTTCCTTCTATTACCCTTGGCGGAAAATAATTATCCATTCTACCCTGTGAATTCTTACCTTGGTGTGCTCCTGAGGCGTCCGATCAACTACACTGTAGAATTTGGTAATGGCTCAAACCAACACGAAAATTTAAAATTTATGACAGAACGTAATGATGACTAAAGAAAGTGAAGTCAGTTATCACCAAACCAGTCATACACTATTATTAAGTATTCTGCCTGCCAGCAGCTCCTGGTATTAATGACATGGAATTTAAGTTTTTCCTCAGGTTCGCCTCTCATGAATCTTTCTCCATTTTTCTCAATCTGGCTCATCTTCTTTTATCTTACAATACATTCTCCAGTTTTTCAAATCACCGATGAACACACTAACTAAAGTATTTAAGTAACAGCAGGATCTCTATTACTAAAGAAATAAGTTTTCTTTTGGTTTAATAAATTTATTAATGGCGGAAAATGAATTATTAATAATTGCTTTTCTATTTTAAAGATCTAAAGTTTACAACAATTTTATTATACTTATATATTGTTAATATTACCTTATTTTTTGAATAGTAATGATGAAAACAACCTTTTTAATAATTAAAAATACTGAATTGATATTACAGATACGGCTGGTTGTTTTCTTCACCCAAAATTATGTTATTTTTGGTATTATAGACTATGAGATGTACTGAATGGTAGAGTATGCAAAGAACTGGACCAATAAGTTTAACCCCATCAGGATCCTGCCGCCTATAGTCGGACTTAAGTTTCACACCTGGTTTACGGAATTAATAAATTAATCTGTTTAAGAAACTACACTGTGACAACAAAGTTGTTGATATAGTTATATCATACTAAAGAAAGTCGACTTTAGTAACTAATAACCTTGAAAATACTTAGAAACTTAAAAAAATTACACATTTACCGATTACGAAAGTTGCAGAATAATCAAGGTAATTAAATTTAATAAATTGGTCGATTAAATTATTTACTAAATATGCCGTTGAAAGAAAATTATCCATAAAATAAGAATAACATCTCGTAAACCACTTAAGTAACTAATTCCTGATTTTTAGAAGTGTTCACTAAATGAAGTTTAAGACTAAGAATAATGGTTTGTGAAAGAATTTGTTGGAATAGCATATTTAAAATATTAATGTGATAAACAACATTAATCTGTATAGTAACTCAGTAATATTTATACTTTAAATTATTCAATATAGAACAGCAATTAACCTGTACCATATTTGGAGTGCTATAAAACGACCACAAATTTTACCGTCATACTCAGAATCAAACGTAAGATCAGAGTCGGAATAATCACATAATTCTTCAATATCAACATCACTATTACTCGCTTCTTCATTTCCTTCTGTCACCCATTTCTCTGTATCCTCTTCCAATGTCTCTGGTGTTTTGTTCTGTTCCATGGCAACAGCTGGTGACTTGTTCCTTGATGATCCTGGTCCTGAGTGTTGCCTCCTTGAAACTTCAGGCAATCTCTTATTTAAAAAGCTTCCAGTTATAAGAAGGATATGTTAGTTTTTTTTGTCCTCTCCAATGATAAACGATTTATTGTTTTACTAAATGTAGAGAGAGTTCTTTCTGTGCCAGGAGATGTAACTGGAGCACAAAGGTTTCGAATGGCGACATCAGCTATTTCAGTGATGTCTCGAAACCCTCTCCACCAAAGTAGTGAGCTCATTTGTTCCAATCCGTCCCACAAAAACATCCTTCCCAATTTACTTCCCTGTCTCTATAGGCAGTTAAATATGATCTCAGTAAAACATAATTCAATCCCATTTGTTTTCCAACTTCACAAATGAAGTTTACTCCATCCAGCAATTCTTCAGCGATCAATTTGCAGCCGTGAAAAGTGGGATTGAGGAGATCTGCAGCCAGATGGATTGGACTCAAGCCGGGTTCACTTTTTTGTTTAAATTTTTCCATCATTGATTGCTCTTCTGTTTTCGAAAGGATTGATGGTGGTAACTGTTCTGTCAGAGTTGGATGAAGACTCTGGAATTTTGAGTGCAAAGTGTCTATCTGATACTCATTTTACTCGAAGCAATTAATCAAATCCTCTATAGGTTTCAAAATGGCTACAAGGTTTTCAATACAAATCCAGAATACATCGTCAAGAAGTATTTTCTTGATTTCTGAAGGTAATGACGATTCCTCACTCACGCGAGCGTCTAAAGCCCGGTTTTATTAACAAGCACACTTTGGAGGCATTGTAAATGGTTTCCTTATCTTGTTTTTTCAGGTAACTTTAACGAAATTATAACCCTTTTCTCCCTTGAGTTTTGTGTAAATAGTGCTTGCAGGTGATTGCTATGTTTGATTGTTTTAACAACATCAATTACACTTCCCAGTAATGTCTTTACCGATGGACATCCGATGATGTCATAACAAAGCAAATGGAGAAGATGAACAAGACAACCCAAAGATACTATACTAGGATACTTCTGTTTTACTAATTTAAAAGCTGCTCTCATGTTGGACGAGTTGTCTTCTATGATTATTAAAAAAATTTCAGGGTTATGTTTTTACAGAACATTCATAATCTCTTCAGACAAGTAATGTGCATCGTGTTTATTTTCTTTCGACAACGCGAAATCAACAAAAACAGGTTCAGGCTTTAAAATGACGAAATACCTGATAGATTCATTTCTTAAGTTACTCAAACCGTCACACTGTAAATATAGGTTTCTTGATTCCTCTAACTTCATTTTAATTTCCTCTTGCATTTGGCTGTGTTGAGCATCCCAATAACTCATAGCCAGGCGATACTTTGATGTGAGAGAATACGAAGGACGAATTTTCTTTAAAAATTCAATCCACAAAGGGTGATCAACAAGTGACAAGGATAGGGGTGTAGCCAAGGGGGGGGGCATCGGGTTTCCCCAAATGGTTTCCTGCCCCCCAAATGACCAGTTTTTAAAACATCATAGTAAAATTATCTCGCTTGATTCATTTAAAAGTAACAAAGTTTATTAACAATTAATAATTTATGGTAAAATAGTATGGAGAAATATTGTTTTTCCATACCGATCGAAAAATAGTATAGTATCTCTTCCTTATAGCGATTGAAAAATAGGATACTTTTTTGTGAGAGCAGATTACACAAATTACTGCGATTTAATTTGACAGTTTGAAGACAAACGTTTTAACAAGGTACTACAAATACATAGAGATGCAAGGGCTCGGAAAAAACCGGCTTTTTTGGAAAAAAACTCGGTTTTTTCTGCTTTGCTTTTTTGCTTCGGAAATTTTGGGCTTTTTTCAAAATACTGCTTTAAATTGATAAAACAGACTTTGTATCGCTTCTCTATAACACAAAAAATCATTTAATTAGTGGTTGATGCTGATAATAATATAAAACATCGAAAATAAACTATGAATTTCGAAAAAAATATTTCAAACAATTTTTCTTCAACATATTTACATTATGAATTCCACAGGATTAACCAATGTATATAATAAGAATTTTTTAACCTCCTATATACAAAAGTAAGCAGAGTTGGCAAGAACCGTGGTTGTTTTTGAATATGCCAAAAACCCGTTTTTTGGGGGATGTTTAAACCAGGCTTTTTTGGTTTAAACCAGGCTTTTTTGACTTAGATTTTTTGCTTTATGTATTTATATTACATATTCACAGAAATAGCCTAAGTTTGTTTCGCCTTGATGTTATTATGCAACAGTGGTGTTATGTCGGAAGAACTCCCATAAGCTTAAAGAAGTGCGGTCAGTAAATTTCTTAAGTTGAGAACCTCCCGCCCTAGCCATTGGGAAAATCCCGTCATTACTTGAAATGTAAGACAATAACGGGAAAATCCTCTTATTGCTTTGCATGTAAAATTTAAAGGTCAACGTACCATAATCAGTACGCTAAAACTGAGGTATTAAATTACAAATTTAGTACCGGTACGTAGATATCATTGAAAGTCCAATCCAAGCTAATGTTGGAAGCTACGTAGGCAATCGATAAATTTTGCCAATTTCTATCAATATAAATATAATTTCTATCATGCCAATTTCTATCAATATAATTTCTATCAATATAATTTAAGCAATATTGGCTTCTTTATAAAACAACACGCATTTAGGCATGTAGAAATATACAATTTGGTTTGTTTCGTATATTTAGGCTTAACATCCTTACGAAATACCGAGGTTATCAAGGAGAAGACTTTCGCTTAAACTGACATCCGAACCGCTACTTGGGTTACGCATGAAAAAAGGATTGTGGTTCGACCGAGAATTGAACATGGGGCACCTTGATTAAAAGGTGAAAGGGAAATAAAACTATTGCAGGTGGTTTGGTATCTGGAAACGTTACCATGAAGTTCACACGATTTGCATTTTTCATTCTTTTTATTTTTGTGGTTTAAACCAGTTATTAAAAAAAAAAAAAGTTGGTGTAAATCAGCCAACCCTAAAAGTAAACACTTCTTTTTAAAGAATACACAAATAACTAGCAAAATAGTATGTAGTATTTTTACTTCAAAATATTCCATACCCTCTTTTTGAAACAAAATAAAATTAAAATAAAACATAAGAGAAATACTTAGATTTATATGATACACTTAAAGGCTGCACATCTAGAGTTTTGGTTCTGTATATTCTTGAAATTCTACAGTTAAGTTTTATAGAACCACCATCACAGTTTACCCAATCCTCAAGTTTTCTGAATTTTTAACAAGAGGGATTCAACATATCATTACGGAACTCCCCCCCCCCAAAAAAAAGACTACGGAATATATTTAAGTTAAGCTAAATACAACTGCACAACAAACATGACTGAGTGATTAGCTTTTGCGCTTCTATCGGGAAGTCCGGGATTCAACCAGCATTCGACCATTCTGACAAAGCTTTTCTTCATTCCATCTGTGAATGTAGAAATAGTGCGTGTACTGTGAGTTGGGCGACTTCCTTTTTTATTGTTTTTAAATCGTTATTATTACTAATTACCAGCAGTGACGGTTTTGCGAAGGTTAGGGGGCGGTCTTTCGGACTGAAGCCCGTTCCCCAAAGTTACGGAATGTCTGCAACAAACGAAATATCTATTATTTATGCCTTTACTCATAAACTTTAAGCTCCCGTCAAATAAAAATTACGAATGTTTAAAAAAACTAAACATTAGTAAGAAACCCTTCCCAAAATACTTTTCTAAATCCGCCACTGATTCTCAGTATAAAATGATTTTTAAAGTTGTATCCGGAAGATTATTGCTAAACATATAAACGAAACGAAATATTAGTTATGCCTGTACTCATAAACTTCAAGCACTTCCCAAATAAAATTAGGACTTTTTGGGAAACGAAACAATCAGAAAAAATCCTCCTAAAGTACTTTTCTAAATCCGCTACTGATTATTTGTATAAATTGGTATTCAAGGTTGTGTCCGGAAAATTATTGCTAAATCACTTCACAGCTACAGTATAACAGAAATGTGGAAGTACGGTTTGACGGATATATTGAAAAACGTACGCTTTGACGGATAAATAGAAAAACGGGCAAGTTTAACTTTTGCGCTAGAAGCTACAGTACTAAAAGCTCTTAGAAATGAAACACGGATGACAAACTAGAGAAGAAAAAGGATGTCGATAACTCAAAAGTTAAAATAAAGTTAAATAGCCTCTAAAATTACCCTCAAATACTACATTCTTCATGTTAGCTTTAATTCGTAAAACATGTGCTCCATCCATCTTGATGGTGAATTTCAGAGCGAAATATCACATTCAGGTCATGGAATTTTTATCTAACTATAGAATATACTATAAGAAAGCTATTTAGATAGAAAAATCATGAAGTTGAAAAAATGCCAAAATTTCCAAAATTCTCGGTTTTTTCCCAAAAAAGCCGGCTTTTTATGTGAAAAAAAACCATCGATTCAAAAAAGCCGGCTTTTTTTGCATCTCTACAAATACAGCCATAAAACAAAGGTACTAAACTGATTTGTAAGTACAGTATATTTTTATATGCTTTAACAAGTGTTTTAAAAGACATAGAGGATGGAAAATTTGGTGAGAAACAATGCTTTTATTCAATTTGGATTTCATTCGCTCTCTTTTATTTCTACTCAAAATAATTATGTTTTGTTTTAGTCACGAATAATAAATAAATATTTTTGTCAGGAAACCATAAAGAAATTAAGTGAAATTTCAAAGAAAATCAATCTTGTGTAGATGGGTTCTGTATACAAGGTCTTAAATTTAAATATAAAGGTAACCAAGAAAAGTTTTGTTGCTTTTTCACCCACCACCTTCGAACATCGATATGTCACCTAACCTGGAAGATCAAAAATAGTCTCCGTCAGCATCGACGACCTTCTGAAAACGTTCTGGAAGGCCCTGCAATCCATCGCGGTAGAACTTGGTGGGCCGTGAAACGAAGAAAGTATGAGGTGCATTTTGGACTTTTACTAGGGATTTGAAATGGCGTCCTCTAAGGTGATTCTCCAAAGAATGTAACAGGTGGTAATCGGATGGTGCAATACCCGGGGAATATAGTGGTTGCAATATTGTTTCCCATCCAAGGCGGAAAATGGTGTCCTGAGTCATCCTAGCCACGTGGGACTTAGCGTTGTCCCGTAAATGAGGACCCATTTGCAATTCAGAAGTGATGGCTCCAGAGTTTTGAGTTTTTCTTGAGCGCAGCTCAACTGCTGACAGTACACAGTTGCATTGATACTCTGACCAGCTGGTAGCAATTCCCGATGCACGATGCACCAAACACACAGAAAGAGCTTCTTCTGGTACAGTGCTGGTTTCTGCTGTTTTGAAATCGGTTCATGGGATGCTAGACGGCGCCGTGGAGCTTCGTATAGGTCACACTTTTTATCACATGTCAACGCCCTGCCCAGAAATGGCTCCGAAACAGTAAATAAACACAGGCGACTGTCGCGTTGCCTTCTGGCCCGGAGTCAAAACATGTGAGACCCATCACCCAACTTGTAGTGCTTCCCAAGTTGATGGATGTGCTGCCGAATGGTTTCACCACATACTGAATTGTAGTCCCAGTTCCTCTTTGTACATGTGTTAGTCTTCTGGCACGTGGTGTTTTCGGGTGTTTCGTCATAGTTCTTAAACTTGTTAAACCATCGCTGCAATGTCCGCGTCGTCACGACACCCTCACCAAAGGCCTGGCATATCTTCTGTCCCACTAAAGCGGCATTTGACTTCCATTTGAACTCGTTCAGCATACATGCTCTTATGACGCTCTGTGTATGTCTCATGTTCCCTCTGTCTTTACGCAAGTTCACGGTGTGTCTGAATTGCCACAACCAGGTAGTATGTTGGATATACCCACACCAACAACTGACGTTCGCTTTATCTCCACTCGCATTCAACTCACATTGTGAAGTCCAATTGAACACAGACCTCCACGAAAAGGGACAGAACTTTCTTGGTTATCTTTATAGTTATGCACAAAAGTATAGCGTTTGGTCCCGGGCAGTAGTTCTTGATTAAGCATAACAAAAACTATCTTGAATATAATTTATGGATAATAATAATAATAATAATAATAATAATAATAATAATAATAATAATAATAATAATAATAAGCTGAAATATTGATTTTAGTATTCCAGAAGGAAACCAAAATTTTCCTTTCTTTCACACTAGCAGCAACACATTTTTTTTTTGGCTTTGTACATTGTAGCTGCCCCCCCTCAAAAACGACTGGCCCCCTCTACGCAAACCTGCTGGCTACACCCCTGGACAGGGAACACCCACTAACGAAGATCGCTTTGGGAATGCATTCCTTCAACGCTTCCTGTAAGACTTCATTAAGGTTCCATACGTCGGCATTTGTTTTAAGAAACATCAATATTAAGATTCTATCAAAAATCCGAAATAGTAACGTTGAACCTAAGAAGCCATAAAAAGTGAAGAAAAGCCTGTATATTTTATGGAAATTGATGTATTTTTTTCGTATAATAAATGCGACTATACCTACTATATCAAACTCACTCTCTCTTTTCATTAAAATTACTCCAAAATGTTCTTTTAAGTTTGAAACTAGTAGACATAAGATACCATCTTTTCATGATTAACTTGAACCTCTATAATGTTCGACTTGAAAAAAAAATGATAATTTTGGTAATCTTTATTCAATTAGTTGTAGCCTCTGATATGTAATGCTTTAGATCCATGATCCAGTTTTCATTTATCTTTTATTCGTATGACGGTTGTCTGAGTTGTCTGTGAAACATTTCTGAGAATTTTAAAATTTCAAAATTGTACATTTCGGGAAAAAAATGTTGGATTGAATGAGTCTCAAAACATGTGTTCTCAAATGAAAATACACAATAACTTGATAGGGTTCTTGAGAATCGGTGGCGTATCGCAGACTTTACATTTAAAACTGGGGCTGTCTCCCAAGGATTTAACAAAGAGGGTTTATATACGATTTCTATGTTTGGACAACCTAAGGCTTGAAGTCATACTACGATTTCTTAATTGTTTAAGTCTTGGCGAAACTAACCCAAGTTTAAAAGCCGTTCACACCTTGGTGAAGAAAGGGCATAGGTGGATAAATATAGTACAGTAGCCCGAGATCAATCTTGAGACAAGAGGGTGGTAATGTAGGTACCCCCAGGAGACATTAATTTCTCATGTTCCAACTCTGACTGATTTGTTCGTGAGCAATGACGTAAAGTTGGAAAAGTTTATTATTTCTCAAGATTGGCTTGATCGATGTTGCTCAAACTTAGATGCCTGTATAGGTGTACACGAGGGCTTCGTCTGAAAATTGTAACAGCTCATCCCGACCATTTCCCCCTTTCAAAACACTCGATTCAATATTTTGATCTCTTTACCTATGAAGTTCTTCGAGAAAAATATATTTAAAAAATAGGTTTTAGATGTCGTTGTAACCTAGAATAACATATAATATCCAAAATTGTATCGCGGGTGGGCCATGTTCAAAATTGCCTGCAAACCCGCACTGCACATGAACTTGGTCAATTGGTTATTATTTTGCATATTTATAGTGAATTAATGAGAAAACACGCTCAACAGACCCCAAAATTTTAGGAAAGGTCACCGGTATAGTTAACAATTCTTAAAACTTTAAAATAATTGAACTTCCGGAAAATACCCATTTTTTGGGTAGGTAAATACAAAAGGGGTAAATACCCGGGTAAATACCCATTTTTATTTACCTACCCACGGGGTATTTACCCGACCCACATCTCTACTTAGTGGCAGAGCGTTCACCTCTGGTGCTTGGGGTCCTGGGTTCGATCCCAGACCCCGCGAAGTGAACTTTGTGGTGGACAAACACCGTGTGCGTGGGTTCTCTCGGGGTTCTCCCGTTTCCTTCCACTTTCTTCATTCCACCATTTTATTCATCACTCATCATCACCTTCTCCTTTAGCCTAACCGGCATAAAAGTGGGACGTAAAACTCAAAGATTTCATTTCATTTCATTTTCTATTTTTACATTTTTGAAATGAAATTTTTTGCACCTAAATTTCTTTTCTACCTTCTTCCTCATCAATGTGTAAAAGCTTGAAGAGCTGCATTCCAAGTTAGCCTTCTTAGAATTTCCGTAGCACAGTAGAACAGAAACACTTAAGTTAATTTCGTCAACGGAAATGCTATTTTTTTTTTTTTTTTTTACGTATTGACGTAAACCATTGCGGAATGAGACTTACGGGAATAACATATCTAGAAAGTAGAATCCATTGGCCTTGTTCAGAGCCGTTTTGACGTATGATTAGCTTTTTACTAAAGTCCTGACTACTGCAGGCAGTTGTTAGTCCAACTCTTTAGCATGGCACTAACCACGCGTCAGAACAACATTGCATACGGCCCCATGTTATTTCTCTTTAATAAGTCGCGATATATTGTATATATACACATTAACGAGACAAATTTTCTTTAGTGTAATTTTTTAAATATTATGCGATTATGATCTTAAATATTGTTTAAATTTAAGTTATAATAATGCGCTAAGTTTTGTGGACAAAGCTGACATTAATTTTTGCTAAAACGAAAAAATATAACGAGCTTAATGCAACACTAAATATGGAAAAATTATTTATAAATGTTGTGCTTATTATTGAAAAGTAAAACGCTGGTTTTGAGTTGTGTTGACAGAAATCATGCAGGAAGGAAGACCACAGATTTGGCAACACTACTGACTTGCAGGGTTGGTAACATATAATAATAATGATGATAAACTTTAGACTTTAGGATTATTGTGCGTTCTTTCGGTGTTGCGATACATCAATTTTATTTTTTTTTTTATTTTAAATCAGATTATGTTTACTAATATCTGTAAGCAGAAACTGGGGATGCGTTTGTTACTATATCTTCCACCTTTTAAAATTTTGATAGGAAGAGATATTTTTTTTTAAATGGATGTCCACCTTGCGTGAAGGCGGTTATTTCGGGTATCAGAAGACCAGTATAGTTCGAAATGCAGTGCGGAAAGGAAGGAGTGATGCAATTGTGAATTTCTTTTTATTGTATTACTTCGTTGTTTGCGTGATATATGACACAGTTGAACATATGAAACTGCAAGGGATGGAGAGAAACTAGTTAACAAACTGTTTAATTGTCTAAGCTTGTAGCTGAATCTGAATGCGGTGTAATGAAAAACTTCTCGGATGAGTCTTAGAATGTTCTTTATAAAATGGAGAGAAACGTAAATGTTGTGGAAACGAAGTGGGTGCTGGAGTTGGAATTTCTTTTCACGGAATTTAAGTATATGGTTACAGTAGGTTGTTACTTTACGTGACATATCACACAGTTAAAGATATGAAACTGCAAAGGGACCAGAGAGAGTAGTTGACAGACTTTAGTTGTATGATAGTGGTTTTTGTTCAGATATAGTGGAATATTTTATAGTGCTTGTGTTCTTTGTGACCATGGATTTCCCGTTTACTAAGCCTGTTGTACCTGAATTTGATTGTGGCGTAATGGAGAACGTCTCCGAGGAATCTTGTAGTGTTATTTACAAAACGCAGTTAAATGTAAATATTAGTACAGAGAATTCTTGGCAGTCAACAACAGTAACGAGGGTAGTTTGTATAAGAAGTTTTAGAAATCCTGGACTTCAGGTGAGTATTTCGTACGGTATGTTAGATTATATACATGTACTTACCGATACATTTCCATACAACTTGTTATGGTGCATATTTACAATATACCGTCACAAAATGGTAATTTTACGGTTAAAATGAGAGTGTATAAGAAAGAAGACTGGCGGAACATTTTTGCACAGTATTGGAAAACATTATATGTTTACAAGTGTCAAACCGTTACAAATCCTTTACTGCAGTTAAAATAGGGTAGTGGATTTGAAAGACGAATCTATAACATACTAATTTCCACATGCGGAGTGAACTCCTTCGTAACAATGTGGTTAACATGAGAGACGCCGGTTCGCTTCGCGGCCGGAGCAGATTTGGTTTGGATCCCCCATTAAGCTGTAGGTCCATGTTTCATATAGCCTCGCTGGTAAACGGGACGCTAAACTTAAATCCAATCGAATCCGTCGGCGAAGTATTTCTGCAGATTGTAGGGAACGCGTATTTTATGTGCACAAGTATACAGTTAGTAGTGTGAAACCGAGACAAATGCACTGATCTTGTGCGATATAATATTTTCCTCACTATCCTCGTCTATGCGCAAACACTCCGGACAAAGTTCTAGACACTAGTCCACATCCATTGAGTTGTCATCATCTTGGCTACCAATCCGCCTTCACTCACCCGCTCGGCATTACTATATGATTTGGGTATTGAGCTTTGATAAAGAAAGGAACCAACATTCCTACTAACCCATCTTCACCTATATCTGCGGACCAACATTCTAGGACCATTCCTTCTCTCGATCTCTGGTGCACCTGCTCCCTAGGGACCCGCTGCTGCGCGGACCTTGTGCAGCAATCATGCCCTGACTCGGTTAGATAGGATTTGTGCATTTTGTGACCATTTAGCACAGATTGGGTAATGTTTACAGCGTTATCTATATCGATTTGTACCCATTATCAATACGTACTAAAGTAATTTGGACAAGCACCAAGGAAATAAGGGTGCGGAATGTCTTAGGAATGAATCATTTAGTGCACCTGCATGCTTTTAGAACATTGTGTAATTGTGGGTGTTGTATTATTTCGGTAAGAGTGCGCTTTGAGCAGAAGTTATTTTGGGTATCTTTTAGTTTCTCCCCTGATCTTGCAAACATAAGATCTCCAGTGTTACTTCACGAAACAGATTAGCGAGCGAAGGGGGTTAGACTTCCCGCATGGCTCGTTTAGGTATGGTTCCTATGAATGTTCTGCTCAAAGTACCATTATTTTTTCATTGTTTCTTTTATCATTTGAAATTTACTATATTTTGAGTTAGCACATAAGAACGTTCAGGGAAGTTTCTAGATTACTGGTCCCCTATGTAGGTTAGTAGCTGGGTTGGTTTCTTTCTATACTAAAGTTTATACATTTAATTTACACCGTATTGCCGAGCGAGCGTTAGCGAGTGAAGGTGGGTTAGAGCCCCGCAGGGCACGTTGTTTTCTGTCTTTATTACTGCTCAATGAGAAGGGGGACCAGTAATCTAGAACCTTGCCGAAAGCTCATAATAAATAAATTAAAGGGTGAACTGGACGTAGAGTATGGTGATGAGAGGGTACGGCTATGAAGTGACATTCAAATTGTGAGTATGCGTTGAGTTTCGGAGACGATCATTACATGAAAATTGTTGTTCTGAAATTAAATAGGCTACTAAGCTTTGTATGTTCTGTCTTGGTATCGGTAAATGGAAGGACATTGTTAACCAATAAGGACTGGTAAATTTCCACGTTTAGTATGATGCGGTTTTTCACGCTTCTGTGATAATTCATGTCTTGTGCGTTGCCACTTCTTTAATTTTTGGTCATTTTCTTTCAGTAATATTAATTCATTTCTGTTTAACTTTTCACATAACCTTAATAACCTTAATGTAGGGGGCCTACCAACAAACCAAGTTTATCCGTGAAAACGAATTGTAGGTATAAGATTATGAGCTGTCGGGCAGAATGATAGTTTTGTGGTTGAAATCTGTGTGAGCAAAAGTAAGGCGTATGTGAAGTGATATATAACGGAATTAATTTCCACCAGCGCATTAACTTTGCACCATCAATAGGACATATACTTCATAAGTACAAAGTGGCGGCTGGCAATATAATTTCGTTACTAGTGCAGTAGTAAGCCGTAGTAGTTGGAAGAAGCGAGAATGCTTATCTTATTTTTCCGCCGGAAACCTCTGTTGGGGTTTATATTTACGAACCTAGGTAACACGTTAATGGAAAGCACTACGCAACTTCATCCAAGAAGCACTACCATTTTTGAATTTACGATAGTGTTTCACAGTACTGAGCGTAGTGTTATACTATGGACTGTGTAGTTTGAAATATGCTATATATATTTATTGTTGTGTAAGTGAAAGTAACTAGAATATCCTACACCAATTCGGTTATACTTTTCTGCATTCGCGAACTTAGGTTCTCGCTCTTCCCAGTGGGTTATGAAAACAATCTTATCGCTCCAGTATGATTAGCGAAAGTAAAAGTTCAGTGATAGGATGAGAGAGATTGGGAAGCTTTAGAGTGCATTTCTTTCCGAAACGCACATCTGTATATCTGCGGTAATGTGTGTTGTATTAAGGTAACGTCAGAAGGTAAATATACGTTACTACAATAGGAGGAAATGTTGATATAAAGAGCAGAGTAAGTTGGTCACATTACACATTATTTCTACTGATTATGTGGACCTTTTAGGTGAACACCTGCATCCTATTATCCAATGTTGTTTTGGGTTGATTGAACTACATTTATGTCCAAGACAGGCGTTGAAGCGTAGTTTCATAAACATTGGAATGAACACCACCACCCTTGGCTGGCCGGATCCCTAGTCATGCATATTGTTGAACATTTGTGGTTAGTTCTTGAGCTCAGTCTCCGGAGCAGACATCCTCCTCCGTGCTCACTGACGGAACTGATGTGCTTTACTGCATGAAGAATAGTGCAGTATTCTTCTGAGAATGGTTCATGATTTATGAACCTCCATTCCACGACGATCAGGTGTAACGTGCAAATCTAATGGCTGCCTTATGTCGTATTAATAATGTAAATTGCCTTTTCTTCAGGTGTTTTTGTTATTTTGGTGAGTCGAAGTTTGAAAGTTCGAAACTGTTAATATAGAAATAACATAATAAAGGAAGTGCTGAAATTTTGTACGAAGCGAATTTGAATACAATGAAATCGTTCGACATACTCTGCAATGCCAAAAGATTATCCCGGTGTTGCGAATCCATTACACCTCCAAAGTACCTTCGTGTCACGAACACGGTTACAATATCACGTACTTGTCGCACGATTTGACGCCCTTTGAGCTAAAGGAGACGGATGATCGATGAGAGTTAATATATGTAAAATTATTATTTTTTTTTTGTGCTCTCCCACCGGGAGTGTAACCCTAGACTACGTGCACCAAAGGCGCACGTGCTATCTACAAGATCAGTGGGGAGGGGCGGTCTATCTTTTTTCCATTTAGAATAAAGAGGAACACTTAGAAGGGATTGAAAATTGACTTCATTAATAATATGTATGTATAAGATCAACAATGTTCTGGTTACAATTAGAACTGACGTATCTAGTCAGCTGTGACACGCGTATTCTCCCTTCCGGATTATGAGAAGGATTATCACTTTGAGTAGTATGGGTAAAGTTAACTACATATCTAAAACTCCTGTTTACTTTTATATAATTTCTTTTAACAAGATTTAGCTTCAAGATCAAGAGATGCTGTAATTTTATTACTTCACAAAGGAAAGAGATCCAGATGATTACTTGCAGCAACAAAGGATTATGGCCTTTCTCAAACAGAGAAACCTGTGAATGAGGAGTTGGAAATATTAGTAATATTATTTGATTACTCTTTGACAGTGCAGTCCACTTAGGGCCAGGTACATTAAACGGCAACACATCACTTCCCATGTTTTTATTTATTTATTTATTTTCTTTTCTCGGGGGGCGCGGTGGCTCAGTGGTAGAGCGTTCACCTCTGGTGCTTGGGGTCCCGGGTTCGATCCCAGCCCCCGCCAAGTGAACTTTGTGGTGGACAAACACCGTGCTCGTGGGTTTTCTCGGGGTTCTCCCGTTTCCTCCCACTTTCTTCATTCCACCATTTTCATTCATCTCTCATTATCACCGTCTCCTTTAGCCTCATCGGCATAACCGTGGGACGTAAAACTTAAAGATTTCATTTTTTTTATTTTCTTTTCTCGTTTTTTTTTTTTTTTTTTATTTATTGCCGAGGCTCTCTAAATCTTATTGGATCAAAACAGGGTCAGTCCAAGAGAAATCGACCAATGATGGTTGCTGGCAAAATTTAGTTTTTTATTATTTTCTTAAACCTAAGTTTGTACCACATTTAGTGAGCTGAAAACGGGTATTCATTTATTTTTTAGCCGCGCAGGTTTTGTCGTAGCGGCCATTTTGTATAGGTGCCTGAGTACATTTTGAACTTTTTAGTTCATTCCGTTAAACGCTGTACCTTTTTAGGTTTTAAAAATAATGAGTTCAAACCAAAACCATATGAAAGATAATGGACAATATTGTGTGTTCCTCTGTACACGTTGAGATGTACTTTAGAACGTCGAAAAAAGAAGCTCTGAACATTGAGGTTGGAAACCTAAAAATTGCAATTGTGAAATGTACATTTTGAAATGAAATAAATGTGACTCACTTTCAATTCTTTGTCTACATAGAGACTAGATAATAGACAACGTCCTAAACACGTTCATATCTGGGAACTATATACTTGGTTTTTTGGAAATTTTTAAACATTGCGAATTTTCGAAAATTGTGTATTTTCACCATCGAATATTTCAGGAAGGACAGAAGTAAAAAAATCCAAAATTAGCACAAAATAGGCGATAGTTGTGCAGTAACAAATGGGTAAAATTGCTTCACTGAGACTTCAGTAGTTTGAGTTATAAGGTTTTTCTTCACTGGGACTTAATATCGTGAAACACCATTGGAGTGAATATAAACTTTGTAGCAAAAGTCAAAATAACTCGACCGTAATGTTAAATGGATAAAGAATGCATAATTTATGAATCATATCTTGGATAAAAAACGAAAGTTGTCTGTTATTTCTTTTCTGCCTACAGCACTGCTGTTAAGACATGAGTGAGGTAAATAGTTGACTAATTTCAGGGCTCATAGCGAGTCACTTTTTTAACTAAAAGTCACTTTTTTTTTTTTTTCAAATTGGTCACTAAAAGTTACTTTTTTCGGGGGTAAAGTCATTTTTTCATTTGATTTATGTTTTGCATTGGCAGTTTTCTAACAAAAATATGATAAAAATAAATAGGAAAAGACAGAAACTTTTCTCTTATTACTCTTCTGAAAAGTCCAGTACTTGCTGCTACGTGTGAACCAAGTCAGCTTTATTCTTACTTCAGCATTTATTCTATTTAAAGCACAGTGGATGGTTGGTGGGTGCTTAAGCCCTGGGTAGGTTTGAGAGCCCTTGTATGCAACTGCATTTTTAGTTAACATTTGTAATTTATTTTAAAAGTTTATAATAAAGGTATAAACATAATCCACATTATTTGCTTTGATCTTATTGTGTTAAAGGAGAATGGCATAAATTACCTGTTTGCAGTTTACTTTTCATTGTATGTGTAATGTTGGTAGAAGCCATACCAATGTTCAGCAATCATGTATAGCAAGCCAAAATTTGTATCAAACCAATCACACAAGATAAAATTTTATTACTAGTTAATTTTAATCTGGAAAATATAGAAATTTGGCCTTACCCCATCTAGATCAAAGTTGAAATACAAAACCGTGGAAAGTATGTAACTAATAATGAACCTCTAAACAAAAGTAGAAAAAAAAAGAATTTTCTACATGCAACAGGTAGCGCTTTCGGAAGATGCAACTTCTTCCATCAGCCTGTGGTAGACTTCAAGAATGATAAAAAAACATGAAGTATGGTTAAAAAATTGTTAAAAGGCTACGATATGTAGAAAAAACAAATTTTCTGTCAAACATTAAAACACACGGGAATAGAAACTCACTGACATTGTACACAGTTGTTCACTGTTTTCTGATCTTGCTTTCCAAATAGTGAAAGTATGTAGTGAAAAGATCACTCCAAATAATATTTATTTCTCGTCTATCCAGGTTAAGTGAGGGCCTTTCTTTATGAATATAACACGATTCTTTAATTTTTCGTTCCGTTGCTGTTTTTGCTTTTTCAATTAAACATGATTTCACGATATGATGGTTATAATCTCTAAGATGCGTTGCTAGACCGGATAACTGTTATGGATTTCGAGGTACGAACGTGCTCAGTTATTCTAGTACAAATGTTCCTTCCTGTTTGCCCTATATACACTTTATCACACTGACATTTCACGCCACGCTTTGTAAAGGGTCAGCAAAAAATACTTTAAAGTTGGTTATGTATTTATCTCTAGATTTTGGAGGAACTTCTGAAATTTTGATGTTGTATCTTTGCAGAACCTTCTTGATTTCTGCTGAAAAATGTGGAACCAATCCATCTGTCAGTTACGGCATCTATTGTTGGTTGATGATGGATGCTGACGATCTCCTGTTGTACCATTTTAACAATAAAGATTTTTGGAAACCATTTTCCTGTCCAATTTGTAATAAATACTGTATTTCCTTGTTGAGATCCTCAGAGAGGTCTGAAAGTAAAAGAGCTCTCCTAAAAAAGTTTTTCCAAATATTTCATTTCTGTAGCCATGAATGTAATGATTTGAAGTTGATATATTTTGTAGCAGCAGAAGGTTTGTGGTATACCGAAGTAACAAATTAATTGTTATGTCTTGTAATGATAATATCAAGAAAGTTAAGAGCACCATTTTCTTCAAGTTCCTTCGTAAATTTTATTCTAGGGTGAATTTGATTAAACTCATCGAACAGTTTATTTAATTCTTGAGGGTCCTTGTTCAAAATCAAAGTATCATCAGCATATCGGAAATATCTAATACAAGGAACTTTAGGAAGGATATTTGTTTCAAACATGTCCAGTACCAAATTAGAAAGTATTGGAGAAAGGGTATTACCCATAGCCAATCCATCGTCCTGGTGTCTTGAAATTGGAAGAAATTGTTCCTTAGACAAAAGGCTGTTAGTCGAGAGATTAATTGGATTTCGTATGGGTTCACTTTAGTTTAAGTAAAGCCCTTTCCACTGCCTGTAGAGCCAGGTCTACTGATATTGATGGATACATTTCCACAACATCAAAAGATGCCAAATGGATGGAATTTGCAGCAACAAACGAATTCAGGCATGGTTTCAGCTCCAAACTGTTTTTAACCGTGTATCTAACTGGAATATTATATGATACGAGTTTATCATACAGCCATTTTGAAAGTAAATATGTAGGATGATGGAAACCAGCTACTATTGGTCTCAATGGAATATTAGGTTTATGTATTTTTGGAAGCCCATATATGATTGGTAAGGCTGGGTCATGGATTTTCAATTTCGTTTTGATTTCATCAGGAATTATGGGAGACGCATTGGTTGCTGTTATCAAGCATTTCAATGGGTTATCCTTACATCTAGTAAGAAGAGACGAGACTAGTAGAACCGATCTACCTCAGTACCACAAACAAACATTCTACCGGACATATACGGAAACTAATAGTCCAATTCAGGCCTTTTTTTTTTTTTTTTTTTTTTTTTTTTTTTTTTTTTTTACATAAACATCAACTTTTTTGTATCAGAGCCGATAATGGCAATAAGTACGTAATAATATCAAAACAACAATACAGGGATAAAATGTACGAATATGCCAAAAAGTCTCGTTTTTCAGCAAAAATCAAGAAGGTTCTGGAAAGATACAACATCAAAATTTCAGAAGTTCCTCCAAAATCTAGAGATAAATACATAACCAACTTTAAAGTATTTTTTGCTGACCCTTTACAAAGCGTGGCGTGAAATGTCAGTGTGATAAAGTGTATATAGGGCAAACAGGAAGGAACATTTGTACTAGAATAACTGAGCACGTTCGTACCTCGAAATCCATAACAGTTATCCGGTCTAGCAACGCATCTTAGAGATTATAACCATCATATCGTGAAATCATGTTTAATTGAAAAAGCAAAAACAGCAACGGAACGAAAAATTAAAGAATCGTGTTATATTCGTGTTGTATTCATACAGAAAGGCCCTCACTTAACCTGGATAGACGAGAAATAAATATTATTTGGAGTGATCTTTTCACTGCATACTTTCACTATTTGGAAAGCAAGATCAGAAAACAGTGAACAGCAGTGTACAATGTCAGTGAGTTTCTATTCCCGTGTGTTTTAATGTTTGACAGAAAATTTATTTTTTCTACATATCGTGGCCTTTTAAGCATTTTTAAACCATACTTCATGTTTTATCGTTTTTGAAGTCTACCACAGGCTGATGAAAGAAGTTGCATCTTCCGAAAGCGCTACCTGTTGCAAGAAGAAGAAAATTCTGCTACTTTTTTGCGGTGAGTAATAGCCTTTCCACTTTTTCTCATTGAATATAACCACCGCTCGCAATGTTGTGATATTAGCTACAATAATTTTTAATCTTAACTTATTAAAACATTGCGTATTTCAGCTATGATCCAGCAGGGTTGTTTTGTTTAAAACTAATGATTAAAACGTGTTTTAAGCAATTGATTTTGTTTAAGACAAATTTTGTATACGTTTAAAAACATTTTATTTTAAACGCGTGTATATTTTAAGACTTATTTTAAACATATGTTTATTTTCATTTTATTTTATTTTTGTTTAAAAAAATCTACCAGAGAAAGAAAATTGTCAAAAGTGCTACCCATTCAGAAGACTGTTTTTTTCCCATGTGAATGTCTTGATTTCTCGTGGCTACATTAGGTTAATGTGGTGATCTACATTTTATTTTCTCTCTTTTTCGTTGTTTTTAGCGTTTATTTCATTGTTTAGATGCTTATCAGTTAACTTGCGAGAAAGCGTCGTAGTCGAAGATTGGACTGTTTGTACAACTGATATTAAAAAATAAATAAAATAAAAGGTAGGATCAAAAAATAAAGTAACTATGTTTTTTTTTTTTTTCTTTTTTTTCAGAAATATTTGTCTCTCTGTTGCCTATATTGTTACAGAGTATACATGACGCTGCAAACTAACCTTCCACATAGTTGCCACATTTCTCTAAACTCTTGTTCCAGCGAGTGACCAATGCATCAATGGCTCTATGAAAGAAATGTGTAAAGGCTGTTTAACCAGGTTTTCACTGCATCCTGTGCCTCTTGCACTGTGTTGGAGCGTTGTCCATGAAGATGCTTCTTCATTGGTCCGAAGAGACAAAAATCGCTTGTGCAAGGTCTGGGCTGTATGCAGGGTGTTCCAAAAACCTCCCAGTTGAAACGTGTGACATGGTTACGGATGAGATGGTCTGTGTGCAGTCGAGCATTGTTGTGTAACAACAGGACACCCTCCCTTAGTGCTCCAGGACTTTTCCGACGTATGGCGTCTCTAAGTCTGTCCAACGCCTGGCAGTAGGTCCGAGCAGAGATCGTTGTACCCGTGGAAGGAATTCCAGGTGAATCACACCGAGGTGATCCCAAAAGATAGTGGACATTGTTTTCCTTGCACATGTTACTGTTTTAAACTTTTTGGATGGGGCGATGAAGTTTGTTTCCAGATCATGGAGGAAAGTTTCGATTCTTGTGTCCACAATGGCACAGGTGTCTCATCACCCGTAATGATGCGATACAGAAATGAAGACCCTTCGTGTTGACAACGGGTCAGTGGTTCAGACTAATGCTCATTCGTCTGTGTTTGTCCGTTTCTGTGAGATTCCGTGGTACCCAATGTGCACACACTTTGCGGTAGCCAAGTGTGTTGTGAATAATACTGTGAACGGAACCATACGAAATGTTCAGTACCTCTGCGATGTGTGACAGTGTGATTCGCCTATCCTCTCTAATCATTCCCTCCACCTCACAAATGTTCTGGTCGCTAGCAGACGTTGACGATCTGCCACTTCGAGCTCATCAGTGATGTCAGTTTTCCCATTATCAAACTCACTACACCAACACACACTTGTTTCCTCGATAACACGTTGTTGCCATACACCTCCACAAGTACCCGATGGATCGCGGCTGGTTTCTTTCTCTTTGCATGCAGAAACCTTATCACACTTCGCACTTCAACATTTGACCATGTTTCCAGTAGCCCTGCCATCTTCGAAATGCGATTATCTGCAACTGCGTCACCGTGCAGCTCTCTAGCGGTCACCAGGGATACTACCTGTCAATACCTACAACACACAAAAACAAAGAGTTACTAGCATATAGTGGTTCATTTTTAGGGCACATGTTACCTTACTTTTTGACCCTGCCTTGTAATTATTATGGAAACAAATTTTTGTGTCATATTCAGAAAACAAACAAAAGGTTCTTTGCTAAATTGCGGTTCTGAAATTAAAATATATCAGGTATTCGTTGATACAGTACATCTTCGTTCTCAGTCTCCGTACAACTTGGAATCGTTTAACATGAATTTTACGGGAAGAAAAAAGATCATTTTTGTAGCAAATTTACAGGCATCGTAGTGAGTCTCTTATTCATCTAAAAGTATCTCTCTCTCTCTCTCTCTCTCTCTCTTTTTTTTTTCCAAAGTCTCTATCAGTCTCTTTTTGAAACATTAGTCTACTAAGTCTCTTTTGTTATCCTTACTTAGTCATATTGTTTGGATTGTGGGCAAAGTACTAGAAAATGTCGCTAATTAAATAAAAGAAAATAATAATGATGATGAATAGAAAGTGACATAAATACAAGGTAATAAATATATAAAAGATTACTTGAACAGTGGACTGGTATACGACGGTACTTCTTGAAGTATATTCCATATACAAAGAAAAGTGTTGTTTTTGACAAGCAGTCTGTGAGGAAAATTGTAGATCTACTCAAGAAGCCTGAGATGTTAGCTCAGTTGCAATTTACATTGGGCTCATTCCATGTCAAATGAACCAATATCAGATTTTATGGTTGCCCTTACATCATGGATTTTCTTCATATTTTATCTGTGGGTAGATACCCATGAGAAATGACCACAGGAATATTTGCAGATTTTTATCCCCTAAACGGACCTCAGGAAAAATAAATGAAAATCTGGCATTTTCTGAGACTTCTGCCGCGGAAAAATCGACATGTAATGTTAAAAGTTCTGTAACTCCTTTATTTTTCGGCCAATTGAAGTGTTTCTGGTGTCAAATTAAAGCTAATAGTCTCTACTGTTGAATCAGAAAAAAAGTTTTCATAGAAAACAGATACAAACTCTGAAACACAATTTGTATGATTTATATGTGATTTTTGTTTAAAAATAATAATAATAATAATAATAATAATAATAATAATAATAATAATAATAATAATCTGCTAAATCACTGAAAACACAACCACCACATTTTTACCTCAGATTCACCTAAATATGTATGTTCAATAGTGCAAAAATGAAAAGGGTGTTTTGTGTGGTTTGTCAGTAAGAAATTATAATGCAGGGACACGACTTATGGCACGTTATTAACATTTAACATTAACATGTTATTAACTATAGAAATGTTGCATTTTGTTGGAATGTTTACTACATTGCTTACATTTGGCTTGGTTGAGATGAACGCCTAATATGCAAAAATTAATATATTGAAAGATTATTTTATGAATACGGAAGGATATCATAAATATTGAATGAAGTCAATTGCAATGACATTCTCGCTCACTCACTCCCCATCACACATACCCAAATTACTATTAATAGTGGGTCTAATGACCAGGTGCCTCACGTGAATTTCGAAAATTGCGCCGCCATTTTGAATATAGAGTGGATATAGAGTGAATGGCCGCCATTTTGAAACTACATTAAATCACTTGATTGTTAGATACACTAAATTTTATATCTTTTGCTTCTATTCTCAAAATTTCAAGTCAAAATACTGAAAATTTCGCCCTGGAGTGTAGATGACCGCCATTTTAAAAACCGACCGCCAATTCGAAAGTTGACATTGCTCCACTTTAATGTTACGCACAGTAAATTGTATATGTCTCATGCTTTTATTCATAAAATTTCAAGTCAAAAACCCGAAAACTGCGCCCTATAGCGTGGATGGCCACCATTTTGAAAATCTGGCAGCCATTTTGAAATTTCACTTTTATTCACTACCAAAATCTATAAAGCAAATTTCGAGCGTCTCACGGTCCTTACCTCAAAATTTCGTGTTAAAAGACTGGAAATTGCGCCGTATAGAGTGGATGGCCGCCATTTTGAAATTTTACTTTTGATCACCGCCAAAATCTATACGGCAAGTTTAGGGTATCTCGTAGTCCTATCCTAAAAATTTCGCATTAAAATACCGAAAATTGCGCCCTGTAGCGTGGTACAAACAGACATACAGACAGGAAAATCCAAATGCAGATCTAGTGCAAGTAGGAGCCTCACTCACGTTCGGCAATTAATTATTGTATATATATATATATATATATATATATATATATATATATATAATTATTATTATTTTACATTATTAAATAATAGGTTATGCTTTTTAAATGACTTGTCCAGTATGAAACTTATAAAAGCTGTGTCTGGTGAAGAATGAGTCACCTAAGAAGCACATGTTCTGTGCTGGATCTAACAGGTTTGGACGTGTTTGAGCCTGTTCAAACAGCCACTAGCTTGTGTCAAAGTGGCAGCTTCTACTCAGTTGGCCTTCAGAGCTTGTGGTATACACGTGTTGTACTGTTGAAAAAGTGTTACTGAGTGACTGTTATTTGGTATTTTGAAGTTACTCTAACAATGTGACAAATGGAACCAGGTGATCAGTGTTCGGTTTGCAGGCAGTATGAGGAATGTGAGGAAGTTCCAGACAGGAAAGTAACTTCCGTGTGTGATTTGAAAGCAAGTGATGTGGAACTTATCAGACTTAGAGCCAAATGTTCTGACTTGAAATTTATTTGTGATTTCCATTTAAAGCAGTATTTATCTCTTTATGAAGTCAGGCAGAGAACATGCATTGATCCTTTTCAAAAGCATAAGAAAAAGATAGTGAAAAGTTTAAAATCTGCTTCGCTGGCATTTTCCAGAAGATTTGCAGATATTGAACTAATTCCTGGCACAAAATTGTGTATATCTTGCAGAAAAGCAGTGATAGCAAGCAGCAGCAAATCGTACACTGAAATCAACTTTGATTCTGATGACGCTTACGAACCAGATGAATCTGTCTTAAAAAAACTTAATAAAGCGTATGAATTAATTAACTGTTCACCACTGAAAGCTACCAAAAGAAAAGTGGACACAAGAGGCACATACTTAACACATAAGGCTAGTCGTCTTGCTGTCAGTTTCACAGGGTTAGCAGCAAACGCTTTTGGTACTGAAGGGCCCCAGTCCTGTAAGAATGAGGTGGATGAAGACAAAAAAAATGCAAGGATTGTGAAAGTCTGATGGAGAGACTTCGCGCAAAGTTTTCTGCCAGCAGTGTTGATGAGAAAGTCCAAATATTAACCCTTGTCCCTGAATCATGGAGTATCCAAGACACAGTGTCTTTTTTCAATACCACTGTGTATTTAGCAAAAAAAGCAAGGAAAATATTACAAAATGAGGGGATTCTAAGCAAACCTAGTCAAAAGAAAGGACATACTCTCTCACATAATGTACCGTAGTAAAGAACATTGAACTTCACTACTATGATGATGATATTAGTCGGATATCATCAAACACTAGAGATGTCATATCTGTATCAACGGAGAGTGGGAACAGGGTATTGGAAGTTAAACGATTGATCCTCCACAACTTCAAAGATGTGTTTCTTACCTTCAAAGAAAAACATCCCCATGATAAGGTTGGATTTTCTAACTTCTGCGAACTTCGACCTAAAGAATGTGTCACAGTCACCAGTCGGGGAATACATTCCATTTTTGTCTGCACCTACCATCAAAATGTGAAATTAATGCTGCAGAGTATTCACATTCCTGTGCCCTACCATGAATTATTCAGGAAAATAGTGTGTGATATAGAATCAGAAGAGTGCATGCTTCACCGATGCCCCAACTGTCCAGGTACAACTCCCCTTCATGACTGTTTAATGCAACTGGAGGTATTAGAAACAAGAGATGATGTTACCTTCAAGCAGTGGCTCCAAACAGATCGTTCTATGCTTGAAACATTAGTTAAATCTGTTGATGAATTCATCGATACTTTGGTTAATAAACTGGACACTGACAAAACATCATTTCATTACCAAGTCTCAGAGTGCTTACCTGAAAGAAGTGAAAACCAAATTAGCAATTAATGAATGTCTTATATTGGTAGATTTCAGTGAAAATTACACCTGCGTTGTGCAAGATGCTACTCAAGGCTTCCATTGGCACAATATCCAAGTTACAATACACCCTGTTGTTGTTTACAGAAAGAAAGATACGGAACATACATCATTGTCAATGTGTTTCATTAATAACTGTCTAAAACATGATATCTGCACGTTTCTTACATTTCAAAAGAAATTCATACAGTACATATTAACTGAAAATCCGAACCTCACACATGCAATTTACTTTAGTGACGGAGCCGGGGCACAGTACAAGAACTATAAAAACTTTATCAATCTTTGTCACCATCATCAAGACCATGGCTTAACGGCTGAGTGGATTTTTTTTTTTCCACAAGCCATGGGGAAAATGCATGTGATGGAATAGGTGGTACCATTAAGAGACTTGTTACTAGAGCAAGTCTCCAGAGAACTACAGATGATCACATTTTAAGTGCAGAAGATGTGTACAAATTTGCTGCCGAAAATGTAAAAGGAATAACATCATTCTATGTTGATGAAAAAGAAATAGAAGAAAGCATACAGTTTTTGGAAAAACGTTTTGAAACTGCCAACACAGTGCCAGGAACAAGAGAAAACCATTTCTTCCAGCCTCTGCATGATCAACCCTTCTTGTGAAGAAAACAACATCACCAAAGACATCATTTCAAGCTGTGCTTGGATGTAAGGAAAGGGATACTTTCATCAAAGTGTCACAAGAGAAGTTTTACGCTGTTCAGTATGACAGGAAGTGGTGGATAGGAAAAGTCATTGAAATCTCCTACTCTGAGAGGGATGCAAAAGTTCAATTTATGCACCCGTCTGGATCTTCAAATACATTTTTTTGGCCAGAAACAGAAGACTGTTGTTGGGTGCCATTTGAAAATATTATCAGAGAGGTTCCAATGCCAAGCTTGAAAACACTTTCAGGAAGAAACTACTTCATTGAAGACAGTGTTCAAACATCACTTGCTGAGGCCATTCATGCTTTAACTTACCAGCTGATGCAAAAGAAGGGGACGTTTTAAACTTTTATTTATTCAGGTATTTATTTGTAGTAGTATCTGCCTGTATATGAGTAGCTAATATGTTGTTGTAACTCCTTCATTTTACCCAGATATTATTTGTATATCTCTGTGAACATAAAAAAAACATCAGTGTGCCAGTGAATTGTTGTACAATATTCAACGCATGTTAATAACGTGCCATAAGTCGTGTCCCTGCATTATAATTTCTTACTGACAAACCACACAAAACACCCTTTTCATTTTTGCACTATTGAACATACATATTTAGGTGAATCTGAGGTAAAAATGTGGCGGTTGTGTTTTCAGTGATTTAGCAGATTTTTTTTTATATATATATATAACAAAAATCACATATAAATCATACAAATTGTGTTTCAGAGTTTGTATCTTTTTTTCTATGAACCACTTTTTCTGATTCAACAGTAGAGACTATTAGCTTTAATTTGACACCAGAAACACTTCAATTGGCCGAAAAAATAAGGGAGTTACAGAATTTTTAACATTACATGTCGATTTTTCCGCGGCAGAAGTCTCAGAATATGCCAGATTTTCATTTATTTTTACTGAGGTCCGTTTAGGAGGTAAAAATCTGCCAATATTCCTGTGGTCATTTCTCATGGGTATCTACCCAAAGAAAAAAAATATGAAAAAAATCCATGACATAAGGGCAAATGGCATTGGTTCATTTGACATGGAATGAGCCATTGTCTTCTGCCAAGTTATATGAGAAATTTACACATCGTTTTCAGAGTGAAGCTCCGCTGGTTCATATTTTACATGCAAAGTTATAGACGTCATTGGAACTATCGCAAGCAGTGTGTCTAAATGTGCTGCTGTTAATGAAGTGAAGTAAGCGTCGTATGATTGGACCAATTGTAGGTTGTTTTAATCCGATAATTTACTGTCTTTAAAACAAATTGTCATTTCAGAAGAAACAAGAAAAGAACTAACTAAACTACTAGAAGTGGATGCTTAACAGTTCTTGAAGAGTGTACAATCACATTATATTTCAGGTGGTAAATATTTGGTGCAAAATTCAATGACTAATTCTGTTCACATTAAACGAGCACTAGCATTTCTGAATCCTGAGGCTAGAAACTCACAAAGTAGCTGCAGATACATCAGAACTGTAGCAAGAGCACTATCTGTAGGCGTGCTAGATGATCAACTTGTTGACGAATGGACATGTCTGTAGCTTGAGCATGAACGTGCTGGAAATAAAATTACTTCTTCGCGTATTGACAGTTACTGGGCTCTTTTTATGGGACTTAAGAAGGCGGATGGTTCACCAAAATTTCCTTTAGTAACTAAAGTAATAAAAGCTGCACCCTGCCTGTCCCATGGTAATGCAGATATTGAAAGGAGATTTTCAGTATCAAAAAATGCTCTGACAGAGGAAAAGACTGATGTCTTGTAGAACCTTAAACAGTATTTTGATTGCGAAAGATGCCTTAAAAATTTTATGATAACAAGCCTCATCTCGTTCCAATTTCTAAAAAGATGATTACCTTGGGTCAAAATGCTCATAACAGTTTCTGGAGGAACTACGACTAGCTTAGAAAAGAAGTGCCATACTTAGAGAAGTTGTAAAAAGCAGAAGAACAAAAACTGGAAAATGCAAGAAGAGCTAAGAAGAACATAGAAGAAATTGAAAGCCAGCTTAGTGAAAGAAATCGGAAGTATAGTGACACCAAAGAATCTGCAATCGTCTAATTATATAGTTTTTTAATGCACAGTCAAAGAAGAACTGAAATTTATCCAAGTGCAAAGGTTTTTTTAAATACATATTATATATTATATAATGCTACTGAGATGTCAAATAATAATGACGTTATTGTATCTTTGAAAAAAGCCAATCCCCATCCAGGACCAGAAATAAAAGCTTTGTTCTGTTGAAGGCTTTACAGCTGAGTTGTCCCTCAGCTTTCTATATATATGTTCGAAAATTACAAATGTCTTTAATCATTTGTGAAGATTGGAAAATAGATAAATATATATTTTTATTTCTGGTCTTAACCGGCATCTTGGTAGAGGTAAATTACTATAAAAAATGTTACATTTTCTAACTTATGACTGAAAGTTGATTTGTGAAGTTCCTTATCAGAGGCGGGTTTGTCTACAAAGTCTCCTTTTTTGCTTTATTTAGTCTACGAAGTCTCCTTTTGTGCTTCATTTGGTCTACAAAGGAGCTATTTTCAATGCCATTAGACGCTCCGATGCCTGAATTTATTAAAGTAATAGATAAGAAAACGACTATACGAGCTCGTTGCAAAACGTACAAAAAAGAAATGGTTGGTTTACTTCAAAGAATGTAGAATCATTATGAAAAATGCAATGCTGTGAAAAAAAACTAAAAACCCAAACAAATGGAAAAAGTGTTGATACGAAAATTGCTTCTGATGATTCTAACATCTATGATGTGTTTGATATGCAACTGGAAACTTCAGGGAAGAATTAATTTTGTATCAACAATATCATTTTCATTATATTGTGAAAATTTTATTTCGTCCCTCTTCCCCACCTCAGTTCTAAATTTTCTAAAAAACTTTACACCTTGGCATAGCTTGTATGAAGGGACCAGGCGACTTGTATGGTTTTAGTTACATTTATTTTGGACTCTCGACTGCGGAGGTAATACGTTTTGAAATAGAATTCATTTACTGAGCAAAACTGAACTTTATTGAAAGTAGGTTTGGATCCATTGTGCTCTGAATGTCTAAATATTACCTTTCTTCAATAAATTATTGACTCAAAAAACAACCAACTTCCTAGGCTTGCAGAAAATATTCTAAAGTTAGCATAACATGAAGTGTGCTTCAAACATTAATTTAGAAAATTTATTATTTTAAAATAATTTTATTAGCATCAGTGTTCTGAGATAGTAATCAAATTTTGCAACAAAAATTTCACCAGCCTCCACGAAGCGCGAGCTTAGCCCCTAAAGGCATAGCTAGAAAATATTCAGAAGCGTTAACTCTGAAATGACTTGCTTTAGGGCTAAAATAACCGCACAACCCTATTTCTGGTAGAATTCTAGCCTTAAAACCTGTAACATGACTCCCTTTACATTTGAAATTTCGAATACTAATCAAAGATGTCCGCCATGATGCTTGACAGCACCATTTGATTTGTCAGACCACTTGCGAATTTCGTCATTCTCCCTCAACCCGTTCTCAATACACAAGGATGGTGAAGACTTTTGTTTTGCAATGTATATTGGTAGATTGTGTGAAATCTCTATAGTAGGTGGATTTTAAAATCTACCTAAAAAGCTTATTACAACCAAGAAAGTACTTATAAGAGTCACTGGCATGAGGGTGTAATAAAAGGGGGTCGTGATATGAAATAAATTGAGAATTACTAATCTATAATGAAATATTGTGTACTCAGCACAGTGTAGTCTTAACGAGAATAAAATAAATGAAAAGATCGGTTGCAAGAGCAAAAATGTCTTAATAAATACGTTATTACCATTGTTGAAAAAAACATGTTTTTTTAAAAAAAAGAACGTTTTTATGTTTAAAACATATTTTTTCTTGTTTTTAACGTTTAAATGAAAGTACTTTGTTTTAAACAAAAAAAAAAAAGTTTATTTTGTTTAAAACAATAATATACAAAGGCATATATATTCCACTTTTACATGTTCACAGGTATTGCTTGCAATCTATATTCAACCGTTAGATCAAATTTTGGGAATTTCCCGATTTCTGTTCACTGAATATGTAGTTTGTGTTACGTTCTACTGGTCGTCTGCATTCTTAATCTTTAAACGCCCATTGACGCAACTGCTGTATCAGGGCTTTAAACCTCAATGGTTCAGTCACTAATTAAGACTGGAAGATGATTTTGGAACCAATTTATTCCTGAAGGATGCAGCTTTCCGCTGGTGTGCATCTTATCTATGTGGGGGTACCACGTGGCGGTGGGAGGAGGGTAAATATCGTGTTCTTTTGTTTCTTTTAAAACTTTTTTGGGAGCCATTCCCCCTCTTGGGGAATAGAGTCTTAAAAATTGGTACGTGAAGCAATGAAGTAGGGCACTACAAGGTTGTAAAGGTTGGTTTTGGTCAAATTTATTAGACATGTAAATTTGACCTCGATTCCTGAATATGAGCATGTGATAATTATCACAATGACACGCATTATGCTCGGGTTCGCCAGATCTGAATAAATTAATATGTAAATTTATATTTGCCTACCAAGGCTGGGCTTTTGATGGTTTGTTTCCGAAGATTGCACCGGTGCGATAGTAAGCTAAATCATGGAAAGCTGAAGTTAACGGCGCGGGGCTTGAACCTCAGGTCTCAAAGTCTAATGTTCAATTAGCGATTCACGAAACGTAGAGAAATTTAAAAGTAATACTTCTAATGATATACAGATCTCGAAGTCCTACTTTTCCCCCAAAACGGTATAACCAGGGCGCTAGGAAAAAGTACTTGCGCAGCTAATTAGAATCTAAACAAAACAAAATGAACATCTGTTTTACGCAACCTCCACAGAACGGTCACACGCTGCAAAGCTGAAAGAAAATTTTCTCGCTAATTCAGTTTTTATGGGACAGACTGTACCGACTACCACTTGGAGAAGCAAGTGAATTTTTGAATAAAAATTCAATTGCTGAATGCTGCAGAAGATTTTAGATTTATTGAAATAAAAGATATAATGGAAATAAATCAAATCGAAATAATTCAAAATAACTCAAACTAATTATGACTGTGGTGGTCAGTTCAGGCATCTCCCAAATTACTGCTAATGTCAAGAAAGAAGAAAAAAAAAAAAAACTTTTACCATATCTAGCAAGGATGAGGAATTTAAATCTACTTTGCTTAAATAACAAATGTTACACAGAAATTTGGTAACAGCAATAAAATTTTAATTAATTAAAAAAATGAAAGGTAGTAACTAGTGAATGAAATAACAATTTAGAGTAGTCAACAATAAAAAAAGTTAAATAACAGAAGAAAAATCTTTTCAACATGAATCAATACCATTGCTTGATTTTTGAAAATGTTAATGGCAATACCTGAATTATTTTTATGGAATCAGGATTCCACCTGAGAACGTTAAATAGAGAATTTAGTCTGTTACCTCAGCATACAATTATGTGATTTCCTGGATCATTTCATACTTCTGATTAACAGTTCTTTTTATTAATTTCCAATTAAGGCTCAAAAATACAATTAATCTGAATTGCAATCATATATGCTTTTGAATAATTTCTAACAGTAAATGAGATTTTTAATTTCTCTGCTTATAATTAAACATTGGCAAACAGATTGTTATTACTTGAATTCAAGTTTATCACCTCCAGATATTGTTATTAACAGGGCCCGGATCTTGTTGACAAGTCAACTTTCTTCTGTTCCGCATAGGAGAAGGCAAGTTCAAGTAAAAACGTTATCCATCAACTCTACGTTCTAAAAATATAGTTTTTTAGGATCAACTTTTGGTCTCTTTTTGCTATTTTGAAATTTCAGGTCATTTTTTAATATTTTAAGGTAACTTTTAGGTCACTTATGGTCTTTTTATTCTTTTTTTTCTACATACGGAAATCTTTAAATGAACACGGTTTACGGATGTGGAAAAGACGAAGTTGAATAATCTCTTTTCTTACTTCCTGACTATTGGAGTGGAAAAACTGCATTCTTAATAAGCTAATGAAAACTAAACTGTAGCTGGTTAACGAAAGGCGGGGGTTGGTAGGTGGCCAAACAGATAGTTTTGGGTTATTGACCACAATTAATGTTATCACGTGAATAACTAAAATGCATTAGAAGGCGTACAAGGGCTTTAAACGTGTTTTTATCTATTATTTTCCTGTAGTCTAAACTTGCTAAGTTTTATTGTTTAAGAGTGCTTCCTAGTTTGAACTCGGGAGTGAACTGACGCTTTTAATACTTACAATGCCGTACAATGGACTGATCAATGGACATAAGTGATAAATGGACTGCAACTAACTGAAACAAAACTTTTTGAATATGAGTGAGAAATGTTAATTAAAAATCCAATGGATATTAAAAAATGTCAATGTTTAATGAAATAAAAGTTTGAGAAAACGTAAGTTTTAAGGTCAATTTTTTGTGATTTTAGGGTCATTTTACAGGAATTTTAGTGTCATTTTATAGGTCACTTTTTAAAAATTTTTAGGTCAACAAGATCCGGGCCCTGGTTATTAAGGAAGAATTAAATTAAAAAAAAAAAAAAAATAGAAAAATGAAAAGACTGTAGAGAAGTGATGATTGGATAATTTTGATTTACTTTAAAAGTCATGACTTGCTAGCGAATGCGAATGGAAACGTGAAATTATAGAAAAGATACAATAGGATAGAAGTGCACTTGTGGATCTTAATATTCGTATATCTATCTATCTATCTATCTATCTATCTATCTATCTATCTATATATATATATATATATATATAAAACTAAATATTCATACATATAAACATTCAAATCATTATTCAATTTTATCTAAACAAATTACCGAAGAAAAATCAATGTTAATTATCATATAAACAAGCAATAAAATATACATATAATATTGATGCAAATATGCTTCTTATTCTGACCTTTCTTCATCAATTATATAACCGAAAGTCTTAGTTTATGATGAGGAGTTAAGAACTCAAAAGGTTATGCAATAAGATGTATTATTTCTTTTAATAAAATAAAACAAAATAAAATAAAATAAATCGATAAAATAAAATGGATCACTGACATGCAACTGGATTTGTGGTTATTGGATGAAAATTAAGGCACGTTAATTGTTCATTCCGTATGGGAACGGAGAATCAAACAATACCAACAGTCTCGATCCGATTGGGGAATGAAGTAAAGAAATCGACGGATGACATCTGCCAAAATAGTCCGGCCTTGAGTCATAATGGGGAAGGAATAAATTAACTATGTTTCCTACCTTCTCACCGCAACTGGTCGCCATTTCTTTTTATGACTGCTTCTTACCAGGCACGTACTTTCTTCTTTGCGTCAAACTTTATAAAATGCATCACTGGCACTTAGCTTCTCGTGCTCCTTTCCAACTGGGCCATGCTTCTGTCACAGTTCCATGGTTGAAGTCATTGCTTCGGATCCCGACGTGTGCATCTCATGGGCTGTATACTCGGCTGGTCGCTCATTTGCCTCTTCACAGAGCATGTGCTAGGGCTTCCATGGGATGTAGATGTTTACTTCTGTTCTCCTATGGATTTGTCTGACATTTTCCACTATGTTGTCTATTCAAAACATGTGCAGCCTTTTCTGTTGTTACTAGAAGCACATGCGTTCAGCAACCGATTGCCAACTAGAACTATCAACTAGTTCGATCACCGCCACTATCAACAAACCACTTCTGCTTTTGATAACACTTTTTCTTAGAGTAAAATTATTCGAAAAATATTTATCAATGTAGTCTACAGCGTTTGAACGATATTAATCAATAGGAAATGTTAACTGGTCCGCTCCTCACAAAACACCACGACGGCGATGTACTAGCACATAGTTATTAATTAAGAATCACTTAAAAAAATAAGTTCGTCGATATTTGTTAGTGTGTGTGTGTGTGCGTAGAACGGCCGTGTGTAATGTTCGACGAATGTATTGCAACTGCCGTAGCTTCTTTCGGTGTTAGGGCGCGTACCTATCTATAAACAAAAAGATCTTTCTTTTCTTTTAAAAAAAAAAATAAAATTCGCAACTTGGTTTGTTGTGGTGGCGGTTTTCGTTGTTCTCTTTTTTTAAAAAAAAAAGGTTCGTTGTAACGTTTCAGGTTGAGTTTATGACATGCTTACAAAGCTAAAGGGTATCTGAATGTTTCCAATGCAAAAAGGATGTTTTAGCAGTTCCTCGGAGAATTTTAACTGTTAATTGCTCGGCCTGTGTGGGCCACGAGGACAGAAAGAAACGGGATCTATTGTCCAGAAAAGTTGTCCTTCCGTTACCTGCGATCGAAGCTGGTTGAATCGCAAAGTAAAGATGTTTATTAAAAAAAAAAAAAAAAAAAAAAAAAAAAAAAAAGTGTTCTGGCTAACTCAAATTTTAATATCGAGTTCATTGTACATAATTTATATATGTAATAATAATAGCTTCTAGTTGATTGTCACAAGGTAATATCGTGTATTTGTACTTCTTGCTTATATGGGGGAGCAGGGAGGGGACAAAGTTAGCCAATTTTTGGAGTTTCAGTTTTTTGACGTAAATTACATTTATTTTTACAACAAACATCAATAGCTCAGCCCCTAATTAAGCTAGAAAGATGATTTGGTACCAAAGTATTCCTGAGGAATGAAGCCTTCCGCTGTTATGCATTTTATTAGGGATGGGCACAAGTCGAGCTAAAACTCGACTCGACTCGAAACTCGCAGCAAATTTGAGTCGAGTCAAAGGTAATTTTCTCGAGTCGAGTTTCGAGCCAAGTCACTGTTTTGAGGTCGAGTTTCGAGTCGAGTCGAGTTTGGTAAACGGCTCTCTCGTTTAGCTCGTTTTAACTCGTTTTGAAATCATGGCCTGATTAGACTGGAAAGCGAAAGTCATAAGAAATGTAAGCAGTAATATGGAACATTTTTAGTGTTGCTTAGAAAATGGGACACTGCACGCATCTCATCTCGTCTAGATTAACAAGACGACTATGAATTTTTATAACGAGACAGCCTCAAATGTGAGCATCAATGTAAACACCGGTATATACTGTAGTCCTTAACACCAAGGCTGAGACCTGCACGATCTAACTTTTGAGCCGAAGCAGAAACCCAACCCAGGTAGTGATGATAACTGGCTCAGTTCGGTTCAGCTAAGGAGCAGCTCAAGCCGGCTCGGTTGGGTGAGCTGTTGGCTTGTTTCAATAATGAATGAGCTGTGAGCCGAGCCGCTAGAGCCATTGAGAACCCGAGCCGAGCAGGTTTGAACATGTTTGGCCGACGCAGTCTAACTTTAACGACTTTTGGTTCGAGCCTGGATACTTGCTCCTCCGGAACTGAAACCCAGTACCTCCTTAACAATGTCCTTGCCTCCTTGACTCCACCTTTTCCGAGGTCAGCAGTCAAGTAGCTTTTAGTATTCAGATACAAACCGCCTATCATTCATGTTTGTACACGCTGGTGTTATAATAATAATAATAATAATAATAATAATAATAATAATAATAATAATAATAATAATAATAATAATAAGTTGTAGTAATAGTATCATTGATAATTATATTGTCTATGTAGGATACTTGAAGAAAGTACTTGAAACTACACACAGCATTTGGCTCGACTCGACTTGAAACTTGAGTCGAGTTGGAGGAAATTTTTCGAGCCGAGTTCTCGAGTCGAGCTCAATGATGTCGGTTTCGAGTCGAGTCGAGTTTCAATGAAAACTCGCTCGTGCCTGTCTCTACATTTTATGTATGTAGGGAGTATTTATGTACGGCCGAGAGAGGGAGGATGAAGTTCGTTTCTTAAATTTTTCATCAATTTTTTCATCAGATTTTGGAGGCCATTCCTCCCCCTTTGTGGTACATCCACAAAAATTAGTATGTGAAGCAATGAAGTAGTCCCCTACATGATAGTAACCTGTATATGTACTTGTGTTTATGGAGGAAGATGGGGTCAAATTTGGCTAATTTACATTTAGTTTCAGAACGGTTCGTTCTAAAATTTCGTTTGTTTTAGAAATTCCGTAATTTCGGAGAACAGGCTTCAATCCGAAAGACACCCCCACCATAACCCCTTTCGCAAATCCGTTATTGCTGATAATTAGTAATGACAACAATTTAAAACATAAGAAATGAAATCAGTCAGGAATCACAGTACACGCACTATCTCTACATTCACAGATGGAATTAAGAACTTTTGTCGGAATAGTCGAATGCGGGACCGAATCCCGGATTTCCCAATAGAAGTGGAAAAGCTAACCACTCACTCATGTTTGTTGTGCTTGATTTAAATGTATTTCGTAGTTTTTCTTTTCTTTTTTCAATAAAGGTAAAGTTCCGTAATGACATGTTGAACTCTTGTTAAAAATTCAGAAACCTTCAGGACTGGGTAAACCGTGATGGTGGTTATATATTCCAGAGTCTTGGAAACCAAACGCTCAGATGAACAGTATTACTCATATGATCCATGAACAGAAAATTCAGTACTTTCCTGACTCTAAACAAGGTTAAGGAACAGTCAGTGCATTACAGAATTTGGGACTTTACCGATTTTGCAGGTCCGAAGCACCTGATAGGTGGTAACAGATTATTACGTATGGGTAAATCCACGTGAAATGGTCCAGAAAAGGAATAAATCGTTGCTCGACAATTTTAAAAAAAATTGATTCTTTATGTACAGGTAACTTATCATGTCATTAGTTCAAAATAAGCATTATTTTAATTTTACTGGCTTTTGGTTTCGAGTGGCAGCCACATTTGTTTTCGAAGATGTGCCATTTTGTGGTGTTGTAAGGGGTTACAGAATCTGAAATATCTCAGGCCCTAATTACCCTATCGATGTAAAACCAAAACGTTCAGTAAATTCTACACTTTAAGAGTGTATATTAGTTATTGTCCTTCATAAATTATGAATGGATAAAATTAAAATTTGAAAAAGTAGGTGATTGATGTTAAAAATCCCAACTTTGGCATTTTTTAAAGAAGGGAAGAGGTCAGGAAGTTAAGCTTTACTGAATAAAGAGGTCTGATATGGTTCTTAGCACTTACCAAGTTTCAACCTTAGACTTTTTTTTTTTTTTTTTTTTTTTTTTTGTAGAAATTATCAAAAATTCAGAAAAGTGGAAAAAGTGCATATTTCACAGGTATATATTTCTGGTGGGAGACCTTATAAAAATATACAATTCCTCCCCATAACAGGTCTACATGATGTTATTCTATACCGAAAATTATGAGTTTCAGATTATACTATAAGTACCTTTATTATGAACACAAAATTATACCTATAAATAAGCATAGGCAGAAGTACGGATAAACGAGAGTTTACTGTATATCCATCATAAACCGGTTGGCAATGGATGAATAATGCATAGAGTGGTTAAGCACAACATGCAAGAACAATTCTGGCTCTTACGTACCACTTAAACAGTTTGTTCCACAAAAAGTTTGGATATTTGATCACACAACTGCGGAGTAATAGTATGACACCGACTCGTTGCTGTTGCAAGCTGATTGGGAGTAAGCTTTCGTAAAATGTTCTTGAAAGGTACCCATGTCTTGTCGTCTCTTAATTTTGAATGAAGTTCGTGGTCCTGGGGGTTCGTAAAAATGCACTTTCACGTCATCATGTTCGATACTTACATTTCAGCAATTCCAATGTACCACTTTTCTTCATAAGTACGTGCGACTGTGTGACCTATTTGGAGGTAGTGCAAGGACGCTTTTCTCACATTTACGTCCTGAAAGTTAGTAGAAACTGAAGTGCGAAAGCATCTAACTTTGTCGTTACTGAGAGGTACAAATTTATGGTATGAATGTGTTTTAGGAACAGGCAAACAAGTAGCAAATCTCCATCGCAGTTCAGCTTCACGGTTGACTACTTCCTCACTCCTGACATAAATGTACTTTATACCAGATTTTTTTTTTTTTTTTTTTTTTTTTTTTTTTTACTCAATAATCATACATGTCCTGTGGAGATAAAATTTGATCATTACGTATCATCTGTAAACTCCTTTTGATTACTGTTCGCTTTGTTGTCCCTCCTATCACATCACAAGCATTTTTTCCATGACAGGAAGCAAAGAAGTGCCACTCCGCTTCAAGACCAAAATCATCTTTATGATTACACAAATTGATGAAATTTTTCCTGTTCTTATAGTGACTTGCAGCCCCATCCGTGAAGTATATGATATATGTCACGGACGGAACATGTGACTTAACATCTGCAATCAGATGACTTTGGAAGATGTGGACTGCTGTGGTGGTATATTCTAAATAATCACTGATAATACGAAGACTTCTAGACTTTAAATCACCTCCATCACTTGGTTTATAATAGTAAACAAATGGATGAAGCGTTGCCTGTTTGTTCACCCAATGAAAACTTTGAATCTCGTCTTGAATAACGAATGAGAAGTTCTCTGAAAAATCAGCTAAAACAATCTATTCAAAGTGTGAAAGACATCTTTTTTTGTATGCAAGAAAACTAGATTGTACTTTGGACATAGTGGTGTGACTTGAGATTTCTGAGTTTTGCTGCAAGGTCCTCAAGAAAGTCTTCTCTTGGTTTAACTATGGGATCATCTCAGCACGATCTGTTGTTATCCACTGCTTGTAAATAATATTATAAGGAAGGTCGTATGTTAACTCGTCTTGAAATAGTTGTTGAAGAAGATTTTCAGGATCTGTGCACTGGATGCAGTTATCCATCATACATTGTCCATTGTTGAGATCGCAGGTCAACATTTCAAGCAAATCTTCATAGTACACATTTAATTTAGCACCGTCGATCATTAACTTCACATTCTGATGATGTACGCATGCACATACAGAATGTGTTCCTGATGTGCCAGCAAATACATACCACTTGGGTCTCAGTTCACAGAATTTTGATCGTTTAATTTTACAATCTGGGTTTGTCTCCTTAAAGTGTAAGTACAACTCGTTCAAGGTACCAAGTAGTAACTGCTTCTGCTTGTGAACTTTAACGCCATTAATTCGGACAGATACATAGTCTTTTTTGCCAGGAAGGATCCTACTGTTTTCTTCATTTGTATAAAAATCATCAACTTTCTTCACAGTACTTTCATCAATAGTTTTACTACTACTTCTTTTACATACATCAGGCAGTATTCCTTGACTTTTCGTAAGTTCCCTAGCCAGTTTAACTAAACGTTCTGAAACATTAAATTCAGCACACACTATTTTTCTTGACCAAGATTCGGGTAATAAGCTTATTATTTTCACTTGTTCTTCTTTCTCAGCAACAGTGCATTTCTGTTTCAATTTTTCGATGAGCACTTCCTATTCTTCGGCCAGCGACACTGAATGCATATTTTCTGTCGGTGATTCATCAGCAACTGAACTGTCAAAAGAAACTTAAAGACTTCTTTTCAATCCTGTACTCAATTGTTCTAACTTTTTGCGCAATTGCTTTTGGTCTCTGTTCAACACTTAACTTCCTTATTTTCGAAGCAGGTGACACGCCTAATTTTGAACACGTTGCATTCAAAACTTCAATATTGTCTGATAGAAGGACAAAATCAGGTTCATTTCCTGATTCAACATTATTGTTTTCGATTTTTCTTTTCTTTTCTTTTTTTTTTTTTTTTTTTTTGTACAACAAAGATTTTTGTGTAGCATGTAGCACATAATGATTTTTCAGGAATCAGATCTACTGCATAATTCTTGTCCTTTAGTAAATGTGCACTCGAAATTTCTGAAAGTCCTTTGGTTATAGTTTTCTTTTATGGATTTTTAGAGGGTCGCAATACGAATTACCAAAAAGATGATGGTACTTTCGAGAAAACTTCACTTCATGGTAGTTGCATATGTTTGCAATGCCACTGCTTGTTCGCATTAGCAGAAGATTCCTCTTCTCTTCACTGAAGTCACTAAGGGACGTAATGCATCTTGCTACCGGCCCATACACACATTTATGACATTCTTCACCAATACATTTGCCTACATCACATTCCATTTTCTTCACTAATTTGATGGAGTATTGATACACAGATCTGCAGAAACACAACCGTCTTCTTGCGCTATAATCATCTGACTGAAGCACCAGTAGTGAATTCCTATCTGATGCATATCTGAACACGATTGTGCATGTTGGAACAAGCACTCTGTTGAATTGTGTTTTCCGTACATTTGTTCTGTTTGCTTATTAACAGGATAACCTTGTTCTTGTATCTTGTGCTTAACCACTCTATGCATTATTCATCCATTGCCAACCGATTTATGATGGATATACAGTAAACTCTCGTTTATCCATACTTCTGCCTATGCTTATTTATAGGTATAATTTTGTGTTCATAATAAAGGTACTTATAGTCTAATCTGAAACTCATAATTTTCGGTATAGAATAATATCATGTAGACCTGTTATGGGGAGGAATTGTATATTTTTATAAGGTCCCCCACCAGAAATATATACCTGTGAAATATGCACTTTTTCCACTCTTCTGAATTTTTGATAATTTCTAGAAAAAAAGGGGACACGTCTAAGGGTTGAAACTTTGTGAGTGATGAACCATTTCAGACCTCTTTATTCAGTAAAGCTCAACTTCCTGACCCCTTCACTTCTTTAAAAAATAGGTGCCAAAGTTGGGATTTTTAACGTCAACCACCTACTTTTTCAAATTTTAATTTTACCCATTCATAATTTATGAAAGACAATAACTAATATACACTCTTAAAGTGTAGAATTTACTGAACATTTTGGTTTCGGTTTCACATCGATAGGGTAATTAGGGGCTGAGATATTTCAGATTCTGTAACCCCTTACAACACCACACAATGGCACATCTTCGAAAACAAATATGGCTGCCACTCTAAACCAAAAGCCAATAAAATTAAAATCATGCTAAATTTAAACTAACGACATGTTAAGGTAACAGCACACAAAAAATCAGAATTTTTAAAAATTGTTGAGCAACATGCATTGGACCACTTGATATCGATTTACCCGTATGTAATAAATGAATAGAAAATACATTTTCAACATTTCTGTTCCATTTCAAAGAAGTTTCTGTAGGGGTAGCAAAGGCGGAAGCAAGAGGTGCATTAACAAATTAGGTGATTTTTGAGCGTCCCATACAAAGATTGCATTTTTTCAGTCTTTTAAAGTAATACTCTGAATTGTAATAAAATAATGATTATTTTTCATTGTTACTCTAGTATGAATGTTTATGAAAGTCTCGGAAGTCAGACATAATAAACTTATAGGCTATAACAGATTGACGAGAGAATGATATTTATTTATTTATTTAACAATCACCAGATGCAGCTCAGAGGTTATTTTATACTGGATATCTAAAAACAACATAGAAAGGATTTGGGAAGGTATCGGCCATGGCCTGTTTTAGTAGGTACATCTCGGAATTTGCCAGGTAGGACTGAGGGAAACTGGAAAACCCCAGTCAGGATGGTCGGCAGCGGGAATTGAACCCATGACCTCCCAAATGCGAAGCGAAATATGTTTTGTGCGTTTGTTCAGTAAATATATTATTATCTTTCCGATGTGTTATTTGTTTGAACTCACACACATAGTACAATAAATTCTGTATGTCATGTAACAGTTTTTTCTTGCTATTGTATTTTTAATTCACAATAAAAAATATTGCTTATAATGCATATAAAAGTTAAAACTCAACTGCAACTTATTATATACATGGATTAATTTTTTGGGATTAATAAAAATGTGTTAAGAATTAAAATTGTTTGAAATATTTTCGAGGTTTTGTATTATCTGCATCCACTACTACTTAAATGAGTTTTTTTGTAGAGAAGAGAAGCGAAACAAAACCTGCGTTTATCAATTTAAAGCAGAATTTGGAAGAAAGCCTAAAATTTCCCAAGCAAAAAAGCGAAGCAGAAAAAACCGATCCCCCCCCCCCCGAAATTTTTTTTTTCGAACCCTTGCATCTCTATTTGGGATTGAAATAAGTTAACGACTGGCTACCAATTCATAATTCAAGCCCAATACTTTCATTTAAATGGCACAATTAACATTTAATATTAATTCCAATATTTTCTCTTCTGTTCGTGACTTGTATTACGCGAGAAGAAAGATTTGATTTAAATCAAAAAAATCGATTTAAATAAAAAAAATCAACAAAAATTATTTTTTAAAAAAAATCATGATTTTTTTCCACCCTGGTTATTTGTTAGAAAATTAAATTAGCTTCTCCAATCTAATACTTTAGTTATTTTAAACATGTCCAACCACCATCGAAAAAAAAACACGTTTAAAACAATTTGTTTATAACAAACTGAATAAAACAACAGCCTTCGTTTAAAACATGTTTTAAACATTTTGTTTTAAACATATCAACCCTGGTTATTACACGATTTTGAAATATGTTTAAAATAATGTTTTAAACTGTTCAAAATGTTTAAAACATTTTGAACACCTTTTTCATGTTTTAAACACATGTTTGTTCTTTTTCAAAAAGAACTGGGTTTTTTTCCAACCCTGTGATCCAGCCTATTTTGGTTTTAAAAATAATGTAAAATTCAAATAAAAAATAATAAAAAAAATGTAAAATTCAATTTATGCCCAAGTTTGGCATCAAGTTTTAAAGTTACTTTTTGATGTGATTTGGGTAACTTTTTCTAGTGCTTTTGCTCACTTTTCAATTATTTAGAAGATATCAGACCACTGTGAGCCCTGTAATTTGTGTACAGAGTTTGGCACTGATACTGAAAGTACGATCTGTAGGAGTTATGAACTCTGTGGGTGCGAGTTTTCTTCGAACCTTAGTGATTAGTACCCACACTTTGTAATTTGAACATAGTTTAAAAAAGGTTCTTGGACCATGGGGATGGAAAAAGTGATCAAAAAGATTATTACTTTCCTGACTGATGTCTGCAATTCCCCCAATCCACCATTTCTGTCATAAATACAGGCTACGGTATCATTAGGCGCAAATGACATGTTCTCGAAGTATTGAAGTACTGCAATCAGTAAATTCATCTGATTGTGAGTGTTCATAACATGTGATTTATGTTTTCGTAAGAGGTACAAATCTATAATATGATCTGGTATTAATAATTCTTTTACAAGTAGCAACTCTCGAATTTCTTGCCATTTGACTGCACCTCTGATGAAACATAGATAAATTGTATGCCTGAGATACTACATCAACACAAAACCTGCACATCTGTTCAGTTTTTAAAATCGTGAATTTCACATCACTGCAACAACTTATAACTCAGAGATACTACTCAAGTCTCAGTGATGCAATTTTACTCACTTGTTACTGCATAACTATCGTCTATTTTGTGTAAATTTGGAATTTTTCACTTCTGTCCTCCGTGAGATATTTGATGGTGAAAATACACGATTTTCGAAAATTCACAAAGTTCAAAAATTTCCAAAAAATCAAGTATACGGTTCTCACATCTGAAACTTACTTGGGGCGTTGTCTACTATCTAGTCTATATGTAGACAAAGAATTGAAGGTGAGTTATTTATTTCGTTTCAAAATTACATTCCAAAATGACCTTTTCTAGGTTTCCAAATGTTTAGAGCTTCTTTTTTCAACCTTCTAAAGTACGCCTCAATGTGCACAGGACACAGAATGTAGTCTATTCCATTATCTTTCATATGGTTTTGGTTTAAAGTCATTATCTTTAAAACCTAAAAAGTTACAGCGTTTAATGGAATCTTCTGAAAAGTGGAAAATACGCTTAGGCGCCTATACAAAATATCCGCCACATACAAACCTGCGCGTCTAAAAAGTAAATGAATACCTGTTTTCAATTCCCTGAATGTGGTACAATCTTAGGTATATATATATATATATATATATATATATATATATATATATATATATATATATATATATATATATATATATATATATATATAAAAAAAATGTCGGCAACCTTTGACCTGGAAATTGGTCGATTTCATTTGCATTGCCCCAAGGTCCAACAGGGGTGCCCACAAGGGGGGGCTATGACGCAAACTGCGTCATTGAAATGTTTGGGGGGGTTAAAATCTATATAAATATGTTTGATGAGGGGGGGGTAAAATTAATCGAAAAGATTTTTTTCATGGAAGAACACCTACGGATATACAATTGGGGGGGGGGGTGCGTCATACACATAAGGGGGGGGGCACCACTGGGTCCAATATACTTCAGGTAAAAATTTTCTTGTAAGCCTTATCTCTCGAGAACTACATATAATGTAACCAAACCAAAACTATCACTTAACTTAGTATGATGAGCTTATTCCGTAAAAAATACGAAAACTCGATATAGAGGCCGTTCAAATTTTGGTAACCCTTGATCCAAAAAGTCCAATATATTTCATTCAATCAAAATTTTTCTTGTACGCCCGATATATTATTCCGTGAAAACTGAGAAAAAACTGTTTAGGGGCCGTTCGAAAAATTTGTGGCTTCTGATCCAAAAACGAATTATTGACCGAGATCGCAACCTTTTGGTTCATTTTTTTTTGATCATTCCTAAAATTCTTATTTCAGTTAGTTTCTCAACTGCTTATGATGCTGGATCAGCACCGGACAGTCACTCGTTTACCGGAAATATAACCCGAGAGGACACTGGGAGATCATTGCTTTATACAATATAATACTGGAGTTATAATGCTCTTCCCAAGCGTCAAGATATTGAAAATTAACAAAACATGTTTTAAACATTTTGAACAGTTTAAAACATGATTTTAAACATATTTTAAAATCGTGTAATAATGTATTAAGACTTTTTTACTCTTGCAACCGATCTTTTCATTTATTTTATTCTCGTTAAGACTACACTGTGTTGGGTACAGAATATTTCAGTATAGATTAGTAATTCTCAACTTATTTCATATCACGACCCTCTTTTATTACACTCTCTTCGCAGTGACTCTCGCAAGTATTTTCTTGGTTGGAATAACCTTTTTAGGTAGATTTTAAAATGTACCTACTATAGAGATTTCACACAATCTATCAATATACATGGCAAAACAAAAGTACTCAATATTCTTGTGTGTTGAGAACGGGTTGAAGGAGAATGATGAAACTTGGAAGTGGTCTGATACATCATATGGTGCTATCAAGCATCATGGCGGACATCTTTGATTGGTATTCGAAATTTCATATTCAAATGCAGTAATGTTACATGTTTTAAGGCTAGAATTTTACCAGAAATAGGGTTGTGCGGTTATTTTAGCCCTAAAGCAAGTCATTTCGGAGTTACCGCTTTTGAAAGTTTCCTAGTTATGCCTTTAGGGGCTAAGCTCACATTTCGTGGAGGTGGGTGATATTTTTGTTGCAGAATTTAATTACTATTTCAGAACATTGATGCTAATAAAATTATTTTAAAATAATAAATTTTCGAAAAGCATAACGCTTGAAGCACACTTCATGTTGTGCTAACTTGACAATATTTTCTGCAAGCCTATGTAAATTATTTATTGAAGAAAGCTAATATTTGGGACGATCAAAACACAATGGATCCAAATCCATTTTCAATAAAGTTCAGTTTTGCTCAGCAAATGAATTCTATTTCAAAACGTAATATCTTCGCAGTCAAGAGTCCAAAACAAGTGTAACTAAAACCATGCGAAAGGGCGTAGGATAGTTTCATATGACAGCCGATAGACAGGGGCGTCAGTGGGACAAGAGGGCAGCCGCCCCCATCCCCACTCTGGACTTCAGATTTTGGGGACAGTAAGACAGTTTTAGAAATCTTTTGATAAGCAAAGTCCAACAGAACAAGCTTGAGGTCCTTACACCAAATAAATACGGAGAACATACAGATGATTAAAACCGGAAAGTTGGTTAGGCCCAATTTTCAGAATTTTAAGCAGGCCTGAAACTTTAAACTAGATCCACCTTTGGAATCCTTAGGTCAAAAAATATACAAAAGAGCAATATGGGACTATAGCTCCTTACCGCCAATGGAAATGGATTATAACTTATCATAATCCGTATTTATTCGGCGTAAGGATTTCATTTTTTTATGTTGGACGTTGCTCAGCAAAAGTTTTCTAAATCTGCATTACTGCCGCCAAAATCTGAAATTCAGGGTAGGGGGCAGATGATCTCTAAACGAACGCCCCTCTCTAGAGGCAATTATATAAAATTCTAGATTGCATCTTGTCATGTACCGTAGTTTTTCTTTCTTTCATGCCGGATTCGTGGTTGTGAAAATATGACGTTTTCGGTGTATTCTTTTGAACACACTCGGCATTTATTTAACGTAATTATGTATCATTGACTATGGCATTCGGAGCTTGACTTTTTAGTCATTCCCAGGCTGCAGCGTACACAATATAATGTTAATATATTTAATTCATGAGGAGGAAATTAGAACTCCTTCCCCATTCCATCAACGACTTTGTCTAGCGGCTGTCCTATGAAACTCTAGTCCACACTCTTTCGCGTTGTTTTTGTTTCATTTATTTCGTACCTTTGGCTACGAAGATACTACGTTTGCTAAGTGAACCTTTCTCAAAATATACTTATATTCCTTGTGCTATGAACGCCCCATATCTAAAAATATTTTATAAAGACTGAGTTTTAGCCAGATTTATCCTGCAACTCAAGTTTGTTCGAAACGCGTAAAATTAGTTTGTTTAGTTTGATTACAGTCTTGCATCAGTAGCAAGACTATATGAGACAGGGCTTTTTGTTTAAAGTGGGATCCGAACCACTGATTTTGAAATTTTACGTCGGATCGCAGTCAAAACATATACAGGAAATTCATCATTAGAATAATCAGAAGCAATTTTCAGATCGACACTTTTACTATTTGTTTCGGTTTCCAGTTTTTTCACATCATTCCATTTTTCATAATGATTCTTTAAACTAAATCAACCATTTCTTTCTTAAACGTTTTGCAACGGGCTAGTAGTAGTGGTCCCCGTTGGCGCGAATGACTCATCCTCACTCTCTTTTATGACCGGGATTTTTGAAATTTGTTCCCTTTTACGGCTAAGATGAGTGCTTTGGTACCTCGATTTTGATTGGCTGAGAGAGGTCACGTGACGTTAGGCCCCGCCCACGCGGGAAATTCAAATTTCCAGGTTACGTGGTATGACGTCATGAGTCACCCCGCGGGGAAATCCCTCACCAGGGATTTTTGAAATTTGTTCCCTTTTACGGGTAAGATGGGTGTTTTGATACCTCATTTTGATTTGCTGACAGAAATCACGTGATCTTAGACCCTGCGATATTTGAAATTCGTTCCCTTTTACGGGTAAGATGAATGCTTTGGTACCACGATGCTGATTGGCTGATAGAGGTCACGTGATCTTAGGCTCAGGGTTTTTTTTTTTAAATTCGTTCCCTTTTATGTGTAAGATGAGTAGTTTGGTACCTTGAATTTGATTGGTTGATAGTGGTCACATGATCTTAGACCCTGGGATTTTTTAAATTTGGGTATCCTCTTTGATGAGTATTTTGGTACTACGATACTGATTGGCTGATAGAGGTTACATGATCTTAGACCCGCTACACGGTGAACAGGTCACATGGTATGACGTCATGTTTTACCCTTTCGGGGAAATCCATCACTAATTCGTTTCCTTTTACGGGTAAGATGAGTGCTTTGGTACCTTGATTCTGATTGGATGATAGAGGTCACGTGATTTTAGGTCCTAGGATTTTTGAAATTAGGGTGTCCTTTCTGATGTATACTTTGGTACCTCGATTCTGATTGGTTGACAGAGGTCGCATGATTTTAGACCCGCCACACGGTGAACAGATTGCATGGTATAACATGGGAAAAACCCTCACTCATTTGTTTCCTTTTACAGGTAAGATGAATGTTTTGGTACATCAATTTTGATTGGTTGATAGAAGTCACATGATCTTAGCTACAGTCCATGCGAGAAATTCAGAGTGCTATGACGGCGATCCACCCTAGACCGGGATTTTTAGAATTTTGTTCCCTTTTTTATGGTTATCCTTAGTTCCCATGGAGGGTTCAACCTCCTCCTTAAATAACCCTTTTTGTTATCATGATATTGTACTGAAATTGACATTAAATATTATCGCTTTGTCTGAAAAAAAATAACAGCTCCCCCGACCATTTTCCCCCTTCAAAAAATTCGATTCAGTATTTTGAATCCCTTTTGATCTATGGTGGTCTGCGAGTACAGTTATGAGAAAATAAATTTTAGATGCTTTAACCCTACAATCACACATACAGTATTTTTTCCGAAATTGTATCACGGGTACGCCATGGTCAAAATTGGCAAAATCAACCATACTGCACTTATAAGGGCACAAATGCAAAAAGAACACCTATTGATGTAGCTTTTGCACGCTTACTACTTGAATGAATGAGAAGTCACACCTGAAAAGTGCCAAATTCACTGAGGTCCGATTTGATGGCCTGTGGCGCCCCCATTCCTAGTTTGGGATATAGTAAAACTGTTGATATTTAACAATTTACTTGAAAATGAATATCCTTATCACTGTAGAACAAAAACGAAACAATGAATCTTTGTGATTGTGCGAATTCGTCGCAAGAAAAGGAATACTGACAGCCAGGAGCGTATGTTGCGATTTTTCTTAGGGGGCAAGACACCCCCCAGAATTGTACGTTTTATATTAGTAAATTATAGGGATGGGCACGAGCGAGTTCGAGCGAGTTTTCTTTGAAACTCGACTCGACTCGAAACAGACATCTTTGAACTCGACTCGAGAACTCGGCTCGAAATTTTTCTTCCAACTCGACTCAAATTTGGTTCGAGTTTCGAGTCGAGTCGAGCCAAAACGAGCCAAATCGAGCCGAATCGTGTGTAGTTCAAGTATATTCTTTAAGTATCTTACATACACAATACAATTATTATCAATGACACTACTACTACTACTACTACAACTTATTATTATTATTATTATTATTATTATTATTATTATTAAGGGCCGGCGTGGCTCAGTGGTAGATCGTTCACCTCTGGTGCATGGGGTCCCGGGTTCCATCTCTGCTACCGCCAAGTGAACCTTGTGGTGGATGAACACCGTGTGCATGGGTTTCCTCGGAACTCTCCCGTTTCTTCCCACTTTATTCATTTCACCATTTCATTCATTTCTCATCATCCCCGTCTCCTTTAGCCTAGCCGGCATAAACGTGGGACGTAAAACTCAAAGATTTATTATTATTACAGCGTTTTTGCTTCGCAATCGGGAGGTCCCATGCTCGAATCCAGAGTTCAGTATCCTGACTGAGGTTTTCCAGGGTTTTCCTCAGTTACACCAGGTTAATGTTGGGATGGTACCTTAAAATACAGACCCTGGCCGCCAGTCTTCCACTTCCTTTCCCAATGTTGTTATTGTTGATTTGTTGAGTGCTGCACTGTAAAATGGCCTCTGAGATTGTATCTGGTAGCTTAGTAATAAATAAATAAATAAATATATCTCTCGTTCACTTAATTCTGCAAAGGATGGGTGATGGTGGGCATGAAGTCATACTTTTCCAGGTACATATACACTTCCTAAGAGACTACCACCTTTACGATACTTTTTTGATACGAGACAGCCACAAACTTTGTCTCCTAGACTATTGTCATGGTCTGTATATGAGTAACTTAAGACTTACAATCGCGAAGTGTTCTCTCGGGATTCGTGTAAAATTGATTCAAATGCAAAATTCACCGCGGCCCAATGCATATTGCACTAATTTTAACGTCCCATATGTAATTTGCATATTTATGGGCCTTCATATATCCGGAATTCAATCATATATTACTATAACGCTGGTGAACAAAATTGTTTTTACACTAGTTTCATTAGATGGAACTGGACATTAATGTGGGTATATGCAAAACAAATTGGATCAAATATTGGATCAAAGAATTATTATGAATGAATATTAGTCTGGTAGTACTTTACTGAGTAAATAAGCAGAACGATATGGAGGAGAGATTTGAATCGGATAAGCACAACAGTGGCTTGTGATTAAAGAAGACAAAATCATGTAAATCATGTATAACACTGTTGTCAGAAATAAGATAGACTATGAATAATGATAATACATTGTAGATATTCATTATTATTATTATTATTATTATTATTATTATTATTATTAATGTCAAGTAATGAAACGAGAGGAGATGCAAGCAGTGTCCCCTCTCATGAGCAACACTAAAAGTATTCCATATTACGGCTTACATTTCTCATGGCTTTCGTTTTCCAGTTTAATCAGGCCATGATTTCAAAACGAGCTAAAACGAGCTAAACGAGCGAGCCACGTATCAAACTCGACTCGACTCGAAACTCGATCTCAAAAAACAGTAACTCGGCTCGGAACTCGACTCGAGAAAACTACCTTCGACTCGGATCGAAACTCGACTCGAATTCGAGTCGAGTTTCAGCTCGACTCGTGCCCATCCCTAGTAAATTAGTAGTCAATAGATTAAAATATAGACCCTGTAAAACTTATATTGAGGACAAAGGTTATAAAATTCCTATGCCTGCATTTAAAGGAAAAACAAATGTCCACTGCAGAAGCAAATGATACTAGGTTTGTTACAAGAATTCGTTGGGCAGTTGAAGCTACACATGGAATGCTGAAAGAAAAGTATTGTTTGTTGGATAAAATATTTGACAAGAGATGATAGCTAGTATTGGCCCGTATTATAGAATTGCTACACAATACACAATAAATTCTCCCTACGTATGACACCAGATGAAAACTACTCCACAATCACCGTAATCATTAAATCTGCTAAAGCTTCAGGAAACGAAAACACCTTTGCAGTCTTTGTTGAACAGAAGAAATTGCGAACAAGAGAACTTTCGTTTACATCTATTTCTTCACAGTATCTTGTTGATTTTCCTCGAATGACCGAAGATATTTGAAAGGATTGTTTTGTAGATTCTTCCAATATAAACAGGTAATATAGTGGTTTTCAAAGCTAAACCAAGTTTTCTTATCAGCAGTAAAACTGTCATATGGTTGTTAGCGGCCACGTGCGGTTTGTCAACCAGTTGGATGTTGCCGGTATTACAAAAGCTTAGCCGCTCTCCCTGTCGCCAGGGTAAACAATGAAGTCTCGAATTATTCTTTCTGAGTGTTGCAAACCAATAAGCAGATACATAAAACCAGAATAACCATTTAAAATAGGGATAAAATACGTACACATCATTCAACAAGTAATTTTCTCTCCTATTAATATAATAATAATAATAATAATATGATAGTTTTTACGTCCGAGCCGTTTCGGGCTACTGTGCATTTTCGGTAATGCTCGGAAAAGAGAATAGATCCTGGACCGCACGTTGGACCGATATTGTATTTTTACCCGTATGAATCGGGTTTGCCCGATTGAACCGTATGAATAGGGATGACCAGGTAATCCCGTTTTTATGAAAACAAGCTTAGTGTGTCATTATTGTACACTTTATTATCATAACACACATTGTTCTAATTATCATGTACGAACTCATAACGAGTCTATCGGGTCAAACGGTCCAAACAGGCCAAACACGGGTCAAACGAGTTTTATCAGGTCTAAGGATCGAGTAAACCAAACACAATGGGTTTCGGGCGGGTACAGTTTACCCGAAAAGTTCAAGCACTAATTATAGATTAAAGTCAGTATTTAAGAGCTCTAATTGTTTGCATTCACTTTTTTATAAAGTTAACCGACCAACGAACTTGCGGATACATAAATATAAATGCTCAAATCTAAATCATTGCATTATATTATTGCAATGAGCATCAACGTGATTTACTATTAGAAGTTAGCGTGATGCACTAATGTTAGTCTTTTATAATAATAATAATAATAATAATAATAATAATAATAATAATAATAATAATAATTATTATTATTATTATTATTATTATTATTATTATTATTATTATTAGACAGGCCATCTGTCTATAATGAGAATTTAAAACTTTTTTCTTAAAAAAAGAAATGATTAAAAAGCATTCTATTAAGTACCAAAATCCTCATATGTATTAATGTATGCAGGTTAATATCTGAGTAATAAAGCTATCATTATTAATTTTCCTGTGTATAGTATCCTAATTTGTAGTTTGTCCAGTTTTTATACACATTAGAATCACATCACATTAGACAAATCACATTAGAAAGAAACTGATCAATTATATATTGACCTGTATAACTATATCTTAAAGTTAGAAATAATATACTTACAAGCAGAGCAGATAAACAGACAGAATCTTTATTAAGCCTATTACTAATATTACATATTATTATTAGCAATAATAATAATGATAACTAAATTCCTGGCGCAACAGCCTTTAGAAGGCCTGGACTTATGACACTCATTTCTGTGTGGTAATGTATTTAGAGGTCTGCACGGACTCGGGCTACTATGATAACCGTAATGGGGTTAGCCATACTGAGAGCTTTATACAGTTCTACCTGAGTTGGTGCGGCAACGCCGAAATCTAGTTACAATGAAGGATTTATGGTAGGGACAAGTAAACCCTTAGATCTTGACCTTCGAGGAAAAAATTGGTTATGTTTTGTCGCGATGTATATGTTATTTTGCTGAAATGTTGGATGAAAGAGGTGATATTAATATGCAGTATGTTAAAGACAACGACAAGATATTGAAAACGACAGTACATTCAAGACATACGCAAAGCAATGCATACAAGTGCTTAATCTAAAACCAAGTACAGAAGGTTACAAAAGTGTCATATGTATTGTTGTGACTGTGCAAATGGATTGCCAACAGTTGCCTCTTGCAGCCATTATTTTTTACCTAAGTTATGGAAGATATTTGTCGAGGATCCCAAAACCACAACAAATATTGAGCAAAATATTCGATCACAACAACATCTGTGTGGTCATAAATGAAAACAGTGACAAGGACTGAAGTACGTACTACAATGTGCCTTTCATCCTTATTTGTTTCACACATTTGAATACTTGTATTTACATGTAACTTACTCTCTGTTTGCATTATATTTTCTTCTATTTCTTGGATAAAATGTACTTTTATTCAAATGTTGCAGTTTTCTACTGCTCTACTTCTTATCCCCATTTCCCCTCTCAGGACCTATGGGAGACACTACAACAAAGGTTGCTTTACGTTATTTTGTTGTTGATGGGTATTATCTTTCCACTGAGTTTATTTGACTTTGATTGGACACTGTAGGTATAGGTAACATTGATTTTTTTATATGAAAACACACACTGAAACTTCAGGCATCCTCAAATGGGATACTTACGGGGATCTAATGACAATTTTAACTTCAAATTCATGTTCATCGTGATTAATTCATATGAAATAAACACCAATATCAACAGTTTCACTCTGGCCCAAAATGGAGATGGGGACGCCACAGACCATCAAATGGGGTCTCAGTGAATTTGGAACTTCAGATGTGATTAGCAAATATTCTAAAGCTACATCAAAGCTGTTCTTTTTGCATTTACCCCCTTATAGGTGATGTATGGTTGGTTTTGGCCAATTTTTACCATGGCGTACCCGTGATACAATTTCGGAAAAAAATATATGTGATTGTAGGGTTAAAGTGACACCTAAAATTTATTTTTTTTAAAGTTGTGCTCGCAGACCATCATAGGTCAAAAGGGGCTCAAAATATTGAATCGAAATTTTTGAATGGAGAAAATGGTCGGGGGGAACTGTTATTATTATTAATATTATTATTATTATTTTTATTTCAGACAAAGCCCTTGTATACACCTATACAAACATCTACGTTTGAATAAAATCGATTGATCCATTCTTGAGAGATAAATTAATCCCACTTTTCCGATTTTGCGTCATTTCTCATGAACCAATGAGAGTTGGGGTTTGAAACGTGAGGGATTAATGTATCTTGGGCGTACTTACATATCAGCCACTTGTCGTCCCCAATATTCACCTGGAGCCATTTCACTATACTTATCCACCCACGCCCTTTAAATGTTTTCCTACTTTACTAAATTTCTGCCCCGTGAGTATGAAGAGTTATCTAAAAAGGCATTGCAATATTTGATACATTTCCCTAGCAGTTACTAATGTGAGCAGATCTTTCCTGCTCTTTGCAGTGTTAAAGCTTTAAAGCGAAATCGTCTTAATGTGTAATCGGACCTAAGATTGATTGTGACAAAACTTATTCCAGGTTTCAATGCAATTATGGAAAAACACACAAGAATTTCATTCTTCACATTAGTGACTCCACATTTGAGAACATTTTTTATCAAATGGGTTTTCTTGAATAAAAACATTAAAAAACGACATAGATTTTCAGTCTTGAAAGTTACTGTATTTTCAATTGAAATTTCGTTCACTAGGAAAGTGAACTTTGTGGTGGACAAACACCGTGTGCGTGGGTTTTCTCGGGGTTCTCCCGTTTCCTCCCACTTTCTTCATTCCACCATTTCATTCATTACTCATCATCACCGTCTCCTTTAGCCTAACCGGCATAACCGTGGGACGTAAAACTTAAAGATTTCATTTCATTTCGTTCACTAGGAAACAATCATGCATCTTTAGAATAAATTACTTCTTGCATTATTTTTCTTGATCTTTTTTTTTGCCAATGGTCATTCTAATTAGTATATTTTTTAATACTTACTTACTTACTTTACTTAAGCCGTCCTCTTCTACCTTCCAGTGTAGAGGGGTTTCCAGAGAGCTTTCCAATCGTCTCTATTTCGTGCTGTTGTCTGCACCGTCTTCCATGGAACCTTCTTGTTCTTTGCGATTTCTCGAATATCTTCCAGTCATATTTTCCTCGGTCTTCCTTTTGGTTTCTTTCCTATAACTTTTGCTATACTTGTTTCACTATTCTCTTTTCATCCATTCTTAATAAATGACCAAACCATCTCAACTTTATCTTCTGTATTTCATCTTCCAATGGAACTATTTTAAGCATTTCTCTTATTTTTACATTCCTAATCTTGTCTCTTCTGGTTTTACCCTCTATTTTTCGCAGAAATCTCATTTCCGTTGCTTGTAGTTTCTTTTGTTGGTTTGTACTCAAGGTCCAAGACTCACAAGAATATGTTAATATTGGCTTATATATCGTGTTTTGAATACTGTTGTTTTTGTTCTTTTTGTTACTTCCTTTCTGTTCAGGAGCTGTGTCTTTAACCCATTAAAACATGTTCCTGCAGCTGCTACTCGGTTAGAGATTTCTGTGTCTAGTTTTCCTTCTTAGTTAATCCAGGTTCCTAGGTATTTGAAGTTATCCACTTGTTCTATTGTTTCATTTCTGATTTTGATGTGGTGCTTTTTGTTTTCTTTAGAAATTATCATCGATTTTGTTTTGCCTATGTTTATTTTTAAATTTCTCTTTTTCAAGTGCTCTTCCCACAACTTTAAGTTAAAATTCAAATTTTCTTCTGATTTGGCTATTAGGACTACATCATCTGCAAATGTTAATTCTGCGATTTTTATTGGTTTCATTTTCCAGGAACCTACTTCATACCATTTGTTGTTCTTGCGGCATTCCTTCATAACGTCATCTAGTACAAGGTTGAACAGAATAGGGCTGAGTACACAGCCTTGTCTTACTCATGATGTAGTGTAAAATTCTTTTGATGTTTTATTACATGTTCTTACGTAGTTCCTTGTTTGTCTATAACAACTCTGGATTACATTTGCTAACTTACTATTTACATTCCTGTTTTTGAGGCTTTTCCATATTTCTTCTCTTCTGACGGTATCAAATGCTTTCGTTAGATCAATGAAGCAAAGATGTATTTCTTTATTTTGATTTATTCCTTTTTCGATGATTTGTCTCAGCGAAAATATTTGATCTTGTGTGCTTCTGTTTGGTCTAAATCCACTTTAAGAATTTTCCAATTGCGGTTCGATTTCCTTCCTTAGTTTTTCATCAATAATCCTTGCAAAGATTTTAGCTACTGTACTCAGGAGCGAGATCCCTCTATAGTTATTGCAGTCTTTGTTGTCTCCTTTCTTATAAATGGGTACTATCACTGCGATTTCCCAATCACTGGGTACTTGTTCCTTCTTCCAAATCAAGTTAAATAACTTTACCAGCATTTTTCTTCCAAACGTACCTAGATGCTTTATCATTTCTGGAGCAATTCCATCATGTCCTGATGCTCTTCCGGCTTTCATTTTCTTTATTGCCCTTTCCAATTCTTCCTGTTGGATGTTATTTTCCGTTTCTTCTGCTTTGTGTCTGTCGTTTTCCTGTGACTGTTTTTCGGTTCCTCTATGCGCATATTTCCTTAACTTTTCCCTTATATTTTCGACTCTCCTATTTGTCTCTTGAAATTGGTTCTTCCTTCTCTTTCTGTGTTTCTTTGAAGTATTCTCCCCATCTTTTTATTATCTCATCTTCCTTAACCAATACTTTCCCTTCTTTATCATATATTGTTTTAATTATTGGCTCTTTTTGTTCTTTTTTTCATTGATTTTAGTGTGCCATAGAATAACTTTGCGTTTCCTTGATAATTCTCCTGTAACCCTTTCCCGAAGTCTTCCCAAGCTTCCTTTTTACTTTTTATTCCTAGATCCTTAACCTTTTTTCTCTGTTCTTTGTATCTCTCGTAGTCGTTATCTGTTTTCATTGATAGATAGTTTTTCCATCTTTTCTTCTTCTCTCTGACTTCCTTTTGAATTTCTTCATTCCACCATGCTGTTCTTTTAATTTGCGATCCCCCAATTTTGGATTTCCCGCATACCTGCACTGCCTTCTTTATGATTGTTGTTTTAAATTGCTCCCAAAGTTCTTCTACGTCCTGCCTTCTTTAGGTGCTCACGCTCACCTTTGTCTGCCTGTTGGTCTGCATACTTCTTGTTTTACAGGGAATTAATGCCTAACCCTCCTTCTTTCTCTTCCGGGCTTGGGACCGGCAATGGCGGAGTTATATTTTTTAATACCATATGAAATTTCAGATAGCGTTACAAGGGGTCCACGGATCACTTTTCGAATGAACAGGGGGTCCACGCTATCGGAAAGTTTGAGAACCTCTGATTTAAACAATGCAATATACGTTAAAAATAAGGGTAAAAAAGAGAATAAATTGTAGATCACCACATTGACCTGCTTTAGTCACGAGAAATCAAAACATTCACATAGGAAGAAAATAGACTTTTGAATGAGAAGCAATTTTTTACAATTTTCTTTCTCTGGCAGATTTTTTTACAAAAATAAAATAAAATAAAACTAAACATATGTTTAAAACAAGTCTTAAAAAATACACGTGTTTAAAACAAAATGTTTAAAATGTATACAAAATTTGTTTTAAACAAAACAACCCTGATATATAATATGCATGAGAGGCATTCTTTGAATTTTTAAGGTGACGTATCGTCGAGGGGAAAAAAATGCAACAATTTTGACTCCGTCCTTAGTTGGTAACATATTTTGATCCCACTTTTCGTGTGGAGTTTACATCAAACAGAGCGTTATAATAAAATGAAACGAATCACATGAAAGGAACCTAACCTTGGTAAAACCTAACATTGCTAATATTGCTATACAGCTTATGGAGAACACATTAATTGTAAGTGTATTACCATTATAATTGTCCTTTAATTTTCTGCCACATCAATGATCACCTTCAGAATTACTTCCAATAAAATATGATCCATTTAGGGCAAAGTAAATCGTGATCTTCAGAACCAGTCTGCTTATTCTGGCTTCAGAACCAATATTGTGGTTTTCTGTGATTCCTCGTGTAACTGAGTTTGGTATGTGTGCCTCACTATTGTTAGCGTCTTCTTTTTTTCTTTATTGCAGGACGTAATTGTCACAGTGGAGGACCCCGATGATCCGACGTTTGCTTATGATTCTTGTATCACCGAGGAGGTGTTTTCACGGATGAAGCAAGTGTACAAACTACGTTTCGATTTGCCGGAATTTCCTACCAAATTAATCGAGTTGCTGTCGATGGTGAAGGATGAAGAGAATTCTTCTGTTAGAAAGTAAGTAGAAAGCAGTAATTAATACGGTGATAAGTGACACCAGTCTTAGCAGTACCAGTACTAAAATTTTGATTTTATAGTAAGTGCCAGAGCGTCAGATAAATGAGAATGCCAATTTCAATTGCCCAATTGAGTGCTCAGTAGTGTCTCACACACATAAGTGCACTTTGTATGTTGCCGAGTGTTAGTGTGCCAGGAAATTCTTATCGTTTTAATGTTTGACTAAAAGAAATTTAGTAACCATATATATATATATATATATATATATATAGTGTCCGGTGAGGAAAGTCAAACATTTTGGGAGGTGATACGGGAGGTCATCCTAAGCAAAAATGCTTATGTAAACATAGGGTCTATTCCCCCTCGTTCCGGAGATAAAGGTAGGGGTAGCTTTTTGCCTTTTGCTAGTGCCAATTTTCTTTTGAAGCATTCTAGTAGACCCTGTAGCTGGGGTTATGTTACATATTATAGCTCATTTGAAAGCTAATGAAACACGCTTGCAGATGGTATAAAGATTATCCCAGTACTACATATAAGAGGGAAGTAATGGACGGACATTTTTGGAATTTCCCTATAAAAATTCCCTTTTTTAAACAATTTGGCACTGTTCTTCAGTGGAAACACTGTTGCTAGAGGAACAGTTTCTGATTAGGAGAAAATGATACTGTATACCAAAGATCCAGGTGAGGTGTCAAGTTTTTAGCTTCATTAGAAGCCGTAAAGAAAAAAAAAAACTTCCTAAAACTCCTTACTCTAATAACATAGCAATGTTCCAAATTTCCTTAAATGACAATGGTTACGAATATTAATAAATGAATGTTTTTATACAACATTGGAAATACAAATTACGAGAATTTTACATTTCTATGTGGGAACACTAATTACAATTCTGAACAACAGATGGCAGTGAAACAAAACCTATTAGAATTAAAGTTTTTGTACAACATATTACACCAGAATGTCCATTGTAATAGGGTTGTCGAAGTCATAAATAATTACTTCTAGTACATTACCAATAATTAATTCTAATGCGTATAGATAGAGACGTAACCCTACTAGCGTCAACCTTCAACGTAATTATTTTGCGCGTGCAGCAAATGTCCAAAAATATGACCATTCTCATCAATGCATTTTGCCGTACGCATAAGTACCTTCAGTGTTGACCGATTGATTTCTTCTCGGCGCTCTTTGACGGTATCGAATGCCTCTAGAATAATCTGAATTAACTCGTCTTGTGAGTTGGCCTTTCGTCTGTATACAACTTCCTTCAACCACCCCCACAAGCAAAAATACAAAGGTGTAAGATGCGGGGCAGCCAGTTGAATAATCGACCTCCGTCCTCCGCGACCCATCCACCGATGAGGAAACTTGGAGTCAAGATATTGACATACATCTTGTGTTGCATGAGAGGCAGCCCCGTCGTGCTGGAAGTCCATGGACGTCCGAGTTTGAAGAGTCACATCTTCCAGTAATACTAGTAATTTATGGCGCAGGAAATGCAAATAATATTCACCGGTCAAACGCTGGTGCAGAAAAAAGAAACCAATGATCTGATCATACATAATCCCCGCCCAAACATTTACAGAAAATTTTTCCTGATATTGTCTTACTCTGATTGCCCTAAGATTTTCGTCACTCCAACGATGTCAGTTGGTGTTGTTTATCCCATTTCTGATGAAAGTGGCCTCATCGGTGAACGATGAATGGCAAAACATTAGGACGTTCCTGTACCTATTGGGAGAAAGCAACACGTAGTTCACTGTCTCCTGGATGGAAATATTACACTCTTTGGACATGGAACGAAGAAAGCCGTTCTCGCAATACATCATGTACAAACGTACGTGGAGGTGCAACTTGATTAGAAATGTAGAGTTCTCGTATGTTAGGGAATAGTATTGTATTTCCAATTTTGCATTAAAAAAAAAAAAAATCGTTCATTAATATTTGTAATCATTGTCATCTATGGAAAGTTGGAACATTGTTATATTATTAGCGTAAGGAGTTTTAGGAAGATTTTTTCTTTACGGCTTCTAATGAAGCTAAAAACTTGGCAGCTCACCTGGATCTTTGGTATACAGTATCATTTTCACCTAATCAAATACTGTCCCTCTAGCGACAGTGTTTCCACTCAAGAACAGTGTAAAATTGTTTTAAAAAGGGAATTTTATAGGGAAATTCGAAAAATTTTTCTCCGTTACTTCCATCTTGTGTGCAGTACGGGGACAATCTGTATACAATCTACAAGCCTGTTTCATTAGCTTTTAAACGAGGTATAATATGTAACATAACCTCAACTACAGAGTATGCTAGAATGTTTAGAACGAAAATCGTCAAGTGCAAGAGGTAAAAAAGTTACCCCACCCCTATCTCCGGAACGAGGGGAAATAGACCCTATGTTCACATAAACATTTTTGCTTAGAATGATCCCCCCCTATCACCTCCCAAAATCTTTGACTTCCCTCACTGGGCACCGTATATATATATATATGTACAGTATATATATGTGTGTGTACAGAGATAGATAGATAAGACTTTGTATCTGAATTAAAGATATCAGGATTGGTTGATTTAAGGCTATTATTAGTATTTCGAATAACTTCGAAAGGAAGTCCAAAGTAACAACTGAAACTTAAATAAATATTGTAAAATCATAAATAAAGTAGAGCATCAGTTTTGGTTGATATCTGGCTAGTGACCTAAAGCGAAAAGAGCATACTTGTTTTTTAAAGGACGATTCTAATTGGTCAACTAAGTGTGACTTCCTTTGTTAGTGGACTGATCACTCCATACTCGGAAATGGTTCAGGTCTGGAATACATCATTTGCTGCTTGTTGATTTACCGTCGTGATCACATACTGGCAGGGCTCCCAGCTGTCCTATTTTCCTATTTTTTCCTATATTTTGGAAATTTATGTATATTTGTCATATATGTCCTATATTTTAATCTTGTCCTTTATTTCCTGTATTTTTCAGTCATTGAATTATTAAAAATACAAACCAAGGGCAGTTCCAGTGATGATTTAAATTGCTACATATTAGCAATATGCTAAATGTGTCTTAGCATTCTTTTCTTAGGGGCTAGTCACTAATCCTCACTATGCTTTTTTCTGTCCTTCCATGTTCACCTTTTTTTCTGTTTTCTTTGTTTCCTATATGCTTATTCTAAACTTGTGAAAGCAGTGTTAACACTTTCACACGGACAGGCATCTGTTGAACGTGGTTTCTCGACAAATAAGAGTATGATACCATCCGAAAGACAAGGACTGAATGAAGAAACCATCAGTGGGGCTACGAATGATTAAAGATGCAATTGGTAAAAATGTAAATAAAGTTAAATCACTAAAGAAATGTTAATGTACTACAAACAAGCACATAAGAATATCGTGAAGATATGAACAGAAAAAACAAAACTTTGAACAGCAAAAGTGAGCATAAGATGACAGCAGAAAAGACAAAAGTGCCGTAAAAGGAGTGGAGGAAGACATGTGTGTTGAATTTCGTAAAGCTGAAAAATAAATTTCAAAGGGAAACATTCGTCCTCAGAAAACAATAAAGCATCGGCTCATGGATGACGTGTCAGCTGCATAAGCCCTGATTAAAGCTGGAACCAAAAGACTTAAAAATGCCGTAACACAGTTGTCGCAAAAGTAACATGTGTACTAGTGTTTTATAGTTCATTATTGAACCTTGAAAATGTAAAAGTAAAAATGTATAATAGTGGTGGATCGACGGTAAGGCATGACAACTCGCACCACAAGAATTTTTCTTTTAATCAGTAAATCAAGTCATTTATTTCAATCATTTTTTTTACAAAACAATACAGCAGGTCTACTTAGGGGTGTTCGATAAGGCTGAGGACCTATCGAACTTCGGGACTGAAAATTTATCGAGTTGTCATCGGTTACTCGAAACCTTCCGAGTATTTGAAATTATCGAAGTTTCGGGTATTATCGAAATTTCGAGTATTATCGAAGTTTCGGGTATTATCGAAGTTTCGGGTATTATCAAAATTTCGAGTATTATCGAAGTTTCGGGTATTATCGAAATTTCGAGTATTATTGAAGTTTCGGGAATTATCGAAATTTCGAGTATTATCGAAGTTTCGGGTATTATCGTAATTTCGAGTATTATCAAAGTTTCGGGTATTATCGAAATTTCGAGTATTATCGAAGTTTCGAGTATTATCGACATTTCGAGTATTATCGAAGTTTCGGGTATTATCAAAAGTAGTGATGGACAGTTCGGTTCCTTCACCTCCCCAATGATTCCTTCTTGCAGCCAAACTAGTCAAACAACTTTTTTTATCTGATAAGTTATTGCAAAGTTGTACTTGTGAGGAGAAAGGAAAGCGTGCACAAAGGGATTGCTTTTTCGTCCTCTCCCCCCCTCCCACACACACACATACACAGAAAGCGTTCATTTTTTCCTGAATTTTATCTCTTGTTTGTTATTTGCTAACAGCTAGTGTATTAGTGTTGCCAGAGATACGGTCTTAAACGTACAAACAGGGTAATTTGCTCTTCATACGATATAGTATACGCCCAACACCTCAACCATATTAATCACGAACGGTGTTGCTAAAATGTTATAGCAAAATTTTATTTTTAAGCCAAATGTATTATCTTCTGTCGTGTTTGATTTCTCTTAATGGCCACTAGTTCACACATTGCAGCAATCAGATATGATGATACTTTGGGCGCAAACTCCCCCTTTAGCCTTTCAGTAAAATAAATGTTAGTCAAATCAGTGGTGATTTCAGGGGTTGTTTAGGAGGAATATTTCCCCACAAACATATCTCTGATCATGTTCACCGTGGTTTACCAGTATTTTTGCTACTTTCACCCTCCGTGTATTCAAAATCTCCCGGGTTAGGATTACCATAATTTCTGGATATTTTTAAGAACGGTGTGTGTGTTTATTGAGAAGTTAAGAAAAGTCTAATCTTTACTTCCTAAAATGCTTATGCTCATTTTCTATACTTAAAATATGTTTTTTATATTATTGTCTTAATTATTTTCCTGAGTAAAGTATTCTTGCGAAGAACACCTTATCGTTATTGATTTTTTCATAAATATCAGCACAAGACAGAATTGCAAGCCAAGCACTTGACCAAACACAGCGAAATTTCCCAGTCTTCCATTTTCCCTAAAATTTCGGGCATTAGTTAATCTCAGACAATTTTCCGGATCGGGCTTGAATCTAGGACGTATGATAAGACTACGCGGGGGAAACCTTGAAATCATCACTAAGTTTAATGAAGGTGAAAAACGGAAATAAATCTATTTCCTCGACAGTGAATATACAGTGTAGCATATGTTCTATACAGTTGGTTTGTACATTATGATGAATCCACACACTAGCGGATCCAAAAGCGTCGTTTGGTGGAGGCAGATTGCTTCCTGGACGAATAAAGTAGGTTTTAAAAACGTAAGAGTTTTGCATCGATTTAGAATAACGTGGTCCATTATTTTATATAGGGTGTTTCAAAACAACACCGCCAACGTTTGGGTTGCCACATTACCTAATTTTAGCGGATACCACCAGATTTTCAGGTCTTATATTCGTCCCCCGCTCAATCATCTCTTAATCACGAAAAACCACCCGCTTTTTCGGATTGGAGAAAAATCTAAGACGACTTTGTTGATAAAGTGTTGTTATATTCAACGTAAACCGCTACATTTCTGTGTCAATCTCAATCGCGAATGGACAGATGACAGAAACAAGATGAACGCAAAAACTGTCAAATTATTACTACTGGTTTTGTACAATATGGAAGACGTATCATGCGTAGAATTTTATGATAAGATTTTATGCCATCGAGATTTTTTAAAGGAAGTTAAAAGGAATGAAAAATGTAAAAAAAAATTGGCATAATCATACACATTTTGATTCAACCCATGAATACTAATGTATGATCTCATGGGTGCGTATTTCTTTGATAACATTCTGTCCAGTTCAACTGAACGTCTATGTTGTTACGTAATCTATATGTTCAACTAGTCTTTATATATTCAGAAATGATTGCAAATTGAACCTACGGATCCTTAGCATATTGTTTAGATTAGATTCATTATTAGTATTTTTTCTTTTAAAATGTTTATACTGTATTTCATATATTGTGAAACTGTGGTATTTTCGTATGTTAGTATGATTTCAAGTAGAAATCTTTGAAAATGATCAGAAATTTTATAAGAGATGGACCAAGACTCCTAAATATGTTTTAGCTTTCTTACGATAAAAGTTTAGAAATTATTTTGTATTCCTTAGAGAGAAAACCGTATGAACAACATCTGCCATATATCGCTTGCTTTTTTTTTTTTTAACTTGTCTTAGAGAAATCCTTATTAGAGATATTTTACTGTAATACTTATTTAACTTAATAAAACATTAAAGGCAAAAACTAAATTTTCTTTACTTTAGTTTTGTTAGAAAAGTACATTGGAAGTGTCACTTAACAAAGAAATCACTAAAAAAAAAAAAAAAAAAAGGCCAGAAGGATCGTCAGTATTTGTAATACACTAGTTCACATCAGTACTTACGGTTTAGAATCCCCCGCTTTTCTAATTTCAAAATATGGCAACCCTATCCTGAGACCAAGATAAAACAAAAAGTATAGACCAACATGGGTGCACAAATGCTTCCTTTTGGAGTTATAGGATGCCGAAAACATGAATAAATGAACTTTATAGGTCCATAGCTCCAATACTATAGGATCTACCGTAGTCCGGTCAAGATTTTATTTAGGAACTAGTATGTGCCCTATCCAAATATCCAAGTTTCAGAATGATCCAAATATCCCATATGATCTTTTCGCTAACATTTTCACTTCAGTAACTTGAACACACTTTCCAGTACCGTTTCAGCTTGAATTAGCAGTATAACCTTGTTTTCCATAGAAAAATCTGATTACAACCGAAGTGCAATGTAATCGTAATCGGTTTTAAAGACATTGGCTTCTTGTTTCTTAAAAGAAAGAAACAATGATAAGTAGTCTATTGTATGCAGGACACAACAGGAGAGATAGGGTCTAATATTTCTTTCAACAACTGCAAAGCAAGTAACTGCACGACCATCTTTCTTTGAAAGTCTGTTTGCAACAATATACGAAGCAGCTGAGAGAACTCTTGAGGAAATAATGTTTTCTATTTTTCCTTAAGAAGTGATCGGAAGTTATTTTAATTTGATAAGGAAATTGAATCAGAGCCATTGAAATGTAAGTCAGAGGATGTGTTTTTTTCTCCTTTCCCTTCATCCCTTTTGTTCCTCCCTGGTTCGATCCTCGACCAAGTAAGTTTGTGGTGGACAACATCGTGTCCGTGGGTTTTCTCGGCGTACTTCCGTTTCCTACCACATTCCCATTCCACCAATTATTCCATCATCATTCACTTGCCTTAATCATACTTCTCCCTTAGCCTAACAGACATAATAGTAGGTCATTAAACTGAAGATTTCACTTCATTTCATTTTCCTTTAGTCTTCGTTCTGTCATATGTAAAGTTCTCCCTTGTGCATAGCATCATGCCATGAGGGCATGTAGGGAGTGTGCCCTCAGTCGTAAATGAATGTGGTGTTGTTGGCACCACGCTTCGGCCGCATCTCCCCCCCCTCCCCAGCTACGCATTGAATCGGAGGTTGGTAATGCCCAGAGCCGCACGGCATCTTATGCACAAAATCAAATATCGTAAAGCAGTGGCGGCGGTTGGACGTTAAAAGTGAGGGGGCAAGACATGATCTTAATATTTGTATATAAATGTTAGTTTTCCTGGTTGTTTCTAACATTTTGTTTGACGAAAGGTTGTATAACTAATAGGATACTATATTTTCAGTTAAAATACCGTATATCGTATATAATAGTTTATTAAGTAAATTGAGAAGAACAACGCAAGTAGATACTAGCCCTTTGTACTCTTAAACAACGAAAGTGTAAGAAGAGATTTGATTCCTTGCTCATGAACATCTTAAAATTCTGTCTGGAAAATTGTGTGATCAGATTATTTAATAAATTTGCAAAACAAATAAATAGAAAGGATAATATTAATCATAGTAATGAATAATGATGCTTGTTTTGCAAAAGTTATATTGAAACTGAGGATTAATGAAAAACTTAATATTTAATTCCACACATGCTATTAAATGTATGTTATTACTCTTAAAAAATGAAAGACAGTAAATACTACAAGCATATGCTACGACATTTAAAGAAATATTTGCTTTTGCAACTTCTTGAAATATGTTCGTTGCCATTAGGTGCAGATTTCACTTTCTTGGAACACATCAAAACACAACAATACTTACAATCCACACTTCAGTTATACAAAATAAACTTAAAACCTAGAATTATGTTCAATTTACTAAATTTTATTGTATATACACTCGTACATCCTTAAACACAACACTTCACTCGTATATTACACTACAAAACAATGGAAAAGGTAGAAGTTGTTTCTTATCACGCTCTTTTTAATCGATATTCCTTACTTTAGAAAGAAGAAAAGACATTTTAGGAACTGTCAATTTTTGTGCAATTAAAGAATAACTTGTGAAATAGGCCCTACTTTTTTGCATAATGTTCTTTCGATTAGCTTCAAAGCGGCTCACTAACATATCGAGCCCTTGTAAGAAGAAATGAAAGTATGCTGAAATTGTGCTCCAATAAGTTATTTTTTGGGGTTATTTTCTGTGGCAATTAAAACGCAATTACTGTAGCTTTCTTTACTCCACGGGAAGACAACCAATACGTATTCACGCAACAGCAAATATTATATGGCAGCATTTTTTCCTATTAATCAGTAACACATACAAAATCGTTACATTTCCAAATGAAACTATATACATTAATTGGTTACTTAAAAAAAAGTGCGGGGGCAACTGCCCCCCTTTGCCCCCCCTAATCGCCGCCCATGTCGTAAAGTAACCAAGAGCAACAGATACCTGACATATGCATTTAGACCAATCCTCTTTAAAATCGGATAATTCATTCGAAAGTTATCGTAGCTTTCACACGCCTACGCCCAAAATAAGAACAAATATACTTCAATTCGGGAAAAATCCCCTTGTGGTATGGCAACCAAAACAATAGGTGTCTGGTGAAAGCAAAAGAGAGCATTTTAAAATGAGTTCCATCAAAATCGGACAATGCGTTCGAAAGTTATCGTCGGATGCCACATGCAGACAGACAGACAGGACGGCCTGTAATAGGGAGCTTCGCACCCAAAATTCTCAAGGTTTGTTTCACGACAATCTCAAATACTCGAAGGCATTCGAGCACCGGAGAGTAAATTTTCGAAACGGAAGTTTGATAAGTCTTCAGCCTTATCGACTTTCCTTACCTCTACCTATATCAGTAGCTATCTCTATGCAGAACTTTAAATTAAACCCTCGAAATCATATTAAAATTATTTTTCTGCCTGCCCCGTTATTGGCGCAATCGGCAAAATGACTATTAGTAGACTAATGGTGTCTTGGATTCCAATTCCATTTAGGTGATGCATGTTTTCTCTTCCTTTTCCTCTCTTCTGACACACTGCTTAAACCTTATACAGATCTGTGGGGAAAAAACTTTTCCTTCACTTCATTGCTAAGGAGAGAAGTTTTAAAATAAACACTCTGCATATATGTAATACATATTATATACAACTATGATAACCTCGAATTCATTGTTTCTTCCGAACACTCCGATAATCCCGAACTTTTCAAAATATTCAAGCGACTCGACAAATGCGATCATATTGATATATTTCTGTATTTGCTGCTTTCAAACAATTCGAGACTCTCGAAGAGTTCGAGTGTCTCGAAGTTGTCTAATGTTTCTTACATTTCGAGTGCCTCGAACACTTCGAGAGTCTCGAACATTTTGGGAGTCCCGAACATTTCAGGAGTCTCGAACATTTCAAGAGTTTCGGTCATTTCGAGAATCTCGGTCATTTCGGGAGTCTCGATCATTTCGAGAGTCTCGAACATTTCGGGAGTCTCGATCATTTCGAGAGTCTCGAACATTTCGGGAGTCTCGATCATTTCGAGTGTCTCGAACATTTCGGGAGTCTCGAAAGTTCGATACTTCGATAAAATTAAAATTCTTTATCGATGAAACGGTTTTGAAATTTTATCGAATTGTTATCGATTACTCGATTATCGGAACAGCCCTAGGTCTACTAAGTTTAAAGAGTAAAAGGTTATATGTATACTTTTTTCTGTATTAATCTAAATCTTGCTTCCAGTTGCCGTTTGGGGTGAAGGGTGGCCTTTTCTTACAATACATTTGTATTTTTTTCCGTGCTTCAGAGCATAATGTTCTATTGTATAAACCAAACTGTCCTATTTTATAAACCAAACGGTCCTATATTTTTTCATTGTCCTGTTGGGAGGCCTGTATTAGGTGTGGGTGTTGATAGGAATGTTTTCATTAAATAATTTAAAATATAATAATAATTTCAATGCATTTTATTCCCAACAAATTAATTGTGCTCACGTAATTTCAAACATGTATTCTTGTTTGAATATAATTTCTATGTAAAATCATTGTTTCACAGTAGTAATGATAGTTAAAATAATACTACTACTAATAAGAAATAAATGAAAACAGACATATATTTATTGTGTTGCTTTTCCAATGTGTTCGAAGTTGTTTTTAATGAAAGTAAATATTGAATATGAATGCTTTCTTATAACAGTAATAAAATCAATTCATGTGAAACTTAGAAGTACAAGGCACTACATTAGTATATATTTTATGTTACAATAACTATTCAGTATATTTACAGGGGGTAGACAAAAAATCTAAAAACACTTCATACAGGACACGTAAGTTTGGCCCTCCACTGTACAACACCTGTTGCGGTTGCCGATCGTTTTTTTTGTTTTCAATGTGGACCTTCCTCTTCCGTCAGCAGTAACCAGTTCACATGTGAGTGTCGTGGTGTGAAAGTGGTGCGGTAAAATGGGCGACCTGAGAGACTTCCAAAGAGGCATGATTGTTGGTGCCCGTCTGGTTGGAGCTTCAGTGGCAACAGTGGCGAACATTGTGGGGGTATCGAAAGGCACTGTATCCAATGTCACGAGGGCATACAGAATTCATGGACAAACGACGTCTGCAAAGCACAACAGTGGTCGAAAAACACTCCTGTCAGATAGGGACCGGAGGGCATTAAAACGGATTGTAGCAGCTAAAAAGACCACTGCAATGAAAATTACGTCTGAACTCAATTTCGGCCTACAAAAACCGGTTTCATCGAAAACAGTGCGACGAGAACTTCATAAAATGAAAATTCATGTCAGGGCCGCTATCGCCAAACCCCTGGTCACAGCAGTAAATGCGAAGAGGCGTATCCAGTGGTGCAAGGACAACAAGGCGTGGACTCATGAGCAGTGGAAAGACGTAATGTGGTCCAATGAATCGACCTTCGCCTTTTTTCCAACAACCGGTCGTGTTTACATATGGAGAACACCGTCGCAGGCCTATAATCAGGGTTTGCCCAAGTGGGCCCAGCCCGAAAAAACCCACCGGGTTTTTTCGGGTTGGACCCACCTGAAAAAAACCACCTTAAAACCCACCTGGGTTTTTGAGCTTTTTGTTAGTATATTGTTCGTACAACTAAGATAATTACATTGAAAGTGATTTTTATCAGATTTTGGACTTTCCTGGGCGAATTAGATGCTTTCACGTTAAGGTATACAACAACATAATACTTTTTATTTAAACTTCTGAATGCACTGAATGAATTAAAAAAAAAAACTTAGCTTGAGGTAATTATAGAACAAATGAATATATAGATTATGCTTATAGCCTGTTTGAAGTAAGATATGCAATTTTATATTTTAGAAAATACTTTCCGTGAAAAGTGTGCTCGCTGACTCGGCGACGCCGAGGGACGTTATCCTCATCGGGTTTAAGCCCATAGGTGCTGGTACTACCAGTAAATATGTAGTGCATTAGTAAAACTATTAGTATTATTGTTTTATTACCTTTGATGGTAACACAAGTATTCTTCAGTAAAGTTTGGTTTTCCAACAACAACAGTTTAGTTCAGTTATTTGTTGCTACTCTTCAAATAAGCATTCTGCAGAATCAACACCAGCAATAGCGTAAAAATTCTTGTCAAATTTAAGAAGCTTAATGCTCGGAGTTCTGAAGATTACTTAACTCTTACTATTTCAAATGCTGAATTGAAACTTTCTTACTAGTGGAAGTTTCGATGTACACCAAGAAAAAACTGCATTTTCGAAGAAAGAAAAAAAAAAAAGTCGCGAAAAAAGTGCTCGGGAAATTCCCGCAATTCAACGCACAAAGCGTCGCAACTGAATAGTTCAACAATAACACTATTTATTTTATATGGAAGATATTGAATTTCATTTAAGACATTTTGAAACATTTACTTTATAAAGTATGAATTATGTCTGTGGTAATTGTTTTAAATTAATTTTCTGGAAAGAGCCGTCTTGCGACAAGTGCTCGGGAAATTCCCGTAATTGAACGCACAAAGTATCGGAAGTGAACTCCAACCAGTGGCGGCGGTTGGACGTTAAAACTGGGGGCAAGACATGATCTGAATACTTGATATCAATGTTAGTTTTCCTGGTTGCTTGTAACACTTTGTTGGACGAAAGGTTGTATAACTATTAGGATAATGTCTTTTTCAGTTAAAATACCGTATATCTTGTTTCATATTTATTAAGTAAATTGACAAGAGCAACGCAAGTAGATACTAGCCCTTTGTACTCTTAAACAACGAAGGTATAAGAAGAGATTTGATTCCTTGCTCATGAACATCTTAAAATTCTGTCTGGAAAATTGTATGATCAGATTAGGGGCCTATTTAATAACAAATTTGCAAAACAAATAAACAGAAAGGATAATATTAATCAAATAATCATAGTAATGAATAATGAGGCTTGTTTTGCAAAAGTTATATTGAAACTGGACATTAATGAACAACTTATATTTTTAATTCCACGCTTGCTATTATTTGTGCTATTACTCTTAGAATGACAGTGAATACTACAAGCATATGCTACGACATTTAAAGAAATACTTTTGCAGCTTCCCGAAACATGTTCGCTGCCGTTAAGTATAGTTTCACTTTCTTGGAATATATCAAAACTCAGCAATACTTAGTCATTCCACATTTCAGTTATACAAAATAATCCTAAAACCTAGAATTATGCTGAATTTACTAAATTTAATCGTATATACAAAACTGTATATGTACACCCCTAAACTCGTATATTACACTGCAAAATTAATATTCCTTACTGAGCTCCTTCGTGGCTAAGCGGTTAGCGTACACGCCTTTGACGTGAGAGACCCGGGCTCGATTCCCGGGGGGAGCTCACGGGGTTAGGACTCCACCTTGATCATTAAGTCCACGTCTCATATAACTTAGCTGCTGAACAGGATGTTAAACTAAAAAAATCAATTCAAAATATTCCTTATTATTAGAAAGAAGAAAATACATTTTAGGAACTGTCGATTTTTGTACAATTAAAGAATAACTCGTGAAGGACTTCTTTTCTTGCAAAATGTTATCTCAATTAGTTCCAGAGAAGCTGACTAACATATCGAGCCCTTGCAAGAAGAAATGAAAATACGCTCGAATTGTGGCGCTCCAATAGGTTAATTTTTGGGCCATTTTTAGTGGCAGTTCAAACGCAATTCCTGTAGCTTTCGTAATTCCACGGGAAGACAACCAATACGTACTCATGGAACGACAAATATTTTATGGCACCATTTTTATTCTATGAACCAATAATACATACAAACTTTATATATCCAAATGAAACTATATACATTAATGGGTAATTTCAAAAAAAGTGGGGGGCAACTGGCCCCTTTGCGCCCCTGGTCGCCGCCCATGACTCCAACAATAAAACTATTTATTTTACACTGTCAAATATTTATGTCGTATAAGACATTTTGAAACATTTGTTTTATAAAACACGAATTATATATCTTTGTTTTAAATTAATATATTTTGTGTTCATATTTGGCGAATGTCACTGAGACTCCTGGGATGATTCGATCTACATTTGTTCTTTCATCTGTCTGTACCACATACACTACAGGGTATCACTTTTGGTCTTTTAAGTTTAAATTTTCAGGATACACGCACGAGACACACTAAATTTCGTGTATAGATTTTGGCGGCATACCAACGTAAAATTTCAAAATGGCGGCCATTATTTTTTCAAAATAGCGGATATCCGTGCTACAAAGTGCATTTTGGTCGTTTAAGTTGACATGTTCAGAGTGGAAGCACCAGACACTCTAAATTAGCTGTATATACTTTGGCAGCGATCCAACGTAAAATTTCAAAATGGCGGCCGTTTTTTCAAAACTGCAGTGAATAGAAATTTGTTGTGCCAATTGTGACAAGTTGTGACAATGATAATCTTGAAATATAAATCACATTTTAACACTTTTACCCCAAAAACATTGAAATATTTCGAAAAAACCCAATTAAACCCGAAAATACCCGAAAAAACCCACATGGGCCCAGGTGGGTTGGGCTTTTTCAAAAAAACCCGGGTTTTTTCAAACCCTGACTATAATACAGACTGTCTGCTCCCAACTGTAAAGCATGGGGGGGTGATTCTGTTACAGTATGGGCAGTGATATCGTGATTTTCCGCAGGTCCCATCATAGCCCTGCATGGAATGATGAATGCTAAGGCGTATGAGGACATTTTGGGGGACCAGGTTCCAGGGTTTGCCCAAGTGAGCTGAACCCACCTGAAAAAACCCACTTTAAAACCCACCTGGGTTTTTGACCCTTTTGTTAGTATATTATTGGTACAACTAAGGTGATCACAATTAAAGTGATTTTTATCAGATCTTGGACTTTCCTTGGGCGAATTAGATGCTTTCATGTTAAAGTATACGACAACATTCAACGTTAGACCTATATAAAGTTTTGAATGCACTGAACGGATAAAAAAAGTTTACTTTAGCTTGAGATAATTATGGGTCATTCCACGTCAGTTCATCCAGGCCATGTCACCCACCGACTCGGAATTGGATGATATTTCGCACACTTGGTCTACAACCACCAAAATTAACTTGTGCAAAATTTCAAAGTCCTCGCTCAACCCGTTCCTATGTTATGGTCCATCAAAATTTGGACATGGTAGGCAAAAATTTCTACTTGCGACAGCCGGAAATGGTGCATCGAGGTTTAAAATTTCCCTAGTAAGATGCTGATATGAATCCTTTAAGACAACAGACCTATCCATTCTGATGCAAAATTGTCTGTAGATTTCAAATCTGTGGTCAGATTTGCCATATCATCAACCTAAAGTGCACTTTTGTACAAAAAAACTAGTAAAAAGTATGCTTGAAAAACAAGCCTCAACTAGAAGTACAAAAATGGCTCTATTTCAAAAAGTACCAAATTCACAGAAATAATTCCTGGATATTCTGAAAGAGGATGAAATTTCCTATAAAATGAAGTGAAAATCGTTTTGGGTATTTGACTTATTGCTAAAGGAGAAATAAAACTGCAGTTTTATACAATGTGCAGGTAATTGTAATATTTTCTAGCATTCAAACACACTTACATAGGCCTATACATTTCATTTTTTGGCAACATTTTTCCATTTCTGTTCAAATAATAATTTACATTTATTACTCAGTTGGTATTGCCTACCAGTACGAATAAATGGAGTCTTAATAACAGATAAAATGTGCTGTACTGGGACCCAACATGTGTCAGCTCTGCTAGGCCAATAAAAGGATGCTGCAGGTTCAGCTGGGTGCATTAATTTTATATTTATATCCGCATTGTCAGCATCTACTTCTACCACTAATCCGATATACCACTTATTATCATAGATGCATGCTACAAAGCAATTAACTTTGATGTCCTGGAAAGCCAACTTTTCCAACTGATCTTATCCTGGTGCAAAGTTAAATTCTAAGTCTGGTGTTTCATCTGTACTCAATCGTCTTGCTGTTATAACTGTATTTAACAGTGGTACAAACTTAAGAAAACCTCTCGTGCCTGCTACAGTCTGAGCAATATGGAAACGATTTGCTAACACACTTCTTACATTGTTAATCTCAGCTTCAGGTAGATAAAAAAAAAAAATAATTTTCGACAACTGACGCTTGCAAAAGTCATACATTTGTTTTGGATTTGGTATCTGATTTTGAAATGGCCTCTGCAGATTTGCCTTTGTAACACATCGTTTCACACTGCCACCAATCCCATCGCAAGGTGACTTGCCATGGCTGGTGGCAAAGAAAGACCAACAAGCAGATATTCCAAAGTCTTGGAGATGATGGCACAGATTTAAAAACCTCTTACAGTTCTTATATTGTGCAGCACACCTATCTGTTACATATTCGACCCTTTTAATATGTGGATATTTACTCTTTAATAACGACATGGTTTCAGATTTGACTTTATACACAAAAGGCACGTCATGATGTAAGACATCAGATAAAAAACATAGAGATTTCTCTGTTAAACGGTTAGTTTGAATAAAATAAAGTACAACAGGGTGTAAGGAACTTGACATATGACTCCAATGGTAAGTCTGTATCTCATTTTGCAATAGAAAATCATAATTCTCTGCAAAGTCCATGCATATAATGGCTTCATCATGAGAGAGATTTTGTTTACGTTCCTTTAGGTAAGTTGCCTGCCTCTTAGCAATGAAAGAATGAGATATTAATCCTTGGAGCTTCTGAACAAAATAATCAATGAATTCTGGAATTGGTAGTGTTCTTTCTACTACTAACTCACTACGATCGAACATTGACCCACTCTGCAAAGCTTACCTGCTCGTCATCTCAGTACTCCTCGATTTTATTTTGGAGAAATTCTGTTATTTTACTGCTATCCTGGGGACATTTCACACACACTCCTAACATACAATTTCTATTACTTTTATCACACACCATCAGTGAAATTGCATGATCAAGATCTTCCTTTTTTAAACTAATGGCATGCAACATTAAATCTGCATTTTGATGAGTAGTACACACACAGACACTGTGTGTACCTGTTGAACCTGCAACAACACACCATTTAGGCCTTAATAAGCAGAATTTGGAAAACCCAATTTTAATATCAGGATGTTTTTCTTTAAAAGCAATGTAAAGCTCACTTAGATTGCACAATATTAGTCGTTTTTGCATGTGGAGTTTCTTTTAACACACACAAAATCTTTTCTTCCAGGAAGTATCCGACTAAATTCCTCATCTTGGTAGAAATTTTGAACAAAAGTTACAGTTTCCTCAGGTAGTCTTTTCCCTAATCTGTGTTCTGGTAAGGAGCATATACCCTTGCTTTTACTTAATGCCCTAGTCTGCCTAACCATGTATTCACTAACATTAAAAACATCAGACACTTTTTTGCGGGACCATGACTCTGTAGCAATAGTGAGAATTTGAAGTTTTTCACGTCTATTTGCTATTGATATCTTCTGCTTCATTAACAGAACTAAGCAATCCAGGTCTGCTGTTTTTTTTTTCCTTCATTTGCACTGGTTCTTAAGTCCGAATCACTGGTGTCAGATAACAAGTGTTCTGTGTCATCAAGCTGTAAACTGCGTTTCATTGTTAACTTCGCTGCTTCGTGCATCACTTTGATTTTTTTACGCCCAACTGCTAGACGATGATGTGCAGGAACAGCGTGCAGTATTAAAGGTGAAAGACCTAAATGTGTTAAAGTTGCATCAACTTTTTCTTCTTCCACTGCAGCTTCCGGATCAAATTTGATCTTCTTGTATCCGGATCAAATTTGAATTCGCTCTCTGAACTTTAAGTGGAGATGCTGACTCTAGCGTGTCTGAAGACGATTTCCCTTGTTTGACAGTAGCGATTTCCTTCTCCACTCTTTTGCGGCAGTTGGAGCACATTTTCTGGCCTGGGATAACGATAATGTCCAGATGTTTCCTGACGGTTTTAGCAAATTCCAGCGTCACAGTTCGCAAATCACGTCGCACTATTTTCTTGAGCCTTGTAAAAGGATCACAACATTTCTTGTGAGCTAGTCCATAGTGATGCAAATACCACTGTTTATGATGAAAACAAATAGTAAGGTTCTCATTGGTACCTTGTAATTTAGACCTCCACAAAATAAGTTCAATTTCACTCTCTGCGAAAGTTTCATTATTAACTGGCAGAATTTCCTTCGTAGAACCATGTGTAGTCTGGTGGCATTTTGAGTCTGGATGTGCACAACCTATGCTGCAAGGAGATAGATCAGTCTCAGTAACTTCAGAGGAACCTTCACCTTCCATTTCAATCCTAAAAATGAAATCAGAAAATAAGTAATTAATTAATTAATGTATACATTAGTTAATTAATTTATAAACGTTAGTAATTACAAATTGCAATATTGCAAATTATGCAGCCAATGATGCTATTCTCTAATTCAAAATGTGTCACAAACTATGAAACTTTTGATTTTCAAATTCCTCCTTTGTTGTTCCGCACTCTTTGTTCACCCAGGGTACTTCTAATTTCTGCCACATAGTAACAGCCATGCCAACTAAAAGAGGCAGGAGGAAAATTTCAAGAATTCTTTTCATTCATTTTGACATTTTTGAATGTAGTACATCACTTGCTCAAATATCCAACACGATTTCCACATCGTTGTATAGGAAATTTCATCCTCTTTCAGAATATTTAGTAATTATTTCTGTGAATTTGGTACTTTTTGAAATTTGAGCCATTTTTGTACTTCTAGTTGAGGCTCATTTTTCAAGTATACCTTTTACTAGTTTTTTTGTACAAAAGTGCACTTTAGGTTGATGTTATATCAAATCTGACCACAGATTTGAAATCTACGGACAATTCTGCATCAGAATGGATAGGTTTGTTGTCTCAAAGGGTTCATATCAGCATGTTATGAGGGAAATATTAAACCTCGATGCACCATTTCCGGCTGTCGCGAGTAGAATTTTGTGCCTACCATGTCCAAATTTTGATGGACCATAACATGGGAACGGGTTGAGCGAGAACTCTGAAATTTTGCACAAGTTAGTTTTGATGGTTGTAGATCAAGTATACCAAATATCATTAAAATCTGAGTCGGTGGGTGATGTTTCGGTTTTTCGCTGGATGAACTGACGTGGAATGAACCTTATAGAACAAATTAATGTATGGATTGTGTTTATAGCCTACTTAAAGTAAAATATGCAATTTTATATTTTAGAAAATACTTTCCGTGAATAGTGTGCTCGCCGACTCGGTGACGTCGGGGGACGTTAGCCCCCATATATTTGACGAGTTTAAGGCCATAGGTGCCTGTACCAGCAGTAAATATCTAAATACATTTCTATTATTTCATACATTTGATGGTAACACAAGCATTCTTACGTAAAACTTTGTTTTCCAACAACAGTAGTGTAGTTCCGTCATTAGTTGCTACTCTTCAAATAAGCATTCTGTAGAATCAACACCAGCAATAGCGTAAAAATTCTTGTCAGATTTAAGAAACTTAATGCTTGAAGACTACAGGGTCGTATCCAGAAGTAGTAGTAGGACTGATTTTTTTTTTTTTTTTTTTTAATTTATTGAACATTTTGGTACATCGACTTAATACTCTTCAAAATAGGCCCCTTGGGCATTCACACACTTCTGGTAGCGAGCCTTCCACGTCGCGAAGGCCGTCTGCAAGTCGTCCCCGGAATGCCGTTCAGCGCCCTTGTCGTCGCCGCTTGGACCGCTGTCTCTTGATACGAGGGAACAGGAAGAAGTCCGGCGGTGCCACATCAGGGCTGTAGGGAGGATGAGGCAACGTGGAAACGCCGAATGTGGTCAGGAGATCCCTCACAATCCACGCGCCGTGACACGGCGCGTTGTCATGGTGGAGCTTCCATTTCCCCACCAGGTCTGGTCGCACGCGTGTGATCCGATTTCGCAGCTTTGTGAGCACTTCCACGTAAAATCTTGCATTTACACTCTGTCCAGGAGGTACAACTCCTATGGACAATGCCACGACGGTCAAATATGCAATCAACATTGATTTCACTTTCGATTTCGACATTCTGGCCTTCTTTTTACGGGGTGATTGTGCGGCTCATGGTATCCTCCTTGTAGGCCTGCGTAAGCATGTTCTTGGTTTCAGTCGCTGATTTTCAGTTTGATGCAAAACTTGATGGCGTACCGCTGCTCCAAATTTCGCTCCATCGCAACTGACGACGAGGCGTCACAACAGGAGGTCACTAACACACTGGTCCACACTCAACTAACGCAACACACGCAGGCGACTGCCGCCGGTCGACATCTGTTCCCAAGGCTCCCCTCTATAACATCCGGTCTTGTAGGCCCCCCTACATTGCTCCGCGCGCGCGGGGAAAAAATCAGTCCTACTACTTCTGGACACGACCCTGTATGTAACTCTGCTATTTCAAGTGCCGTACTAGTGGAAGTGTCGATGTACAGTAAAGAAAGCTACGTTTTCAGGGAAAACACGTCGTGAAAGAAGTGCTCGAAGAAATTCCCGCAATTGAATGCACAAAGCATCGGAAGTGAATACTTCAACAATAAAACTATTTATTTTAAGCTGAAAGATATTTAATTTCATTTAAGGCAGTTTGAAACACTTACTTTATGAAATGAGAATTATCTCTTTGTTAATTGTTTTAAATTCATTTTCAGGAAAGAACCGCTTGCTAGTGCTAGGGAAGTTCCCGTAATTGAACGCGCCAAGTATCGGAAGTAAACTTCAAAAACAAAACCATTTATTTTACGCTGTAAAATATTTGCCATGGATATCTTTGTTTTAAATTGATATATTTGGTATTCATACTTGGCGAACGTTACTAAGGCTTCTGGGATGACTTGATCTACACTTGTTCGTTTGTCTGCCTGTACCACACACACATTACAGGGTACAACTTTCGGTCTTAAATTGGAAGTGATGCATCAAATTCATGGTGTAGTGAATTTTACTGTAGCTTGTACCGTTTGGAAGGTATTGCATGTTGAATTCCTCTAGGCACTTCGCGAATAGACATTGTAGAGTAATATGAGTTACGCTTACATTTTTGATGTTACGTTTTTGATAAATCAAAACAGTTTTTAACTGGAAAAATGCTGTAGGTATAAACAAACTCTTTACAACATTGGTGTCATAATTTTATTACATTTCTGTGAATGATTATTATTACTTCCATGCTATACTATAACAAGAAAGTATTGTACTACGGTCAAAATGCCTAATGGAAATCCAGATACGACCAGATTTGGATGAAGACTTACCATTTCCGTATTGACGTCTGTGTGTCTGCATGTGTGTACGTTCAAAGAATATTTCTTCAACGATAAATCACGTAAATGATTATATATACACACGTGGCCCTGCACAACTTCCTATACTAGGGCCGCTGTATGTCTGGCTCTGACAGCTATGCGAAAAAGAAAGCGAGGGTTTTTACTACATTGACACACCCCCATAAGGTCCAATGAGTGACCGAGCTATCACCGCTCTGGCATGGAAACTAAGACGTTGTTGCTGCTTCGTGTTCTTCCTTTTGTTTGTGCATAGTTGAGTGAAAAGTGCTTTTAGATTATGTTTGATTATTGCGACTTTGTGTTTTTTTCTTTTCTTTTTGTGTGTTTGGGTGTGTTGTTAAGAATATTGTTGTAATTATGTAGTGACAATGGGTAGTTCTTCAGAACCGAAACCAAAGAAAATAGGAGTGTATAAAGGACAAAGCCGAGAATTGATATACAGACTTCGTGAATATTTCGAGAAAGAGCGCGATAATGGTGGCCCTCTTCCTGTGACGAGGGTGGTGGACAGAGTGGCTGACTCCCTGAGTGTGGGAAAGTCTACTGTTAAGAATATAACAAAAGAAAAATGTCCCGAAGAACTGAATTCTCCTTCGGCAGTTTTGGTTACTCCAGAAAAAAAAAATCGACCCAATGTTAAAACGTCTCTAGATCATTTCCAGGATGACGCAATAAGGCAACACAATTAGCAATATTATATAAGGAAAGAGTTCCCAAGTCGCGGTAAACTTCTCAAGTCCTTGAAAGAAGCAGGGCTTTCCGAAGGAGTGTTGTGTTAAGGCAAATTGGTTTTAGGTGGAAGAAATTCTCTGGAAGAAAAGTTCTTATGGAGAGAAGCGATATTGTTGCGGCTGGGTTCAAATTTCTGAGAGTGATGATGAAAATGAACCCGGAAAACTTAGTATGACTGGACGAAACATGGGTAAATGCTAGACACACGAGAAGCAGTGCGTGGACAGACGATACATCCGAAGGGACAATAAAGACACTTATTGGCAAGGGAAGTCGACTGATTTTGCTTCATGCCCATACTGTGCACGGATTTGTACCTGAGGCAATGTTGCTTTTTAAATCAAAGAGCACTCGTGATTATCACGAGAAAATGAATTCCACAACTTTCAAAGACTGGTTTGTTAATAGTCTACTTCCAAATATTAACGAGAATTCTGTAGTCGTGCTTGATAACGCGGCTGATCATTCCGTTCAAACGAATAAACCTCCAAATAGGAACAACAAAAAGGAGGACATGATAAGGTAGGTTGAAAAAAATAATGTTCCTGGAGTATCACCACATATGAAAAAAGCCGAATTAATAGCATTACTAAAACTCTATAAGCCAAGACAGCCATCATCATATGAATTCGATGGAATTGCTGAGGCTCACGGGCATACAGTTATTCGACTTCCATTTTAACCCAATTGAGTTAATTTGGGCTCAAGTTAAAGGTTATGTGGCTGAACATAATAAAACATTTTGTGTAAATGACGTGAAAAATTTAGTAATAGAGGCGATCGAGAAAGTGTCCCTGAATAATTGGAAAAACGCCGTTGAACATACATGGAAAATTATGCAGCAAGCTTGGGAAGCTGAAGGTGTCTTGGAACAAACTGTAGAAGATTTAATCATAACATTGGGTGATGGTGACGATAGCAGCGACGACATTGACGATGAAGAAGAAATTTCGGCAGTTAACTCTGACGAATTATTTCAAGATTATAGAGTTCATCCTATTGATAGTGACGAATACATGCAGGCAGCGAAGATATGTCAGTTTACTCGATTACTTTAGGTTTAATTCTGGCTATTTTTATTTTGTTTCCTTACACGGAAGGTTTTAAAAATCCATGAAAATTCAGCATTTATTAAGCAATTCATTTCGGTTGTATTTGCTTGCTTTTTCTGTTTATTCTTAGCGTGTGCGGTTAAACTCACGACAAATTGGCAACATTGTTTTGTGTACGTGCAGAACTGTCAGAGCCAGAGACATAGCAGTCAAAGTATATTTGTTTCAATATTCGTGGAGTGCCTGATATTTAACATGCAATACCTTCGAAATAGTACAAGATACGATAAAACTTACTACATCAATGAATTTCCGAGAAAATTGTACGTGAATTTGATGTATCACTTGCACCTGTTTCCATTTGAAAAAACGAAAGTTGAATCCAATATGGCGGAACCAAGATGATGGCCGGGGTGGGTAACATGTGTCAGAGAAGCAATACTTCATCTAATTTGTTGTGCATATGCCCACATTCATGTCCAATTACATGTAAAGAAACTAAAAGAAATTGTGTCCGAGCGTTATAGTAGTGCATGATTGAATTCCGGATATATGAAAACCCATAAATATGCAAATTACCGGTTTGGGCCGCTGAAATTACCACAATACATATTGGGCCGCGGATAACTTTACATTTGAATTAATTTTACAGGAATCCCGAGGACACACTTTGCGAATGTGCCTTGTAAGTTGTGTGTGCAATTGTGTATTTAGATACACAACAAACCAACTCTTTGTATCATGTGTTCTGTGATTTTTTAAAATTAATTTTGTATTGATTTTCACAAGTGATATATATGATTTAAAAAAAAAAAAAAAGGATTAACATAGAAAAGATAAGATCTTGCAAGTGATGAAATTATTCATATCTTGGAGACGTATACTTACAAACACTGATTCTCTGATGCAGATCATTTTCACACTTTCCTTATGGTCGTTGCTTAGCACTGGTGAGCTACGTACGAATACACTAAGAAACTCGTATAAAATTTTGCAACGAGATAATTACCCATTTAGTTATATTTAGAGTAGAATGTATGTTCATATAACAATTGGTGTGATTTCCATGTGATTCTTTTTAATTTCTACTTTGTTACTTTTTCACAGCTTCACGAAACCTCCTATATTTTTTCGTTGTGATTTCCTGTATTTTTTCATTAGCATTGGAAAGCCTGACATTTATATATTTCTTGGCTTCCAAGTTCATAGTATACTTCCCATATTCAGAATTTTGGCAGAGCCCTGGTTTAGTTCCCTATTTTCCATTTTTTTTTCGTTTTCTTTTCTTTCTTTTTCTCTTAATAATCTATAACCAACTTTCCTCTTACTGGATTAAAACTAAATTTTTGTTTCGTTACTGTAATGTGAATTAATGGAAAGGGAAATACAACACAATCTACTAATGTTTCAGATCAAAATAATCTAATTATTAAAATATTGATTTTAGGCATTATGTATCCTTAGTGAAAGGAGAAGTGGAACGGTCTAATAGGCTGTCGTTTCAATTGTGCGAATCAACCAGGTTTCGCCACATAACACATTTCTCCTTCGAATTGAAAGAGCGGCCGAAGGATGACACGATTGTTAGGCTGTGTGGAATGGTGAAGGAGCTACGGGTAAGCATATAGTTGCTAGTACTTGAATGGAGTCGACTAATAGTGTTTTTGCATCTGTAGTAACTATTAGTGAGATCGAATCTTAAATGTTTCAGCGTAATTTTTCATGTAAGGCATGAAATATTTTACAAGAGAATAGTCTTGGTTATGTGTCTGGAGTAGTTTCTAAGAAGGATTTGTGATGTGATTCTCTTAACAGGTTTATCAAAGATTGGCAATGTAAATACGCTGTTAAACTAAAAACGTAACCACAATCTTTTATATGGGAACAAGTATTCACACTCTTTGTTTGTGATGTTCAATGGCAGTTCACAGTAATAACGCAGTAAGCATTTTGGTGTGCTCCTAAGCTCAAAATTTTAAAGCAATGAGTAGTTCATTATCCCGAAATAATGTTTGGGCAAATGAATAGCCAACAAATGTTGGTGGTTTTGGTCACTGAACACTTTATTAAAACATTTTACTTATGAAAGAACTGTCAATGGTAAACGTGTCTACGCTTTGATACATTTTGCGCTTTGCTTACGGTTTTTATACTAATTTAAGGTCATTGAATCCAGTGGAACTACTTTTAAATACATCCGTCTGTGAGTCAGGGGAAAAGTATATTTCTCGTGACTCCATTGACGAATATAGTTAAAAATAGTTCTATTGGAGTCAGCATTTTCAAATTACTTAATATATATATATATATATATATATATATATATATATATATATATATATATGTAGGATTACCAAGTACGTGGAAAAGTTAGGGAATTTACTTGTTACTAGTACAAAAAAATCAATAACATTATTATTTTTACTTCTGTGCTTTTGACCATGCAAAACGTTATGAGTATACTTTTATTTCACAACTAAGGTCCCTAGCCTGAAGGACTCGAAGAACTTAAAGTGACCAACTGATCTATATAAAGCACGTTGTGTGTTATGTTACAAGATATTTGAACTAAGTAACATTGGTCAACAAGTTACGTTAAGTCATTCAGAAAGTGCTAAACATAACGGTACAACGTAAGCAAACGAACAGTTATACCAGTGCCAAGATCATCATCTTCTGCCAGTGTAAGGGAATTTAGTGATTGTTGGGGAAGAAAATTTCGCATGGAGTTTCAGGAGTATCAAATTAAGCAGCATGTCTGGCCATGTTATCAAAGAGGAGGCAACAAGCGCTAAAATCATGGTACAACGAAGATGATTGGGAGACGTTTTTAATTTAATCCATGGACTGATTTGGGTGCGGTATTTTAACGCATGTTTCCTGATAGTGAAATAGCTCGGAAGTTTTCAGTGGGGAAAACTGTTGTGTATGGCTTGGCGACATATTTCAAGTTCCATTTTCTTAAAATTCTTAAGGAATTTCCAAATATAGTTGTTTCTTTCGATGAGTCTAAATAACGTAATTCAGCAAGGATAAATGGATATACTCATTCTTTTGGCATAATACGATTAACCAAGTATCAGAGTAAGGTATTTGAATTCTTTTTCTTGATCATTGTATTGCTTAAAACGCAGCTCTTAATAGCTTATCATTATCTAGAATATTCCAAATTTCCATCGATGGACTCAGTGTTAAACTCTTCGACTTGGGTTCTTGTAGTGTTCGTATCTTTCAAACTGAACATGGTGCTGCTGGCTGGAATATTAATGAAGTTTTTAAAAACTCTCACAGACTCTTCAAGGACAGTCCTGCACACCGGACAGATTTCATATCGTGCACAGACATTAATAAATTTCCCAAGAAATTCTGCAGTTGGCTCTGTGTGGAGACTGCCGAAGTTGCTCAGTGCGCTATTGACTTTCTACTACATATCAAGAAGTACTTGGAACAGTTTAACAAGTCTCTTCCAAAGTATTTGGGAGATGGAGTTTTTTTAGAAAACAATTGAGATTTGCTAACCCCGCCTAGATTGACTTTTTTGGTGTATCAGTGCTGATGTTGAAACCTTTTCTCGTTAAATTTCAACTGTCAAAGCCACTAATGTCCATTTTGTGTACAGAATGTGAACATTTGATTCGTCATCTTATGAAGATATTCATTAAAAGTGAAGCCTTAACAGAAGCAGACACGACCCTGAAACTGTTAAAAGTATAAGTATCTGATGAAAATAAACTTTGCTCTTGTTCTAAAGTTGACATAGGGTTTGCTACATTGACGTTTTAAAATCATATCAGAGCTAATGAAAGACTAAAGCTTGAATTCCTGCTGGAATGTAGATAATTTTTTTATACCAATATGCGTGAAGATCCCTAAAAAAATGTCCAATAAAATATATATTTATGCGCAGTCTTTCTTGATTCATTCCGGGAGATATTCATGTATATGGGAAGTTGTGTGAAAATCGTATGAACTGTGTTTTGCAAGAACTAAAAGGAGAAAAATCTGCCACGGACTGCTGAAGAAGCTAAACATCAAGATAGTATAATGTGTTCTAAACTACTGAATGAATGGAAGGATAAATCGGTCAGTTTCAACTGTGAAACAGGACGCTACTGGACACTTTGTATCACAATTTACTCAGAAATAATAGAGTTCGAAGGAGTGTGGAGGGTAATGAAAATTTTCCTTATTCTTTCTCACGGATATGCGAGTGTTGATTTTTTTTTTTCTATTAATAAGGACATGATGGTAGAAAATCATTGTGAAGATTCAATAGTAGCATTGAGATTAGTGTATGATTCCGTAAAATATTTTGGGGGACCCTGTGCTGTGGAAATAAATGGAAAAAATGCTTCAATCTGTTCGAGCTTCAGGGAAGCGGCATGAGGAAACCATGAAGAAAAAGCATGCCGAAGTAAATGCAGTTGAGTATATATATAAGTGAACGTAAATGCATTGCTGATCAAATTACTATGCTGGAGAGGAAGAAAGCAAAGTTATCAAAAGAATTTGATCTAGAAACAGAACCTACCAACGTGGAAATCACCACCTTGAGAAAATCTCTTCTGTATCTCAATGAAAACTTGACACAACTGTTGGTTAGTTACAGTATGTTGTATGTTAGGTACTGTTTATTGTCATCAAAAATACATCATGTAACTTTATTATTATTATTATTATTATTTTCCTTATATAAAAACATATAAAAATACACGGAAAAGCAGAGGGTAGATGTTGTGGTGATTCTTTCTGTGTATTTTTTCTTTATTTTTATATAACTTTTATCTAACGAAGATTTCCTGATCTACAGACTTTGTTAACTCTGACAATATGCTAATACGCTCAGGAATTTTAACAGTCATCTTAATTGCATGCAATTGTGATTCCTGAAAATATCTTGCAGTTCCTACCTTCCTGCTTTCCCTAGATCCTTGTTCACGGTGGATAAAAAGAGGAGAAAATAATAATAATAACAATAATATATTAGAAAAATAAAACCGGAACAGAGCAGTGCCATGAACATCTTTTCATTGCTGCCAGTCATACGTCGAATGGTGGAGCAGCACACTGCGAAATTACGAGCTCAATTTGTGTTTTCTTTTGTTCAGGAAGAGAATATTGCCATCTCATGTTTATATATGGTTTTGTGTCAATGTTAAATATACATTTTAATTATTATCTTCGTATTCTTTGCTAAACCAACTCTTATGTATGTTGAGCATTGGATTTTTTGGAATGCAAACAAGTTTTCAAAAACAAGTCTTTCTGTTTCATTCTTGGCTCCAAATAAAATTCTTGAATCAACAGTATTGTATTGTGTTATATCTTTTAGATTTTTTAAAAGGCTTGAAACTGGCTTTTAAATTGAGTAATATTGTTTTCCAAAGTTTTGAGAGGTTTCAATTCTGTGCAAGAACCATAAGTGAGTAAAAATATTAATTAATGCACTTTTTAGTCACTTGAATATGGGTAGTCCAACACAGTTTTTACAAGTGTTACATTACAGAACCGCACACTTCAGTGAGTAAAACTTTTTTTTTTTTTTTTTTTTTCTGTAAGACCTCATTGGAGTCAAATTTAAAGAATAAGATTTGATTACTTGTTGCAACTAGGTAGCGTGAATGGATATGTTTACACTTTATTGAATTGATATAATCAGCTTAAAACGAATATACATTTCGACAGACCTGTAACCGAGAACACTGACAAAAACTGTGTCGGACGACCATTTTATTTCGCATATCTTTGAAAGCCCTTAAAATCTTTGAAAAAGAATCTTACTCAATTTAAGAGCTATTGCACCGACCCCAATGATAAATCAGAAATTTACGAGATAAAGTGCAGTTGCCTCGAGGATTATATAGGCATGACTAAAAGAAACTTAAAAGTACGAGTCAAACCTTTCAGAGATGCTGAAGCAGAACATTCGGTTTCAGACCTTTCGAAGCATCTAGAAGAAACACAACACAATATTGCTGATTCAGGAATCTTATTTGGAGCCGAGAATGAAATGGAAAGAGTTGTTTTTGAAAACCTACTTTCCTAAATAATCCAAAACTTAAAGTACATAAGGGTTGATTAAGCGAGGAATGGATACAAAATTACTGGCAATGTGGTGTTCTTCACATAGCTGTACTTGCTTATATTACTCAACCTCCATGAATAACGCTCTAAAGGAGGGCCGAAAGCTAGGAAGTACAAATATTTTCAGGAATCACAATTACATTAAAAAACGAGATGAAATCTTTGAGTTTTACGTCCCACGGTAATGCCGGTTAGGCTAAAGGAGACGGTGATGATGAGAAATGAATGAAATGATGGAATGAAGAAAGTGGGAGGAAACAGGAGAACCCCGACAAAACCCACGAGCACGGTTTTTGTCCACCACGAAATCCACACGGCGCGAGCTGGGATCGAACCAGATCAGGGACCCCAAGCACCGGAGGTGAACGCTCTACCACTGAGCCACCGTGCCCCCACAATTACATGAAGTAAGTGCCATTGGCATGAGCGGTAGTTCAATTATCGCATATATTTTAGGTAATTTTTCTTACGATCCCATAGATGAATTTATTTTCAAATAGCTCCATTGGGTTCAAATGAGTATAAGAAATCCAGCAAGTGTGAGCACTTTTACCATTTGCGTGCGTGGTGCATTTTTCAATATAAAGCTTTTAGAATGAAAGTTAATGTTTATTTTGTAATAAACAATTACTATTTTGTGGCAGCAAACACTTAACAACAGAAAATACGTGATAGTGCACACCATTTAGTTGCAGTAGTTCTTATGAACTTTGACGCCTTAGCAGGTAAAATGGTAAATGTAAAGTTATTTGCTTAAAGGCTGGAAGTAGAGTACCGGTAACATCAAGTCTGCATGTTTTTAAGTTTTCTTCTTGATTTCCCTCACCTAATTAATTAGTTGACGTGTAAAATATTGACATTCCTGTATCTAGGGTGTGTGACATGAATTTAAGGGTCTTCATTCCGCTCCTGCCCTCCCCGTCTTTTTTTTTTTAAAGTATTTTAGTGAGTAACTCAAGAACAGGAAGGAACATAAAACAAAGAAAAGAAAAAGTGAACCAGATAGTATCTATAAAATGCTATTGCATAAACGAAAAACTAATTTGGAGACTAGTTCATATAGGCCAGAAGTTTGGGTACTCAGTTTATAATGTCATAAGTGTCAGAATCTCAAAATTTCTGCACTATACGAAACGTCTACAGAGGTTAAAAATATCTACAGAGGTTGTTCAGCCTACGTTTGGCCGATTTCGTTCCTTCCCTCTCCCGGGCAGAATGGACTCACCCGACCTGGCTCAGTGGCGTCCTGCTGTGTTGTCCACTGGCTTCCTGGGAACGGAGTTGTTTTTCCGCGCGGACGACAATAACGCACAAAACAATACCATTGTTGTGAGTGTTGTGTTAATTTTGTTTCCAAGTGTGTGGGTTTCCGCTCTGTGACCAAAATGCCTCCCAAACTAAGCCGGTTTTGGGAAGGTTATGTTGCGGCTCTTTATGACGCCCACTTTAGTGTTTCTGTCATTAGAAAACAGTGCAAGAAGAATCGTTGCAACATCAGTTTAAGTGGAATAAAAAATGTAATTAAAAAGTACAAGGGCAACGAAGCTCCACCATTTGGATCACCAACGAAGTTGTCTAGGAAGCGGGAATGCACCAAGGCAACCTTTACCATACAGAGGAAACTCCGCAAAATGGCAATGCAAAAAAATCCGCCAACACAAAGGTGTATGGCTAATTGTCTTGATGTGTCTTTGGGGACTGTGAGCCGGACGTTACACCATCAACTCAAGCTGGAAAAAGTTATGAAAGCTCGCAGCCATCTTCTCACGGATGCCCACCAAAAGGAACGAAAGTGTAACGCCCGGATGCTGTACGAACGGCATCTGGCAAAACAAAGGTGGATGTACGTCGTAACGCTCGATGAATCATGGATTTACCTTTCCGACTGCGGCAAACCGAGAGCCATCATGTACCGCGAGAAAGGCGCCAAGAACTTCAAAGATGGGTCCGTGTCTGTAAAGAATCCTTCCCAAAAGAGTTCATGGTCGTTACTGGCTACTGTTACCGAGGTAAACTGAAGATTCGTAGGGTGCCGAAGAACTGCAAAATAAATTTGCAGTATTTTCAGAAGCAGATCATGCGGCCGATCTACGAGCATGAGATTCCAACAATGTACTGATATGACGCCAATCTGGTGCGCATTCACATGGACAAGGCCTCATCACATACCTCACGATCGTCCCTCGCATTCTACAGGGAGATGGGGGAGGCAAGTGGTATACCGGTGATACCTTTCAATGAGGTATCTGTTAAATCTCCAGATGCAAGTCGTATGGACTATTGTGGATTTGGATTGCTGAAGCGGGCTTTGGGAAAACGGCGTGTGACAACTGTGGATGGAGTTGGGAAAGCTGTGCAAAGGGAATGGGACAAGATTTCCCTCCCAGTTTTTCAGAGAAGCCTATTACAGTGGAAATTACGCTGTCGGGCTTTTGTTAGGAACCAAGGGAAACACATCGAGCACTTACGGACCTGGCGCCATGGATTCTTGTAAATTTTTAGGTAAGTCGAAATTGGCCAAATGTAGACTGAACAACCCCTGTATTGCTTGGTTTGGTAGCATTTTGCAGCATCTATTCACTTTCTACGTTTTTGTTGCCCCAATATAGAACCACATGCTTAGTGAGCAAAGCGAATATATGGAAAAGCCTTTAACCTAAAAGTACGAAATTGGAGTCAGATTTAAAGAATGAGATTCATTACTTGTTGAAAGTAGGTAGCGCGAATGAATATCATGTTTCCACTTTATTGAGTTAGTATAAGCAGTTTAAAAAGGAATACACATTTCGACAGACCTGAAACGGAGAACAGACAAAAACTGGGTCGGACGACCATGTTTTAGTTAGTGATTTTCTCAGAGCATTGAAAGCCCTCAAAATCTTTGGAAAAGAATATTCCTCAATTTAAGAGGCATTTCGCCGACCTCAATGATAAATCAGACTTTCAATGCTAATGAGGAATATGAATTAAAATTTATGGAGGCAAATAATAAGTGCAATTGATTTAACATGAAAATATAACAAAATGCACTTCTTTGTTACTATCAAAGTAAATAACTGTAGTTATGTTTTCATGTGACACTTGCGCCTGTTTAAATGCTCACAGGTGGTTGATCCATGGAATCACTGTTTTTAAATTATTCACTAAAATTCATAAAAAGGTGTGTGTTAGATGAAAGTTTGGTAGCTGGAAATCCGTCATGTTTGTTTTGTTCAAAGGCAAAGGAAAAGAAAAGTTTTTACAATAATTTACATACAATATCTATAAACTCTTACTGGGATTTTTTTTTTTTTTTTTCGTTGAACTAAGCCATAGTAGAAAATCATTTCTGAACGCGAAGATAGATACGTTTGAACTTTCCTATTCGTTCTTATGTTTAGATTTAGAAAGAATAATAAATAAATAAATAAATAAATAAATAAAAAAGCTGAAAATAATTTGTGTATCTTTCCCATTTCTCATAGAACTTTTTTTGTCACAATGACTGTGTTTAACTCTTTCAAACACTGGGGAGAAGTCACTTATGCTCCCTACGCATGAGATTTTCTTTGATTTGTTTGTTTGTTTGTTTTAAAGTAATAATAAAGACAACTTTCAGCCATACTTTGCTATACTGAACCAAGAAAAGAGTTAATGTGGTAATTGTTTGATGTTTAAATAAGGTGCTAATAATATCTAACAGAAAATTAAAAAAAAAAAAAAAGCCAGGGAAATTTAGTTGTCAATATGTTAATCTTTCAGGTTCAAATAAATAATTTAAATGTACATCTTTGTATGTTGTATGGCTGAATTTCCATCTAAGCTATGCTGCATCGTAAGTATCAATGTTCATTTTAGTGACCCCGAAAATTATGGATTCAGCACGGATATTGCTTATTTTCGATCATTTTAATACATGTCACCCCTCCTCATCCCCCAAGTGTCGGGGCTAAAAATGGATTTAAACAGCATTAGAAGTGTCGCTGTTCATCTCGGCGACCGCAAGAGATTCAACACTAATATCGATCATTTTTGACCATTTACATTATATATATATATATATATCCGTGTTGCGGGCCATGGCATCGGAAGTGTCACTGTTCTTCTAAGGAACCCAGAAAACTAGAAATTCGACAGTGATAGTGGCCATTTTCGATCAACTTTATGTCTCTCTTTCTCCCCCTCCCCCAAGTGGCGGGGCTGATTTTGGATTTAAACCGGATCGGAAATGTCACTGTTCATCTGAATGATCCCGGAAACTATGGATTAGACACCAATATTGGTTATTTTCGATCATTATCATACAAGGTGTTAATGACTATACCGACAAACTCTAAGAGGTGATTCCTCACATCAAAATAAGAGAAAAAGTTCATATGGATCTATGGCGAAAAGTGCATAGTTTCAGAGGTAGGGCTGTCCAAAATCGTTAAAAAGCCAAATTTCAACATGCCCTATTTCGAATTCGAGAAACTGTGGATGGTGGTCCTTATCAGCGTAAAGGAAGTCATGCATACGCAGTCTAAAAATGCACATTTCATTAATGTTCAATAGGTGTACAGAGTATTCCTTGGAGGGTGAAATTCCGAAACATGCCATCATCCGAATTTTGAGATATGCTCTGACTTTGATTGGTCCAAAATAGGCAAACGATAAGTTTTGATAGCAGTGAACACAGAATCCTTTGGCCCGATGTCAGCAGTGTTCAAGATCGTCAGCAGCACTGTCTCTCGTACTCGGGAAAACGCATGTTGCAATGTTTTTTTTTCACGTTTATAAGTGAAGAAAATGTGAAATATACCGTGACGAAATACATCGCATCACACGTTATTCTATATATAAACTGCCGGTTCCTAATACTTCCGACTTCGCTCCGAAGCATTGAATGTCCATTGTTGTCTAGGCTTACCTCCTGCCTACTTTGGCCCCTACTTGAAATCAGGGTATATCTGAAAACTTTGAGAGCATATCTGAAAATTACACCCTGTAGAAAATACCCTGTAAACCTATTGAAAATTGATAAAATATGCACTTTTAGATTGCGTATGAGTGGCTTCCTTCACGCTGATGAAAAAAAAAAAAAAAAAAAAAAAAAAAAAAAAAAAAAAAAAAAAAACGGAAAGTCGTGATTAAGGAAATGGGGTGAAGTCGCTAACCCTTTTTGAGTTTAATATTGGAATCTCTTGCAATTTTGATAATTTAACCAAATATGAATAAAATAAATGGATTTTAGAATTCTAACTTCAAACGCTTATGTTATGGATAACCAATTCGTATCGGACTTCCGAAGAAACGTTAAAACAATTTTAATGACCATGTCAATAGCGACAACTCCCAGTCACGACTCCTCTTTTCAGGTTTTTAGTAGAAATAGGGAAAGAAAGAGTGAGAAAGAAAAAGAAGAAGGTAGGAGAGAAGAAGGAAAATGAGGAAAAGAAGAAGGTAGGAGAAACGAAGGAAGGAAAATGAGGAAAAGAAGAAGGTAGGAGAGAAGAAGGAAAGAAAATGAGGAAAAAAAGGAGGTAGGAAGTTAGAGAAGAAGAAATTACTGGATAACTATGGGAATATGGTGAAGAACTTTGAATAATTACTGAAAGGTAGTTTGTATTCAAGATGCTACTGCTTGAGGATCAATATTGAAGTGATCCGGAAGAGCCACATGTTCCCTCATACAACCCAGGGTTGGAAAAAAATAGTTTTTTTTTTTTTGAATAGGAACAAAACGTGTGTTTAAAACATACAAAAGGCGTTTAAAATGTTTTAAACATGCTTTAAAACACACACGAAAAAAAACATGTTTTAAACATTTTGAACAGTTTAAAACATGATTTTAAACATATATATTTCAAAATCGGGTAATAACTTATTTTTTAAGATTTCTTGCTCTTTACTAGCAATCAGTGATGTTATTCGAATTCTTTAACAACCGGTTCTATATATATACATAGATAGATAGATAGATAGATAGATAGAGAGGGAGAGAAAAGAGAGACAGAGAGAGAGAGAGTAGATGGATAGGTAGATAAATAGATATAACTCTCTTAGGAAACAAACCGTACAAGGTAGACAAAAGCAGTTTTTTACTGGACACCACAAGTGACAAGAAGCAACCTACACAGCATTCTAATACAACGTGGTGTAACGAAATTAGGTACTACTGCAAATATCTAGGAAACAAACATAGATGGTTGTCAAAAAGTATTGGAAAGACCTTAATCCAGTAATGGATCGGCAAGTGTTGATAATATGTATGCGTTTCAAATATACGTAGACCTGAATAACCCTCATCACTACACTCATGTGATCCCAGTTTTCATTCTTGATATCTGAGCATTTGAGATTAAGAAATAAATCGCTTATACTTTGTTTCTCGGATTCATGTGTTTAACCCTTTAGCTATGAGAATTTCTAAAACAAAGATAGCTAAACTAAAATTTACTATTCCTGAATATAACGGTAAAATTTACCGTTATGTCTGGTTATAACAAACAGTTCTGCGAACTCGGAACATTTAACAACCGGTTCTAGCGAATCGATCGGAGCCGGCTGAATAGCACCACTACTTGTAACCGACCTTTTCATTTATTTTATCCGTGTTAAGACTACAATGTGTTGGGTACAGAATATTTCAGTATAGATTAGTAATTCTCAACTTTTTTTTTTTTTTTTTTTTTTTTTTAATTTCACGACCCCCTTTTATTACACCCTCTTGCCAGTAACTCTCATAAGTACTTTCTTGGTTGTAATAAGCTTCTTAGGTAGATTTTAAAATTTACCTACTATGGAGATTTCACACCATCTATCAATATACATGGTGAAATAAAAGTCCTCACCACCCTTGTGTGTTGAGAACGGGTTGAGGGAGAATGATGAAACTTGAAAGTGGTCTGACACATCAGATGGCGCTATCAAGCATCATGGCGGCCATCTTTGATTGCAATTCGAAATTTCAAGTGCAAAGGGAGTCATTTTACATTTTTTTAGGGTTAGAATTTTACCAGAAATAGGGTTGTGCGGTTATTTTTAGCCCTAAGACAAGTCATTTCAAAGTTCCTGTTTCTGAAAGTTTCCTAGTTATGTCCTTAGGGGCTAAACTCACCTATCGTGAAGCAGGTGAGATTTTTATTGCAAAATTTGATTACTATTTCAGATCACTGATGCTAATAAAATTATTAGTAGCATTAAAAGTAGTATTTGGAGCACACTTCGCGTTGTGTTAACTTTAGAATATTTTCTGCAAGCGTATGTAATTGGTTCCTTTTTTCAAGCCAATAATTTATGGAAGAAAAGTAATATTTGGGGCGTTCAGAGCACAATGGATCCAAGTCCATTTTCAATAAGGTTCAGTTTTACTCAGCAAATGAATTTTATTTCAAAACGTAATATCTTCGCAGTTAAGAATCCGAAATAAATGTAACTAAACCCACGTAAAATGGCGTAGGATAATTTCATATGACAGCCGCTAGACAGAGGCATCAGTGGGGCAGGAGGCAGCCGCCCCTAACCCCACCCTGAATCTCATATTTTGGGGACAGTAAGGCACTTTTAAAAACCTTTTGATAAGCAAAGCCCAACACAACAAATTTGAGGTTCTTACCAGGGTTACCAACCGTCCCGATTCTGTTGGGATGCACCGATTTCTGACTTATTTGTCCCGCGTCCCGACCGGACATTCGTCGGGACGCATATTGTCCCGTTTTATCGATTTTCAAAGTTAATTAATATTTTACTCGGCCATTTATACGAAGAAATAACATTCTTTTACATGCAGTTTTATGTACAGAATCACTTGTAATAAATGTGTTTTTTAATTTGACTAATAAAAAAAATAGCAGCTCGTCTTTAATATATAGTTATTCCCTAATTGTTTTGAGTTGATAATCCAGCCGATTATGATGATAGTATATTCCATGCAGCACTAAAAATATTGCTTTTGCAACCTCTTTTAAACGTTTTTTAACTAACTAACTCACTCTATGGCCTATGGAACCCGGAGGTTCAGTGCCGCGTTCACAAAAGCTCTCCACTGACTTCTATCCTTAGCTAATTGCATCCAGTTTCTACTTTGTATTCCTATCTCTGCGAGATCCATCTTAATATTGCCCTCCCATCTGCGCCTAGGTCTTCCTAATGGTCGTTTTCCTATGGGTTTACCAGTCAAGACTTTGAAAGCGTTTCTACTTTCTTCCATTCTAGCTACATGACCTGCCCACCTAAGCCTCCTAGACTTGACGACCCTAACAATGTTGGGTAAACCGTATAAACTATGTAGTTCCTCGTTATGAAGTTTCCGCCATTCCCCATTCTCGTTCCTCTTGGGTCCGAATATTCTTCTCAGGATCCTGTTCTCAAATACTTTCAGTCTATGTTCTTCCCTCAGAGTAAGCGACCATGTTTCACAACCATACAGAACAACAGGCTTGATTATCGTTTTATATATTTTAAGCTTCAAATTCCTCGACAGAATTCGCGACGACAAGAGATTTTGAACCGAATAGTAACACGAATTCCCTGCTTTTAGTCGACATTTAATTTCTTCGTGAATATGATTTTCGTCTGTTAATATTGATCCTAAATATTTGAAAGTATCCACTTTATCAAAAGCATTATTTAATATTTTAACGCCTCCACAATTTGCCGTATTACGGTCCCGACGCACTTCCATGTATTTAGTTTTCTCTGCATTTACTTCTAAGCCCATGTCCCTGCAAGCGTTTAATAAGATCTCTGCATTTATTTCTACTGTTCTCCTATCATCCCATATTAAATTTACATCATCAGCATATGCCATAACCTGGTGAATGCCGTTCAACTCTAGGCCCTGGTTGCTATCTTTGATTTTCCTTATGGCGTATTCCAGCACAAAGTTAAATAATAATGGCGACAACGCATCTCCTTGTTTCAGGCCATTTCCGACGTGGAAGCTCGTGGACAAAAATTTTCCTACCCGGACTTTACTTTGGGATTCACTTAAACATATCTTAATTAATCTAATTAGCTTTCTCGGTATTCCAAGTTCTGTAAGAACGTTGTATAATGTTTCTCTCCTAGCCGAGTCGTAAGCCTTTCTAAAATCAATAAATAGTTGATATACCGGGGCATTGTATTCCCACTTCTTTTCGAGTATTTGGCGAATGGTAAATATTTGGTTGATAGTTGATCGATTTCGTCTAAATCCGCACTGATAATCTCCAATAATTTCATCTGCGTATGGGGTCAATCTTGCTAACAGAATATTTGAAAGTATTTTATAGGATGTTGACAGAAGAGAAATGCCTCGATAATTATTACAGTCAGTTTTGTCGCCTTTCTTGTGAATTGGAACAATGATTGATTCTTTCTACTCTTGTGGCAATTCTTCCTTGTTCCAGATAAGGAGAATGAGTTTGTGTATCTTGTTCCACAATTTTTCGCCTCCAGCTAAAATTAACTCAGCCGGAATTTCATCTACACCCGGAGATTTATGTTTCTTCAATTTCTTAATAGCGGCTTCCACTTCTATTCGATTGGGTTCTGGAATATACGGTTCTGCGGTGTGTATCTCCTTTTCTCCACGCACATTAGTTTTTGGCTGCGTGTTCAGCAAATCGTCAAAGAAATCCTTCCATCTATTTAAGAGGCTATCCGTATCGGTGAGAACTGTTCCGTCAGATTTCTTTAATATATAAGCACGAGGTTGATAGCCTTTCTTAAATTCGCTGATCCCCTTATACATGTCCCGAATATTTTTATTTTTACTATTATCTTCAAGTTCCTTAATTTTAGCTTTCAAAAAATCGCGTTTCTTTGTTCTAAAAGTTTTGGAAGTTTCTCGCCTGATATCTGCGAAATTTTGTGTAGTTGTTTCATTCGGATTTTGTAGCCACCGTAATTTTGCCTGTTTTCTCTTCTCTGCTAGTTTAATGCATTCTTGGTCGAACCATGGTTTGTTCCTACGTATTTCCGCGTGTCCCAATTTTTCTATTGCTGAACTTTTAATGCTATCTCTAATTTCAATCCAAGTATCCTCAACACTAGTGCACTCCGAGTCTTCTAAAACCGCGAATCTATTCAAAACTTCAATCTGGTATTCCTCTCTTACCTGGCTCTCTTCTAATTTCTTTAAATTAAATCTCTCCGTTTTCGGACATTGAATATTACCTTTATTCAACGATAATCTCTCCCGTATTATCGCTACTACCAGGTAGTGATCAGTGTCACAATCAGCCCCTCTAAACGACCGGACGTCAATTATGCTAGATTGTCTTCTTCAACGTTTTTTATGTTAAATAAATTACAATTACTTTGATTTGAATTTTTAGCATGAAAATAGGCAAAGAATAAGACAATTACAGTAATACCTTTTGTCAGTAATTCCTTAACAATGTTATGCACTCATTTGTGATAAAAAAAAAATCTATACAGTTTTCTCTCTAAACTTTGTTTATATTAAATAAATTACAGTTGTTTTGGTTTGATTTTTTTTTTTTTTTTGCATATATTGCTTATACTTAGTGATGAACAGCGAGTGGGAAAATTAAAAAAAAAAAATAAATTGCCGCATTCATTCACGTTCGTGTTATTCAGCTGATTATTTACATTGTTTTCAACGACTCGCCGTATGTGAGTTTTCTCGGGGAGGGGGAGCGGGTTCCAACACCGATTGTTCCGTCCGAATTTTCTCTTAAGATAATTTGGCAACCCTGGTCCTTACACCGAATAAATACGGAGGAAATATAGATGATCAAAACTGGAACGTTGCTTACGCCCAATTTCCAGAATTTCAAGCACCCCCGAAACTCGAAAGTAGATCCACCTTTCAAATCCTAGGCCAAAAAATAAACAGGAGAGCAATTTAGGCCTATAGCTCCTTACGGTCAATAGAAATGGTGATCAAATTCCGTATTTATTCGGTATAAGGACTTCAAATTTTTTTCTGTGGATTTTGCTCAGTAAAGGGTTTCTAAATCTGCATTACTGCTCCCAACATCTGAAATCGAGGCTAGGGGGCGGATGACCTTTAAACGGACGCCCCTCTCTAGCGACAATCATATAGAACTCTAGATTGCACCTTGTCATGTAGTTTTTCTTCCTTTCATTTTGATTATTTCTATCTTTAAAGGTGTATGTATGAAGATTGAGAACCAACACCGTATCAACGAATGCATGCGATATTTCAGAAGCACAATTTAGCAAAGAACCCTTTGTTTGTTTTTTTGAATACAACACAAAAACTTGTTTCCATGATAATTCTTTTATTTATTTTTTAATATCAGTTCTATAAGAAGTCGACTTCGAAGTTCTTCGACTACGACACTTTCTCGCAACTGATAAGCATTTAAACAGTACAATAAACGTTAAAGACAAGGGGAAAAAAGAGACAAAAGAAATCGTCGATAACCAGATTGACCTGCTGTAGTCACGAGAAGTCAAAACATTCACATGGGAAGAAAATAATATTTTGAATGAGAAGCACTTTTTGACCATTTTCTTTCTCTAGCAGATTTTTTTTTTTTTTTTACAAAAATGAAATAAAATAAAAATAAGTATATGTTTAAAACAAGTCTTAAAAATAAACGTGTTTAAAACAGAATGTTTAAAACGTATATGAAATTTGTTTAAAACAAAATCAATTGTTTAAAACAAGTTTTAATCTTTTGTTTTAAACAAAACAACCCTGATAGAACCCCGACCTGGATCCAGGCAACTGCACCAGTGGGAGTTGCCCCACCCAGCTCAGGTGACGAGAAAGTTTAATTTTATTATTTGTCGTTGTTCGGAACGACGGTTAACCAGTATCCAGTCTTTGAAACTCCAAAATCAGAGATCAATCACACATTTGAATCAGCCAGGAATATATATATATATATATATATATATATATATATATATAATATACCGGGTGTACCATTTATAATGTCCCACCTTTATAACAGAGAAACCAAGAGAGAGAGAGGTACGAAACTTTGCACAAAGCAACTACAGGAGGGGGGACATCTATCCATATATTGGGTAACATCACCAGGTGAACAGTGTTGCCAACCAGTATAAAGTTATGATTTTTTAAATGGAATGACCTAAATTTAATTTCATAATTCGAATCAGCAATGAAAACAAAGACGAAAGAGATGACACTCGCAGATCAGTGTTGCATACTTTTTGAGAAATAACGTTAAACATATGTCAAATTTAAATGCCTTTAACACACACAAGGATTGAAGTAGAAACTATTTGTGCACATTAAATGAAATACTGGGAAGAACTCTTTAAAATGACTTCAAGTTTAGAAGCATCAGTTAAACAGTGTTGCCACAACAGAAGAGAGAAAAGTTGAATTTGGAAATAGTGCAATAACTTGGAAAAGGTCCCTAGCACAGTATGGTTTAAAATTCATAGAGCAAATCAGTATGTCATAAGGAGCATTTTCACGTTTATTTGAGATCGATAAATCAAGTACTAACCGAGATATACGGTACTTTGTAAAAGCTGAGAATTTTGTGCTGTACAAGATGGTAACGCTGTTCCAAAATTCCCTTTTTTCCCTCAGCGTTGGAGAAATCGTGAAGAAATGATTAAAACGAGATTAAACATAATGAGTGGACATACAATAAAATGAAACCCATTTGAGTTTTTAAAGGGACTAATTAAACGTAATTTGGATATAAATTGTTCTTGAGTTAGTAATAGGAATTCACGTTTGAACAAGATGGTAGAAATACGTTTACGAGAGTCACCTAATAGCAATTTCGTGCAGTGAATATATTTATTTTCGTGCAACTTTAGGGGAGTAATATCGAAACAATTCAATATTATCTGCAAATATTACCGACTTGTTACCATTTCTTTTTAAAACACGAATGAATGAAATAAGTAACAGTTTGTTGCAATTGAAGCAATACAAAGGATGTTTTGCCAGCACATGCACATTCAAATAATTTAGATGGTACTGGCACTCTGCGTCTAGGAGACCCTCTCCAAGTGAGCTTGTTAGTAAATTCAGTCCGTTGTCTGTGTTGTAGCTGGTGGATGTAACCAAGATAATTACTCACTTCCTTCGTTTGCACGTCTAAGGGGATCATTCGGAAGCAGTGTTCAAGAAATTGTACATACAAGAAGTCATTATAACTGCTATGCCGATGATCACTAAAAAAATATTAATTATTGCTTTGCGTTGACGCAATCCATAAAGGAATTATTCCCCAAAGTTTCTCACATTACCCATTAGGTCACGAAACAAATTTCTTTGTGTGGTATACATTGTACATATGAACTCTCACTTTGGACTTAAAATTTTAGTCATTGGCCCTAACTGAGAATTTTATTTATTTATTATTATCTTGCTACCATATTATATATCTCTGCAAAGGTTAGCTGTATGAATTGTAGCCTATATGCCCCAATGAAATAATGCATTTTTCTGGAAATACATAATTATATGTACCATAAAATTCGTGTATTTTTTAAATTTCTACTTGTCAAATGCCGCCAACTTGTCAAACTGCACGTTATCTTCTGTATTTGTCAGTTCATTTATTGAATGTGTAATTACAATTAAACGCATAAGTTTGAAACGAGCTACTGCCTTTCATGTGAAGCTCGATATAATGTTTTAAGCACATATTTAGGAATATTTCTCGTGCACCTTTACTTTTGACGCACCACTCGAAATAATTGTTCAAAAAATTACAATTCTATTACAAATTCCTTCTTATTGTTTACTAAATTATTTGCGCTGGCCGGCATGGAGACATGTTAATTGGCATAGTTAAATTTCAAGTGGACCATCATAATCATTTGATGAAAAATTAAAATTATTCTAGGATTTGCGTGTTAATACGTCGTCCAAATATATGCATAAAAACTGCAATGCAAAAAACAAAACATAACCTGTGCTAGTAGGCCACTAAAAAGCAGGCATCCTACCTAACTGAGTCACGGCAGAGCGATGTTGGAGGGCCTGAGCTCTAGAGAGGGGGTGCGTCAGCGAAGGTTGGTATATACAAAAATGAGGATAGTGAAAACGAGTGGATTTTGGCAATGATATGAGTTTCAATAATACTTGTCACGGTTTCATACATATAGCGTTCCACTTGTAAAGATAAAATACAACTTTTGTACACTGTGCACAAATAGAGCATCGCTGGAAAATAGTTTCTAATAAAACCATCATTTATATGCACTCACTTATTTTATCTATAGTAAAGTACTCGTAAGGATTTTACACTATACTCGGCGTCACCCGAATTAACGTGTGGCATCAACCATTAAACTCACAGTGCGCTGTTACTAAACCTTCAGGGAGGAATGCAATCATTCATAATTAATTTTGTTCGTATTTGTGGACAATTATGAATGATTAGGTTCCTCCCTGAAGGTATAGTAACAGCGCACTGCGAGCTTGTTGGCTGATGCCACACGCCAATTCGAGGGACTCGAACTATAGTAACCTACACTTGTAAACATAAAATACAGGTGTATTACTTTGTATTTAACTCTATCGCTTGCAGAAAATTGTTCTTTATAAGTATGTATTTTCATGAGAAGTACGGAATTTTACCTGTAAACCAAAAGTAAACCAGCACCATATATACTATAAATTCAAAGCTAAATAAATTGATCAAATTGGAAGTAGTAAGACTAACGGAAGATACTATACACAGGCTCACGCACAACAATACTTGATATGTTTAACTTTTGTAATATAGTGCTGAAGGGGTTAACTAAAAACTTAGGTGTTTTTTTCTTCCTTATTGTCCTTGAACATAAAATATGAGTTAAGATACGTAGGTTGGCTTTGGTTAGCTTAGTTTAGTATACATTTGGTAAACTCCTATGAGACTGCAGCAAACGTAAACATTTGTAAATTGTGCATTAATATCACAAAAATCACAGCTTCAAGTTTTCTCTTACATAACACAGCTGCTTGGTCGTAATTAATGAATGTCTTAAAATGTTTTATATGGCTTCATTCTGCAGTATATTGTGTTAACGAAATGTATTTTTTTTTTTTTTTTTTGATACTCGGTATGCAATTATAATATTTATTGTATTATTTGCCTTCGTTTTCGACCCGCAAATTTTACGAACATTATTACAAAATTAGACTCATATACTGTTATTTAGCGTGGCACATAAACTGTTATTTGTTATGGTACCAATAGTTTCTAATGTTTGCATTTAGTGTTTAGATGTACCGTTACGTACAATATTATGTCCTAGCAGCTGTTCGGAATATTTTTTGCAATATATTGTACGACAGCCATTTCAAAAGCTCTGCAGACTGAAAGATGCTATGCAAGTAAATAATTCATTGTACAAAATACCTTTACAGGCCTTCAATACAATATCCATGCTTGTTTATGGCAGCTTCCCAACATTTGGCAAATTCTGTATTCTGGATAGGGCACCTTCATTGTTGAGGTGTCTGATCACTCGGGTCACCTCACTGAAAGTTTCGTCAATCGAATCTAAACGTTTTCCACAGTGGTTCTTTTAATTTGGGGGAACAACTCAAAGTCTGGCAGGTTAAAATTAGGACTATATTGGGAAGGGAAGTATTTCCCATCCATACTTGTTAAGCATCATCCTAACTTGTAGAGCAGTACGCGGCCTTGCATTATCGTTCAGAATGAGGACAACAGCTGCAAGAATGTCAGGATTTCTTTCAATAATTTTCGGGCGCAAAACATTTTGCAGAAACAGCTTGTAGTATGCGTCTGATATAGACGTCCCCTGTACCACTCTATTGTAGCCATCTCTCCATTCGTATCATACGCGAAGATCATCGTGAGTTAAACGTTTGATTGTTGCCGTCGGAATTTTTTCGGGCGTGAAGAGTCTGAACTGTTTTATTGTGACGACTGAAACTTCAGTTCTGGTTCAAATTCTAGTATCAAGGTTTCATCAATTGCAACAGTCGTTTGGAAAAACTTATCTCCTTCTGTTTGATAACGTTGAAGCAATTTTTCTGGGAATCTTTTGCAGCGGAACCCATCTCATGTTCATCTTCAGCTTCTCAGTAATGACTATGTAAAGTGAAGTGACAAACATTTTGGCCTCATATGCAATTTTCTTACATGTTTTCGTCGACCCTCTCTCAAAATGCCATTTACAATAATCTCATGGGTGTAGTCTGTTGCAGTCAAGGATGTTATAAAATAGAGGATCTGCCCATACTTACCTTCAACATATAAACTGAATGAAGCAAAAAAAAAAAAAAGCGCATCATCTCAGCCGGCACGTCTGATGGCTACTCTCGTTTCCGCCATGATTGTTGGCTCGAAACATTGTGATCTTAGTGTTGCGAAATGGGCAGAGTATGTGTAGCGAAGCTGTGACGTTTGGCTTCACGATTTTGTTGTATGGGCAGATCCTCCATTTTATAACATCCTTGCTTGCAGTTGTTGGTCTTTCACTTCTTAGGGCTATGATCCACTACACTATTTCGACAAACCTCCCGCAAAGTATTGTAGATTTCAGTTGGATTCTTTCTACATAGAGTTTTGATTTTGTATTGGAACGCTTATTATCATGTGCAACTAGTGTTGTAAATAGAAAAAAAACCGTTCGTTTTTTTTTCAGAAATGTACGTTTTTTTTTAAAAAAAAACATTGCCTCTCGTTTTTTTTCTAAATTTCGTTTTTTTTTTTCAAATAGTCATTTGTAATGTATCTTACGTCATTTAAGTCTGAAGTATTTTTATGTAGGTGTAATTACCATAGAATGCAACATAAATTAAACACTAGATACTGATACGGTACAAATATTTTACAATTTATATGAGTAGCGTACCTACTAATAATCCGTGTTTCTGTACTGTTTCACCAATATCAACGAAGAAATAAAAGTATAAATGAACATTTTTTTTTTCCGTGAAAGTAGGCCTTTAATAAGTACGAAAATAATATCACGAACAGTATAAAATGCAAATAACTTGTCTAAAGGTAAAAAACTAATACTAATTTGCCTACTAATGTTTTCTGAATATCATATAAATAATTTGTCGACTAGATATATGAAATGCATTGCTGGCTCTACCATATGTGCAACACGTGCATTTGCACTGGGCTGCAATATCTGTCATAAGTGTTTTATTTAAAATAAATATTTCTTGTTGGAGATAGACTTCATGATCATGGTAGCTAAATTTACTAAGCCAGGGGGGCTATGACGCAAATTGCGTCATTGAAATATTTGGGGGGATTAAAAATCTATATAAATATGCTTGAGGGTGTGTAAAAATTAATCGAAAAGATTTTTTTTTTCATGGAAGAACTCCTACGGATAGACAATTGAGGGGGGGTGCGTCATGGAAATGAGGGGGGTGGGCACCACTGACTAAGCTGACCTTCTATTTGAATACTACATTCATAAATTATGTTTAGGTCGCATTACTTTAAGTAACATGATCAGTGCTAAAGCAAATGGTAAAGTAAATCCCAGAATAAATTGCTTGATTGTTGTCAAATGCAGGAACTCAATTCTCGAATGCCTGTCCCCTTTGGTTAGTTATCAAAGTTCTGATACGAAAGCTTCTCTTGTCTTTGTCGCAAATAAGATTGTTATCATGGAAAGTGGAAACACTTTTTTTTTAAAAAAAAATAACAGATGTAGAAGGAAAATAAAGAAATAAAGGTAAAAGAGCTAGTTGCACTATAATTGCAAACTGATATGTTGATATTGAAACTCGATATTGAATTCTATAAAAAGGATTACCATCTTTCAGATGTATTTGCTTTATCTTTCACTAACATAATAGATTAATATTTAAAGAAAAAAACAGACACAACAATATTGTATTTGTAGTAAGTATTTAAGCCTTTCTGAGTGCGAGTGTAGTTTCCCTCCCTTTCGTTGTTCATGCTGGAGTAGCATGCTTAAAATCGTGACTTTTAAGATTTGTTCTTTCTGGAGAAAGATTTAGGCGTCAAATTACGTCATTGCGCGGGCGACAAATTGCCTGGGGTCGGCCCGATGATATGTACATTCATGTCCACAATGATTGTCGCATATCTATAAGTGTCTTCTTGTAAGAATATAATTTGATAATGATTTTGCAGGGTACTTTTAATATTACGTGTATAATCGGAAAATGTATATTTGTTGTAAATTTCAAAGGAAAAGAATTATAAATACGAAAATGAAAAAGAGTAAAAGAAACTGTTGCTAAATGGAAAGAAAGTTTTATTTTTGTTTTATTGTTCTTATTTACTGCTGTTTTGACATGAAATTTGCCACATACATGTCTTTGCCGATTATACACATACTAATATTATAACAAATACCAGGCGGATTCGTTATCAAATTATATTCCTACAACAACATATTTATAGACATACAACAATAATCTTGGACATGAGTGTACATACAAGACATGTATATAGGATGACATAATTTGAAGTAATGCAGGGTGTTTCAAAATGAATATTAGGGTTTTGAAACTTTGTAGTATCTATTACAATTAACTTACAATTATAAGTATTATCAAATAAAAGAGCAACTCAAACAGTTCTGTACACACGCATGCCATGCATTGTTTCCTCTGTCTGCCGTTAGAAAGAGCAAGTAGCAAAGATGGAGACTAGAGACCAGAAAGCTTTGTGTGTTTTAACTTTGCAAAGATTGAATCTGTAGTTACAGTGCAACCGTCTGTGTGAATTGAATGTTTTGTGCCATATGGCGGAAAGTTTATGGGCCTTTCTCACCTATTGACTCTATGTGTGCCATGTGACGAATGAAGCTCACATCGAACACTTGAAGCAAAAACTGTTTGAGATGTTCTTTTATTTGATGTATTGTTTATAATTGTGCGTAAAATGTAATAAGTACTGCGAAGACTTAATTCCCCGATATTCATTTTGTAACACCCTGCATTTCTCAGCATCAGTATTGGAACTAAGATGTAAAAAGGAGAGATTGTGATTGTTTACAACAACGATATTATTATTAGTCAAGACTATAATTAATACAACAACACAAGTTAGTAGTCAAAAAATGTAATTAAATGTACACTCGTAACCCTTTCGGACCCAGGTGGCCAAAGTGGCACATACGGATATGTCAATTTTTTAATCCGCTCCTGTGTGATCACTAATTAAGATATCGGTGTATATATATATATATATATATATATATATATATATATATATATATATATTTCTTATGATCTTGAAGCTTTGCTGGCGTCTACTATTAATCCAATGTTCTCGGGATTGCTGCCCTGCCGTGTCGTGACAAAACGCTGTAACTTTGGCGAAGAAGTTTTGCGAAAATGAGCCTAAAAGTTTTCATCCGAAAATGTGATCTGTATCGTGTAGAACCAGTGTAACTAGGCAATAATGGTCAACCAATCAATTTTCACCAAATTTAATCACACAACATGCATTTACGTAACATTACATGTAACCACGTGTTTCCAAAGTCAAGATACACTATTTCTACACGATACAGATCACATTTTCGGATGAAAACTTTAAGGCTCATTTTCGCAAAACTTCTTCGCCAAAGTTACAGCGTTTTGTCACGACACGGCAGTGCCAGAGTAGGTGTTGCTGTGCTGAGCTTTCGTTACCATACAGCGGCAACATCTTCAGAGCTATGTGTTGAAGTGTGCTGGTCGTACAGATTATATAGTGGTCTATAAGAATCGCTGTGTTCCTATTGGTTGTTTATGTTGGCCAATGGCATGCTCTGATTTTGCTGGTGGAAACTGCTCTCTGATTGGTTGATGGTTCTTTTCGTACTGAGAAGCTGGAACCAGATGTCAGGTAGATGATAACCTTCGTCTCTGTTGATGGATGGCTTGTATGTACGGATGAATAAAGATTCATGTATTTTCCTGTCCCAGAACTGTTTACATTTCTTTAGTACTTCAATTTGGTCCCACATGGCCGTATGATTGTATTGTATGCAGTGTTCGGCTATTGCAGATTTTTCGGGTTGTTTAAGTCTGGTGTGTCGCTGGTGTTCTTTCATTCTGTCTTCAATATTCCTTCCTGTTTCACCTATGTAAGTGGCGTTGCATTCACAGGTGATCCTATAGATGCCTGGTGTCTTTAATCCCAATGAGTCTTTTGCACTTGGTAGTAAACTCGTGATCTTCGGTGGAGGGCAGTGTACAGTCTTGATGTTGAATTTCTTCAATAGTCTAGCTAGTTGGTTGGAGGTTTTTCCCATATATGGAATAAGTGCAATGTTTTCCTTGTCTGCCGTGTTGTCCTCTTTTGTGGTGCAATCTCTGCTGCTGTATTTTCTCATGGCTGTGTTGATCTGTTTCGACGAATATCCGTTGAATTTGAATACTGTTTCCAGGTGAGACAGTTCTGTGCTTATATTATCTGGATCTGCTATTTGGTATGCTCTGTGTATTAGAGTATTTAACACCCCCATCTTCTGTGCAGGATGATGAAAACTGGTCGCATCGAGGTAGAGATCAGTGTGTGTGGGTTTCCTGTAGATTGAATGGCCTAGACTTCCATCTGGCTTCTTGTATACGATTACGTCCAGGAACGGGAGTCTTCCTTCTGTTTCTGTTT
>NC_137459.1:308523399-308700899 GCF_964235325.1 Thermobia domestica
ATGATAACCTTCGTCTCTGTTGATGGATGGCTTGTATGTACGGATGAATAAAGATTCATGTATTTTCCTGTCCCAGAACTGTTTACATTTCTTTAGTACTTCAATTTGGTCCCACATGGCCGTATGATTGTATTGTATGCAGTGTTCGGCTATTGCAGATTTTTCGGGTTGTTTAAGTCTGGTGTGTCGCTGGTGTTCTTTCATTCTGTCTTCAATATTCCTTCCTGTTTCACCTATGTAAGTGGCGTTGCATTCACAGGTGATCCTATAGATGCCTGGTGTCTTTAATCCCAATGAGTCTTTTGCACTTGGTAGTAAACTCCTGATCTTCGGTGGAGGGCAGTGTACAGTCTTGATGTTGAATTTCTTCAATAGTCTAGCTAGTTGGTTGGAGGTTTTTCCCATATATGGAATAAGTGCAATGTTTTCCTTGTCTGCCGTGTTGTCCTCTTTTGTGGTGCAATCTCTGCTGCTGTATTTTCTCATGGCTGTGTTGATCTGTTTCGACGAATATCCGTTGAATTTGAATACTGTTTCCAGGTGAGACAGTTCTGTGCTTATATTATCTGGATCTGCTATTTGGTATGCTCTGTGTATTAGAGTATTTAACACCCCCATCTTCTGTGCAGGATGATGAAAACTGGTCGCATCGAGGTAGAGATCAGTGTGTGTGGGTTTCCTGTAGATTGAATGGCCTAGACTTCCATCTGGCTTCTTGTATACGATTACGTCCAGGAACGGGAGTCTTCCTTCTGTTTCTGTTTCCATTGTGAACTGGATGTTGCGGTGTATAGAATTCAGATGCTGCAGGAATTCGTCGAGTTTCTGTTTGCCATGGGGCCATATGACGAATGTGTCGTCTACATATCTGTAGAATACTGTAGGTTTGTATGTTGCTGTTTCTAGCGCTTTGTGTTCAAAATACTCCATATAGAAGTTCGCTATTACTGGAGAGAGTGGAGAGCCCATTGCTACACCATCACTTTGTTCAAAGAAATTGTCTTGGTAACTGAAGTAGGTAGACGTTAGGGTGTGTCTGAAGAGATGTACTATATCCTTGCTGAAGTGCGATTCCAGGAGTTTAATAGAATCTTCCAGTGGTACCCTCGTAAAGAGAGAAACCACATCAAAGCTGACGAGTATGTCATCTGCGTTTGTCTTGATGCTCTGTAGCAGCTGTACGAAATGGCTGGAGTTTCTGATATGGTGTGTACACTCTCCTGTTAGTGGCTGTAGCAGTCCTGTTAATTTCTTGGCCAGGCTGTACGTGGGGCCTCCTATGGTGTTAACTATGGGTCGTAATGGAACTACTTTCTTGTGTATCTTCGGAAGGCCATAAATCCTTGGTGGTATTGAACCGGAAGGTTTAAGCCTTTTCTTTTCTTCTTCATTCAGACTGGAACTTTGTATTAATCTGGAGGTTTTCTTTTCGATGGCCTTGGTTGGATCTCTGTCAATTTTTCTATATGCTGGATCTTCCAGTAGGTTTGTTAATTTGGAGTGGTAGTCTTCCCTGTTGAGAATGACGGTCGCATTCCTCTTGTCTGCTGGTAATATTATGATGCTGTCATCAGCTCGTAGGTCACTGAGGGCTTTCCTTTCTTCTCTGGATAGGTTGTATTTCAGCTTCTGCTGCTTGGCCCTCATAAGGACCGTAACGGCTTGTGTGCGTATGTGGTCTGCTGCTTGTTGGTCTAAGTATTTTATTGCTTGTTCAATACCGCTTACAGTTTCCGTGATGGGAATGTGTTTAGGTGTTGGAGCGAATTTCAGGCCTTTGCATAGAAGACTTGTAGCTGCTTCACTCAGTCTTTTGCTGGAGAGATTCACCACTGCTTTTTCTCTGCTCGGATGAGACGGTTCAGGGTTTTGTCTTCGGTTAAGCTTTTCGAAGCTTTCGGTTTTCATCATCCTGCACAGAAGATGGGGGTGTTAAATACTCTAATACACAGAGCATACCAAATAGCAGATCCAGATAATATAAGCACAGAACTGTCTCACCTGGAAACAGTATTCAAATTCAACGGATATTCGTCGAAACAGATCAACACAGCCATGAGAAAATACAGCAGCAGAGATTGCACCACAAAAGAGGACAACACGGCAGACAAGGAAAACATTGCACTTATTCCATATATGGGAAAAACCTCCAACCAACTAGCTAGACTATTGAAGAAATTCAACATCAAGACTGTACACTGCCCTCCACCGAAGATCACGAGTTTACTACCAAGTGCAAAAGACTCATTGGGATTAAAGACACCAGGCATCTATAGGATCACCTGTGAATGCAACGCCACTTACATAGGTGAAACAGGAAGGAATATTGAAGACAGAATGAAAGAACACCAGCGACACACCAGACTTAAACAACCCGAAAAATCTGCAATAGCCGAACACTGCATACAATACAATCATACGGCCATGTGGGACCAAATTGAAGTACTAAAGAAATGTAAACAGTTCTGGGACAGGAAAATACATGAATCTTTATTCATCCGTACATACAAGCCATCCATCAACAGAGACGAAGGTTATCATCTACCTGACATCTGGTTCCAGCTTCTCAGTACGAAAAGAACCATCAGCCAATCAGAGAGCAGTTTCCACCAGCAAAATCAGAGCATGCCATTGGCCAACATAAACAACCAATAGGAACACAGCGATTCTTATAGACCACTATATAATCTGTACGACCAGCACACTTCAACACACAGCTCTGAAGATGTTGCCGCTGTATGGTAACGAAAGCTCAGCACAGCAACACCTACTCTGGCAGCAATCCCGAGAACATTGGATTAATATATATTTCTTGCCAAATATGGTTGGTCCATAGTTTATCATTTTAGTTTCTTTTTCTTCTGTGTGTCGAATTTCCCTCTCAAATTTCACCCCAGTCAAAAATTCGAGAATTTTCTTTATTACTTTTCCCCTGTAGCTTCATTCGTTGTAGAGAGACCTCCTTAAGACTTGTCAGGTAGATACGTCCGATGGATACCTAATTGTTGACATCAATTGGACGGGCTTGCGCGCAGTGTTGCCAACTACGGAAATTAAAATCTCCTTAAATTTGGGCAAAAAATTCGAAATTTTTGTTATAAACCGTACCTATACGTCGGAATGCAAGTCAACTTACGTCAGTCGAACATTTGTTCTTACTGAACAAACTCGGGTACATATCGTTACAGTGGGGTAATTAGGGGAAGCACGAAAAATTCGGATTAAGGTTCTAACTCTTGATTTTCCCCTACTTTTCTCTTCATCGAAATATATTTTTGGTAATTAAAAGCATTGTTTCTTAAATATCGCCATGATACTTGTAGGATATATTAGTAATGTACCAGTGTTTATTTTAAGATAGTTTTCGTCTGTCTGGTAGCAGTGTTGCCACCTACGGAAATTTTTAATTCAATATGTTAGGGGAAAGTTACGTGTTTTGTCTATTATATCCCTCTTGTTGGCTACATAGGAACAAAAGTGCCAGTATCTGAAAGTCTTGTCTTTACCCTTTACAACGCACTATAGAAAGTTTCAATAGGATAGTTAGGGGAAGTACAGTTAAGGTTTACAGTAGATCTTGTTCTCTAAGTGGAAAGATAACTGTGATTTTTTTAGGTAGACTGAAATATTTTTTAACGACCTGCTTAGTTTATTAGATATTGTCACAATACTTGTAGGGGATATTATAGGGATACCAAAGCTTCTTTTAAGATAGTTTGTGTGTGTCTGCTAGCACTGTTGCCAGCTACAGAAAATTTTAATTTCCGATTTTAGGGAGAAATTTTGTGAAAAAATCCCTTTTTGTCTCTATTATTTCCCTCTCGTTGGCTACATTCGAACAGACATACCACTGTCTAAAAGCCTCGTCCTTGGCCTACACAGCACACCATAAAAAGTTTCGGTAGAAAAATTAGGGGAAGTACAGTTAAGGCTTATAATAAACTATGTTCTGTAAATGTTAAGAAAATTGTGAATTTCTGAGGTAGAATGAGATTTTTTTTTTAAAAAAATCATGCTTACTTTGTTAGATATCACCATGATACTTGTTGGAAGTATTCTTGGGGTACGAAGGTTTACTTTCAGATACTTTACGTCTGTTTTATGACAGTGTTTCCAGCCAAAACAATTAATTCCTGATTTTAAGTAAAAAAAAAAATTGGCAAATTTCCCTTTCCCCTCTATTATTTCCCTCTTGCTCGCTACGTTGCAACAAATGTACCACTACCTGAAAGCCTTCTCTTTAGCCTACAGAACGCACCATAAAAAGTTTCAATAGGATAATTAGAGAAGCTGTAGCCCCGGCATATCTGTTGGTTTTTGCTTCTGAGGCGTAAAAAGTGTCAACATTTCATGTGTATGGAAAGAGAGAATTTTTTCTTTCTCTCTTTGAATTAAAGCCAGCGACTTTAGATTTTCACTGTACCTTGTCAACCACCAAAGAATTTTTTTTTTAGGTGACTTAGACCCATATGGCATCAGTGGTGCTAGATACAAAAATCTTGAAATTCGGTTAGGGATTTTTTGTAAATTTTCACCCCTACATTTCCCTCCGTAATTTCCCACCCGCTCGCAACACTGCAATGTAATGTACACCAAAAAATATCCACATTCCTTTTCTAAAAAACAAGGTCTTAACCATATCAATAGGGTAAATGGTTTTTGAGCAATAAGTCACTAATTAACAAAGTAGGAAAACGCCAAAAATGATCTGGGTCCGAATGGAATAATCACACGATTTTGTTCGTATAGGTACAAGGAAACAAACGATTTGTAAGTTACGAGGGCTTCGATTCAAGTTCTATTGATTATTTCAGTAATCTTCAAGATAAATCAATAAATAATAGCTGCCAGAAAAAAAACACATTTGAAAAAAAAAACATGAAAAAGAACGATGTTTTTTATTGAAAAAAACTTCACAGAAAAAAAAACCGTTTTTTTACAACACTATGTGCAATACAACCTCAGTTAGGTTCACCACTGAATTTCTCAACACAGTTTCGCAAACCACATAACACAGAAACAATCGTCAAGCCCAAACTCTGATCCACAAGTAACCTAAACGTGGCTCAAACGGTCGTGCATAGGCTGTGTGCAAGACTTTTGAAATGACCCTCGTACTTATACCTGGACCCTCTCACTTTGTAATAGTTTGCGTCAAGACAAAGCGGGAATAAGCATTTCGGTTTTACTTTCACGTGGTGACGTGTTTGTTTTCTACGGACACAGTCCCACGTTTGCTTATCGTGAGCTCCAAGAATATGTTACATCATAATTACTACGTAGCACAGGATTGTGCTTGTTTCTCTCCCTTGTCTTCCTTTACGCGCATACACACTGTCGCTGACATGCATCCTCCATACATACAAAAGCCCGTGTGAGTTTCCGACTTGGTTCTCTTCAAATAGATGAAATGATTTGAGGTTTTTACGTATTTTTTCGAGAATAATCACTTTTCAGACATATCATTTTCCAGTATATCATAAATCTGTATCCAATTATTGTGAAGCATTGTACAAAAAGCAAGATTTTGATTGGATTATAATAGAAAAATTGTGGTTATGTCATCCTAAAGTTAAACTGCGAGGGCACGGTTGCTCGGTGGTAGAGCGTTTACCTCTGGTGCGTGGGGTCCCTGATACGATTTCCGATCCAGTAAGTTTGTGGTGGATAACATCGTGTTCATGGAGTTGTAGGGTACTCTCGCTTTCTCTCACATTCTCATCCCATTAATTCTTGTATCGTCAGTCACTTGCCTTAATCATTGTATTATTGTCCCCCTTAACCTAAATGGCATAATCGTGGGACGTTATACCGAAAGTTACCTGCGCTAAGGAATACAATGTCGCATATAATTTGCAGAAGTTTTATGGAATACTCTTTACACAGTATGTTACACTATTTTATTTACAAGCATTTCCACCTTTGCTAACGCGCCTGGTCCCTATAGACACCTTGAGTTTCCACTAGTTTCGCCCTGCCCTGACTTGGTTAAATACTTACTTGCTTTTTGTGGCCATCCAGTACAGATTTGATCATGTTCTTTTTTTATACTGTACTCGTTTACTCGTCAGCTCAATACTGATCCAAATGTTCATGGACCCATCAGGTTCTCCCTTTCTTTACTGATCAGATACATTTCTTGTTTTTAATGGGCACCTAACACAGGTTGTTTGGTGTTTGTTCCAGTATAGCTTTTATGGCATATTTCTACGTGCTGTACTAAAAAAAAAAAATATTAGTACTTAATTTCGTGGTGAATGAAATACAAAACAAGTTGTGTATGTTCCCCTAAAATTGGACAGTAAGTATAAACATTGGATGATCTGAGAAATTTTGCTACCATTTAGCAGAACTTAGCCTATGTATTTTCAATTAAATTTGACAACTATTAATATCTACGTTTTATTGTCTTTTTTAACTTATTTTCAGGAGAAAGAAATTAAATTATAGAAATATATGTTTATAATTATCAAGAAACAATTATTCGTAACATACATAACAAAATTCGTGAAACAGAAAAGATATTCTGTTTCTTTATTGTAAGTAGTTTGCTTTACTTCGGCATGTCACAGAATATAACTTGTGTCACAGATTACTACTTTATTATTTCTCCAGCGCAGAAGGATAAAAGGGAATTTTGGAACAGCGTTACCATCTTGTACAGCACAAAATTCTCAGCTTTTACAAAGTACCGTATATCTCGGTTAGTACTTGATTTATCAATCTCAAATAAACGTGAAAATGCTCCTTATGACATACTGATTTGCTCTATGAATTTTAAACCATACTGTGCTAGGGACCTTTTCCAAGTTATTGCACTATTTCCAAATTCAACTTTTCTCTCTTCTGTTGTGGCAACACTGTTTAACTGATGCTTCTAAACTTGAAGTCATTTTAAAGAGTTCTTCCCAGTATTTCATTTAATGTGCACAAATAGTTTCTACTTCAATCCTTGTGTGTGTTAAAGGCATTTAAATTTGACATATGTTTAACGTTATTTCTCAAAAAGTATGGAACACTGATCTGCGAGTGTCATCTCTTTCGTCTTTGTTTTCATTGCTGATTCGAATTATGAAATTAAATTTAGGTCATTCCATTTAAAAAATCATAACTTTATACTGGGTTGGCAACACTGTTCACCTGGTGATGTTACCCAATATATGGATAGATGTCCCCCCTCCTGTAGTTGCTTTGTGCAAAGTTTCGTACCTCTCTCTCTCTCTTGGTTTCTCTGTTATAAAGGTGGGACATTATAAATGGTGCACCCGGTATATATATATATATATATATATATATATATATATATATATATATATATATATATATATATATATATATAAAGTAATGCATATATTTTTGACAAATGGAAATTTCGATATTTCTGAAAAATCGTCGTTTATTCAGGCACATCGTATTATCTTGGCTTTTCTCCCAGAGCCGATTCAGATTAGTTTGGATTTTATCATTCATGGTCTCCGTCATGCATTACGAACACCATTACAGTAAACCTATATTAATGCTACAACATAAAGCTAAATTTTCACTCAGTTACACACACACATACACACGGGACAGCGTACAGACATGGATATCTAACTACATTTTACTATACATTTTATTACGTCAAAAAAAGAAGAAAACAATATTAATCGTTAAGGACATATTAAGAACATGTTAATTCATATATATGGATATATTCTTACTTTTTATAAGATTATAGAAAAAGAGAAAAAAAAAAAGAGTGTAAGGTTTTAGATGAGTCCTTCCTCATATATAAAAATTAGGTTTTTATTTGTTCATTCTCTTTTTTTTTTTTTTTCTTGGTTAGTTTATGAGTCCTATCTCGCTACTACCGATGAGTGTCTATATCACTATGACTGTTAGGCACTTTTACAGTATCCATTTGTTTGACTATCATATTTTTTATATGCGTACATATAATTATGTTGCTCATTAGAAACAATACTAATTCCATTCGTAGAAGCACTCATGGAACACACTTCCCTATTCAGATTATAAAAGCAAAGTTATGTCTTCTCAATTACGGAGGTTATTTTACATCCTCGGTTATTTAGTCACTAATTAGATGTAGACCATTCCCTTTATACATATTCATTTCCTCAATTCAATTCTACATGTCACTTCGATATCATATTTAAGCTTTACATATATTTACAGATGGTGATCAGAAAAATGGAAACACCTGAACGAAATTGCAACTTACCAGATTAATATGGTGTCGGCCCACCTTTCGCCTTCAGAACAGCCTTGATGCGACGTGGGATGAGGGCATAGAGGTCGTGAATGGTAGGAAGTGGAATTTTACACCATTCCTCGTGCAGGGCATCTGCCAGTTCTGTGAGAGAGGATGGAGGTGGAAATCGTCGCCGGAGTCGTGTTTCCAAGATGGACCACAAATGTTCAATTATGTTGAGATCTGGGGATTGGGCGGGCCAGGGGAGCTGTTGAACTTCATCCCGATGTTCCTCAAACCACGCTGCAACAACGCCAGCTGTGTGAATGGGTGCATTATCATCCTGGAAGATGGCATCATTGTCCGGGAACAACATCCGGACCATAGGATGCAAGTGGTCTCCTAAAATTGCGACATAATCGTTGGCAGTGATTCGTCCGCTAAGTGCGACCACAGGACCCAATGAAAACCATGATATGGCGGCCCACATCATCACCGAGCCGCCGCCATGTTTCACAGTTGGGCAGAGACACTGCAGATCATAAGCTTCTTTGGACGTTCTCCACACATAAACACGGCCCGTGGTTGGGAATAGGGTGAAGGATGACTCATCCGACCATATCACACGTTTCCAGTTCTCAACGGTCCAAGTTGCATGGTCGCGGCACCATTTGCGGCGTGCGAAAGTGTTATGGTCCCTGATGAGCGGTTTGGCCCGTGCAACACGACCCCGTAAGTTCATGTCATGTAATTCGCGGCGGACTGTGATTGTCGAAACAGGGTGGGGGAAGTGCTGATTGAGTTCCTCCGTCACTTGCTCCGCAGTGGCACGGCGGTTCTGCGCGACAATGCGCTTTAATACCCGGCGTGACCTGTCACGCATGATTTTCTTCCGCCCACTGTTCCGTTTCCCCGATGTGGTTTTCCCGTGTGTTGTGTAGGCCGTCATCACCTTGGACACTGTCCCACGCGACACACCTAACACAGTAGCCACTGCCGTCACACTCACTCCACATAACCGCACACCAACAGTTTGCCCTCTTTGAAAATCTGAGAGGTCTCCCATTTTACACTACCTCCGTCTGCTGCAGCCACTGGACACTGCTGTTCCACTGCGCCTCACGTAGTATGGAGACTGACCTAACACATCACCACCAGCGGTCCGACGCTGCGGGCGCCACGACACCACTGCCAACCCATACATCTGACGTGTTGCCAACTACAGGTGTTTCCATTTTTCTGATCACCATCTGTATATCTCATCATATACATATATTCAATAATTATTTACACATTATACTTAAAGACCCCGACAAATAATTTGCTACTAGGTTGCAACACTTTCAAAGATGAGAACTTCCGACATTCCATATAATCAACGTATTTTCCACGCATAACCATAAACTCCATATGTCTGTATCTTCAACTTCAAAATAGACCTTTTAGTACGTGAAACAGGCACGTAAACACAGAATATATATATAAAACCTAGAATGTTACTTTTACTTTTGGGCCTAAACTACTACAACCTTAAACTCAATAGCAAGAAGGTAGAAATAGCTGATAGTTCGACAGAGAACTTCAGACGGACAAAGATGAAAGAACGAGAATAAAACATTATAGTGTACCGAACCATCACTCACTCCGCGGTGTGTCAAATACGATGGAAAACCAGTCTCTCGATACTCCACGTCGATGAATACCTCCACGAATCATGTCTCGCGATGTCTCCGTTAGTAAATTATGTTCAAAAGCTATATACTGAATGATCAATATTTGTAAAGTTCAATACTTAGGTGGGGGGTGGGGGAGAGATTAAAAATTAAAAGAAATATTGAAGAGAATAGAGGGATAGCTGAAGGAGAAAGACAGCGGCGCGCCAAGGGCAAATAAGTTACGACACTAAACTACACAGGTAGGTGGTCGAATTTCCACATACAACATTCCAGAGCCAAATATATATGCCGGAAAAAGTGGCCTACTCAACTGCGTGGCCCAAAGGGGTCTCTGAGTGCCTAAGTACGAGTCCGTGCCTTCTAGGCAACCATCTCTCAAGGAATAAGCCCTGTGGAATGATTGACTATTAACCGTTTCCGGTACCAATTCACTGAGTTACGGACGGTCCAGCCGGAAGGTTGTAGTCGTCTCTAATTTAGGATTTCTAAAATAAAATAAAAATATGCGACCCCTCAGAAACTGAGAATTCCGAGGACAGTATGGAAAACTAGAGTGAAGTCGATAAAATAGAAAAAATCCTAACTAGGGATTTGCCAAAAGAAGAAAAAAAAAATTAAAATTTTGTATTGGCGATTTACTTGCCAAATCTTACCAGTGTCTCCCACATTTGCAAGAACGCCACGTCTTGAGGTGTCGATTAATTTCTATAGCTACCTAATTTAAAACTAAGAAAGAAAATGAAAAACATTTGAAGGGGAGAGAGGATCGACACCTGGGTATGAAAGTACCAAAGTTTACTGTAATTAAGTTACGAAATTGTTTGACTTTCCAATCCGTCACCTCTACGAACAAGGTTAGCTTAGTCGGAATAGGTGGTTTGGAAAAAAAAATCAACGTTGCAGGTTAACATCAAAACAAATGCATGTAATGCAACGGCACCGAGTTTCCAGACGGCTATTATATTTTGGTGATTAATTGTAAAATATCCCAAATTGTTTGTTATATGATGCTATTTACCCTGCTAGACCCGGTTCTCAACGAATAGTTACTATTACTCTTGAACGCGAAACTGCGAAGTGATAATATAATCCGTTAACTAATCAACAGCTACATCCTCGTGCGAAGTCATAGTGTAGGGGTCAGTGCTCGAAATATTTATCATTATACATAAATACTCAATACTTCACCTCGTGGCAAATAAATACATTAAGCATATGCATTCAGGGATATCCTATTACTCATTCACATTCATTTTAATATATATATATATATATATATATATATATATATATATATATATATATATATATATACACCTCTTTATTTTTATAACACTCTATAATGAAGATTCACTACCGGACAGCCTATACTTTAAATATACTAAAGACTGTTCGAAGCAGTCATATCAAAAAATTGCAACTTACACGCCACTACTGTGTATTTCAGATGTAAAGCATCACGGGCAATAGCCAATGGTGCGCGATATTCCGCGCGGTGTTGCCGGATCATGGACTCCCCTTTCCCTTCTCGCTCTTCCTCCAGTTGAGATTATGACACATACATTTGCAACATTATTCGCAATGTAAATATACTATTCCAGCACACTCAAGAATTTTGACTGTGCATCCTAGAAGTATATATAGCAATTAAATTACTTACCTATTAACTTTTCCAGTGGATATGCTAACACTCGTCTTCAACACTACTTTCACTATCGTCTATGTCAGTTAATATTTCGTCATTGTCTGAATCTGAGTCTTGTAAATTTATTATCATGAGCTAAAAAAAAAAAGTCAACACAAAAAATAATTCTTCGAGCCTGATTTCGTAGCACTTTATTTTTTTTATTTTTTTTTTTTTATTTTTTTTAAAAAGCTCCGCACTTGTACTCGGTTTGCTTAAAGACATTGTCAACTATAATTTTGGAGAAGAAACGAACTACCATGAAAGAAAGTAACCCAGACACTGATGAATTCTGTTTATGCTAGAAGAGAAGTTACGTTCCAACACATCTAGCACCTTTGTTTCCTTCTCAGTTTTCATAACAAATAACATTCTTGGCCTTGGTCTAGGTCACACAAAAACAATCCGTCTGATTCCTAAGCAAGTCCATATGATCGAGTTTGTTTTGGGTTACGATAATTTACGACACCATTCAGACGCCTGGTGCTTTTGAATCCCTGCTGGAGGAGGAAAGAGGGAATAAGTGGTTGCATATATGTAAGGTAGTGAAACGTGGAGGAAAAAAAAAACATACTGCGTTTTTTCTGTCGAGTAAGGAAGAATTTATCCCGAAGTAAATTTCAAAACAATATTACGAACTTCCCATACTTTGTTCTTACGATGTTAGGCATATTATATATATATATTTATATATATATATATATATATATATATATATATATATATATATATATATATATATATATAAATGAATAAGATTCCAAAGGCGTGTAGTCACGGGGGAAAAGGGGGCCCTGTCTTTCCAAACTATTTCCAACTCCAAAATGAGGTTCGTGGTATGTGTTTAATAAACTTATCTAATAGTTAATGCAAATGAGGGACGTTTATAATAAAATATGAAAATTTAAAAACAAATCAAACATCATCAATACGGTTTCTGTACCTAATTGAAACAACTAAAATTAACCATATGCTTTACATTCTCATTTCCCTAACTGGGAGCACACCGTATAAACTCTCTATTAGATTATTGCATAATAATATCTGAGTTGATATTTTTTCGATTTTTTTTTCCTTTACTGTTTTAACCCAAATAAATACAAAGTCAGATAAACAGACTGCTATAAACAGCATTTGCTTTCTTATGAATAGGTCATTGATTCATCTACAATCCGGTTTTCTACTCAGTACTGTCAATATCCGTCTTTTGATAAGGTAGCATCGTGAAAATATAACATGTGTATAGTATGTATGGTGAGTTGAAATGCTTTCATATTCTGAAAGAGATCATTTGTTCTCTTTTAAATGTGTGAAAAGCTTTCCTCCCCCTGAAAGTAATGTTCCCCTAGAACAACCTGCTGGTTACATCCATGATTATTCTGTAATAAAAGTTGAGTTCTATTTCCAAATTGAAGAAAAATCCACTGGAAATTAGACGCGGGACTCACCGCTCGTTTTACTAATTGTTTTATATGGAAACCTTTAAAAGCGTGTATCATAACAACCAGTTGACATAAAAAGATGTAGTTTTCACGTATGTGTTCGTAATTCTTTTCTCTACTTCGTAAAGTGAGCAGTTGATGTGCTAATACAATATTTCTAATAAGCGCCTCTGGTATTGTCAAGATTCGCAGTAGCGCGAGAAGTCAGCGTGCAGGACTGCTTGTCGCGAATTGTCAACACCGCTCAAAGTCAAAATTGGACGCCGCGTGAAGCCAACTCAAGGCCATGCCGCTTATCATTTGAAATCTGCAATACAAAAATAATCGGGCACTGACCAATACACAGAAACATCTCACGAACCCAGACCGTTTTCACTCAAAGCCAAACTATATACCACTTCACAGCTTAGAAATGCCTATAGGTTCAAAAAACAGCAATATTATCAACGATAATATTAATTAAATACGTTCTTATTCTGATGACAACAATGAGGTTTATTCTACAGCACAAATAAAAGAAAGAGAAAAAAAAATAGCATCGTAATGTAAGATCGAATATGCCCTTGTACACCAAATTACTATACGATATTACTATGGATTTCAACTGAATTTTAATACTTATTACGAGGAACAACATATGAAAAATCATATAATAAATGATACATTGTCCCTACTTAAACATGTCATCCTCACACTCACACACTACTTCCACTGTCAGAATACCACATTACACATATATACATGCCACTACATTCCACATAAACTAAACAAACTAACACAACGATTAATACATGTCATTACACACGCTAATCAACACTACTACCCGATTTAATTGTACATAAACGATATCCAGCTTTTACCATATTAGTAATCGGTTCTGTATATTGGGAAGGGAGTGACTGAAATGAATCAGGGCCCAAGTGACCCTCTTACCGATTAACTCGTGGTTCTTTAACTATCTAAGTAAGGAACTATGCAACTATCAATGGAAGAGGGGACCCTCTTCCTGTAAGGAAAATAATCCCTAAGATTTTGTTCAACCCATTTTTACTGGAAAGATATTCAAATCAGGAGTAAATGGAAGCCCCTTACCTCTTGTTTACTCGGACATCATAGAAGCTACTCTACTTACTATACACATCACAGTACCGCCACATATATTCCATGTACATTCAATCTATATGACGACAGGCCTATATAACCCTAACAGGAATAATTTTTCAGGAGGGGTGAAAAGGAAATTTAAATGTTTCAAATCACTGGCTTTTCGAGACCACGTGAGGATCTTCAGCACTAAAATTGCAACACTTTTAATCTGTTCCTATTCACAGTTACTGATTAAGCATCAACATGGCGTCTGTCGGGCAGCATTCTGTAATTCACTATTTCAGTCTATTTTCTCTTAAAAATTTAATATTTTAAGGTCCCCTGTATCTTCCAGTGACTTAATTTCGAAATGGAACTAATTTTACCTGGTTTTTAGCTGCTAGTTTCTCCAAATATGCAAAACTTCTGCGCAACGAAATTACATGCTGTGTCCTGGATTAACGCCGGTTCTAGAATGAATGTTCTCCCCCCTTAATACCATAGTTTCGGAAATAGTCCCAATCAAAACAGAGTTTTGACGGCGGAGAATATGAAACGAATAGAAAATGGTAAAATCTGGATAAAACCGGATTTCAGAAGGATATGGGAATCTCAAGAAGGACGAGGGGGGTCTAAATTATTCTGTCAAAATTTAGAATGGTATTTTATTCCCAGAATTCCTGCCCAATAGCGGGCCTAGTTTTTCGTATATCATTAAGATGATAGTTTCAATTTTTCCCTATTTGAAATACCCATATGCAAAATATTATCATGAAATAAAGTACGAATAAATATGTTATTCCCCAAAATATAGTTGCTACTAAATTATCCCGAGCTTCCACATTAATTCTGAGTATAATTATAATCAACTGGATATCATATATGAATCGAAACATATTTTGAAAAAATTTGCATGGTACAGCATGTGATAAAATTAGTGGACCCCTCCGAGCGGAGATTAAATTACATAGTTGTAATGGTACATTACACTGATAAGGAGCACCATCCACAATTTCTGGAATTCGAAATGGGGCCTGTTGAAATTTGGCTTTTTCGCGATTTTGGGCAGCCCTAGCTCTGGAACTATGTTCTTCTCTCCATAGGTCTACATGAACTTTTTTTCTTATTTTGATGTGAGGAATCACCTGTTAGTTTGTCGGTATAGTTCATTAACATCCTGTACATAGCTCCCCCTCCTCCGTGCTGCGGTACACGGCATCAGAATTGTCACTGTTAATCTCAGGTTCTCCTAAAACTATGGATTCGACACTAATATTAGTCCTTTTCAATCATTTTTAAATGTTTATCCTCCTCCTCTACGTTGTACCCTCTCCCTCCCCAACTATCAGGGCTAAACTTTGATTGAAACAGCATCAGAAGTGTCACTGTTTCTCCCATCGGCCCCAAAAACTGCGGATTCAACAGTAATATCGGTCATTTTTGACCATTTTTAAAATTTATCTTCCCTTCCCCTACGTTGCGTCGTCAAAATGAGGAGCCTAAAGTAATCCCTGCCCCTAAACTCATGTATGTTGAAAATTTGATTGAGATCGGTCGGGTGGTTCAGGAGTGATGTAGTCACAAAGACACATTTTCATTTTTATTTTTTGTACATATATATATCCTTTTCCCCTCCCCTACGTTGGCTCGTCAAAGTGAAACGATAAAAAACACCCAAGGCCCGACCTTCATATGTGTTGAAAATTTGATCGAAATTGGTCGGGTGGTTCAAAAGTTATTAGGTTTTATTAATTTCTATTTATACGTTCCCCTCCCCCCTCCCTTGTAGTTATAGTGAAATAACAAAAATGTTTCCAGATCCGGACCTTATGTATCTTGAAAATTTGATTGTGATCAGTTCGATAGTTCAAGCGTTATTAAGTTACAAAAATAGTAACTTTCAGTCTCATCTATGTTGAAAAGTTTATCAAGATCGGTCGAGTAGTTCAGGAGTTATTAAGTTTTATTTATTTTTTATGCCCCCTCCCCCTTCATTTCTACCATCAAAGTGAATAGCCTAAAACTACCCCAGCCTCGAACCTCATCCATGTTACAAATTTGATCGAGACCGGTCAGGTGGTTCAGGAGATTAAGAGTCACAAACATAGTGATTTTCAATTTTATATATATGGATATATTATAAGCAACATTATTATTATTATTTAAAATGGAATCGTGCGTTTATGAATAATTTAGGAATATGAATTAAAGTTTATGCTGGCAAATAACTGCTATTGATTTAAGCTACATATATCAAGATATTCTACTACAGAAAATACAACAATGTGCACTTATTTGTTACTAATAAAGTAAATAATTGTTTACATTTTCATGTGACACTCGTGCATGCTTAACTGGTCACAGGCGGTTGATCCGTGGAAGAATTGTTGAATGCAAATCTTTGACGTTTTAATTTCAGTCCACGTAAAGTAGCCTAGTTTACACAGATATGTAGTTGAAAAACTCCGCGACTGACTGTCAGCACAGAGAGAAAGTGTTGGAATTGCACTAGTAGCTTCTGAACTCAGAACTATTTTCACCATCTCTTTACAAACGGGCATTAACAACGTTTCAGTTATTGTGAGTGGTTTATTGGTCTTCACGATATGTTCGGCTACGCTATAACTAGCTTCCTGTTCTCTTTCAGAAACACGCACTGCAGCAAAGATATATATATATATTTTTTTTCAACAACCGACGAAAATACTGTACAGAGAATAAAATACAGTATGCTTGTATACTTGTACAAGCATATGAAAGAAAGTAACTGAGATAAGAAGTAACTTTACATAATTTCTTAGGTAAAAGGTCAGGTCACACCTTTCACCTTGCCAGGGCACACCAATGTGGCGCAGCGCATTGGTTGCGGAACACTAATCTAGATACATACACATCCATACTTTGTTATATGTCAGTGAGGTCATTGCTCTTTACTGAGCAGAGCTCTGCTTCATGAATGCAATAAGAGAAAAGAATACTAACCATTCATTAGTTGAAATTTGCTATATAACGTTTAAAGCTCTTTTGCAACACATCTTCAGGTATATTAAGGAATGTACTGAGAAAAGTAAGAAGAACTACAGGTAATGTCCTTAACAATAACTCTAAAACCTCCTTGAAATACAAAAGCACAAAATAAAACCTCGTAAATACAACAATTACACATAAAGCGTGTCCATCTCTATAGTTTTCATCAAAGCCAATATTTAGTAGGAAAAGAAAAGATCTGTAGTTATCAGTTTAGCAACACATGGGAAATTGTAAAACCAGCAGGTGGTGAGATCTGGTAAAAGTAGAAATAGATTAGATTGCCTAATCTTAAAACTTTGTATAATAACTGAAAGACATAATTTAATAGATATGTTTTAAATGTAATGATAAAATTGGGAAAGAATATTGAAAAACATCTTACAAGTTGTAGATACAGCTAGGAAAATTCACGTCTTTTTCATAGTCAGAACAAGTTTAATCAATATGAAAAAGAATCTTTGAATGCTATAGAAATTGCCCACTTTTTTTCCCTCTAGAAGAATAATTTTCGAAAACGCTGCGACATATTTGCTTAGTTTTACTGAACAGATTAAATTTCGAATTTTACATCTCCAACATAAGCGAATTCTCATACTGAACTTTCTCTGATTAAAGAACCAGTAATTTTAGTACTTTGCCGTCGTTCCGAACTTTGGAGCGAATTTTCGAAAACTCAGAAACACGAATTCTTTTATTTTTATTTGAGATCACAAAACTAGTTTCACATCCCCAAACTTAAGGAAGACCGTACATTGAATATTGTATGAATAAGTAATGGGAAATAAAGAATATTGATTGAATTTGACTTCTTTAGGAGTGGTTTCAGAAAACCTGAAGCACGTGTTCCCTTAATTTCAGTTGAGTTAAAATATTGATTGATTGATTGACTTTGAGCTTTACGTCCCGTTCAGCAGCGAGGCTATATGAGACGTGGACCTACTGATTAACGTGGAATCCGAACCACATGAGAGTTAAAATATTGAATTTCACATATTCAACTTAAGCGAACTTGTACATTGGACATTTTCTAAATAAATAGACGGAAATGTTTATGGTGCCTTCCATTTCAACTCAGGCAAAAAAACACCATCTTTTAAAATTCTGAAATTTTGTCAGAGGTTCAACTTTACATGAATAATAAACACACCAAATACCATTCTCGACCACTGCTTCATGAATTAACTGCAGCCTTTTAAAGTTAGCGAAGTTTCGTTAACTTTGATGTCACAGTTAGCAACACTGGGAACAATAAAAGTGCAATGTTTGTGGTTCACATTCATTAAATGAAGAATAAAAGGTTTTTCTTGACTTTTTTTTTCATTATTTTGATCAAGAAGACTCTCTGAAATAGTAAAATGAGCCTCCCCCTACTCCTCCGTTTTCTTAAACCGAAATAATCTGAGGTGGAAATTACGATTACGAAACGCACAAATCTCAAGTCCACTTACTTAAAATGGTCTTCGGAAACAAAATTTCACTGATTATGGATGCAGCACCATCAGAAATCACTGACACGGTTTGGGAAATTGTAGACACTTATTTTCACGTATTCAAACCTTTTTCTATAAAATATATTTTCGCTTTTCTTCGAGTATTTTTAGAATCTTGTCTATGGCTATGAGTACATGAGCCGAATCGTGTGTTTTATCGTCGTTTATTACAACAAAACTGTCAGTTGTTTCGTATTACGGTGATAACTCTGAATTCCACTTTGCAGAATAACAGTCCAGTTTTCAGCGAAGTCCACATGAAGTAAAATAGAATTTGTATCTTGAAATTTTATACGGTGCTTTTCGATAGCAATTAATTCTCTTTGGATTTTCTTGATGTAGTCATGAATTACAATTCTTACAGTTAAACCAGCAATGTACGATACGAAAACAGAAAGTGGCACAGTTTTTTAACGAGATTATTGTTTTCCCATATGGCATACGTAACACTTTCATTTTCATCAGGATCAATAATTAAAGACTCCACACTTATTCCTTCCACTCCAGGACATTCACCACGTTCTTGAAGAAGACAGTTGTCATTTTCTACGGATCATACTACTAAAGGAAATAGGTCACTCATGACAGCTTCAATACAGGCTGCATCTTTGATTTGTAGCAACGCAATAGCAGCTAACTTAAAATTTGCACAATACACACACACACATACATACTTCCCTCGCAGATTGCGGACTGACCCACTTTAGTCGAATACTGTAAAATTCCGAGTGACCCATTCTTATGTTGAGATTGTTCTATTTAAAAAGTCAGTAAATTTCTTTGGAACGCGTAAGAAATCGTTTCGATTTTTTTTTTTTTTTTAAACTTTTTGTCCTTTTTCGATCACTGTAATGACAGCACTTAATTGAGACTTTGTCTGGAGCATTCCAAATCATCACTGAGGTAATAGTTCAGGCTTTTTGTAGATCATCACAATTTATTGGATGGCCATTTTAAGTAAATTTAAAATTTGTCTGTTTCGTAATCGTAATTTCCACCTCAGATTATTTCGGTTTAAGAAAACGGAGGAGTAGGGGGAGGCTCATTTTACTATTTCAGAGAGCCTTCTTGATCAAAATAATGAAAAAAAAAAAAAAAAAAAAACAGCCAAGAAAACCTTTTATTCTTCATTTAATGAATGGGAACCACAAACATCATCAAATCATTTCACTTTTATTGTCCCCAGTTAACTGTGACATCAAAGTTAACGAAACTTCGCTAACTTTAAGAGGCTGCAGTTAATTCATGAGGCATTGGTCGAGAATGGTATTTGGTGTGTTTATTATTCATGTAAAGTTGAACCATCTGACAAAATTTCAGAATTTTAAAAGATGGTGTTTCCGAGAAAATGGCGATTTTTGAAAATTTTACAATTTCTCGAATTTTTTGCGACAAAACGGTTCCACACAGAAGCGATACAAATTTTTTTTCGGAAAGCAAGTAACCAGGTCTTACCAACCGTGAAAACAGAATTTTAAAATTCGAACCGGAAGTGCTCGAAAAAAATTCGCAAACTTCGACTTTTCATATAAATTGACGTTCATTTGTTAATTTATGTACAAAAAGATACGCATGTGCAAACCAAACTATAAAATATAGTTTATTTACATCCCTATGTACTGTACATACCACCACAAGAATTATAACTCTGTCTCCATAGCCGAATGGTGAGGCTCCGAAGTTGACCATTTTCCATCTTCTACAATTCATAAATTGTACTCCCCGTCTTTGATGACCCATTACTTGGCGGATTTTTTTTTTTTTTTCGACAAAACAAAAAAATATGGGTCTCTTAAAAACATGTCTAGTTGCTATAAAAAAAAGTTTCAACAATATCTGAGATGGTGATGGTACATGCTCTGCCTGAATTGAAATGGAAGGCACCGTATATCATAAATATTGTCCTTCTTTTCTCTTTAGATGCGGAATTTTCAAAAGCACTGAAACGGATATCCTTATTTTTAATGGAAAATTTATAACCCGAGTTTCATTGTCCTAACTAAAAGGAGTCGTGGGATACTGTACTCTTTGATAAAATGTTGAATTTCCCTTTAACCTTCTCCCCTTTCCTTTAGAACACATATTTCCTAAATCCTTTCTTATCACTTGTTTTCGTGACAAAATGAAATTTCTATCCAAATTTCACGTTTCTACCTATAGTAGAAACGTATGGCATTGTTGTTGATAGGTGAGTCACTTCTGCCTTCTGCTTTTGAGCGCCGATAAGAGAGAAGAAATTGGATTGATCGAGAGAAAAAAAAAATCGAATTCATGATATCAACGGATTTACACTTTACATGGCGCCTTCATGCTGAGAAAGGGATTTTTTCGCCTACAGGCCATACCATTCAATGTATCAATACGAAATTTAAACATTAAGGTTTTATATGATTCCTTAGGGAAACTTCTTGAATTTTTTGCTATCGTCAAAAACAAGGGTACTACATCGAAGGATGAATATCAAAATTAGTGATTTTCTCGATAAGGGCTCTAACGATTTTCATATTTCGTAAATCAATGTCCCACTAACAACCCTATAATACGGTATAAGTCGTTTTGCTAGGAGCAATCCAGAAGTGTTTGGGGTGAGTTTTTTCGGATGATTTTCTTAAAATAATAATAATAATAATAATGTCAATTTTGTTCAGATTTGAAAATAAATATTTCATTAATAACCTGGCTGTATGGCATAACTAATTTGTCTTGTCTTGAAAAAAATCTACGATGGGTAGTTTATTCCTGGGAGTGGTGATTTTTTTTCGGATTTTTTAAAAACCACTCAGTCGGTTTTGTTTATATTTTATATAAATATTCCGTTAATAACCTTACAATAGGGTATAACTAATTTGTTCTGAAAAATCACAACAGATAGTTTATTTTTGGGTTTTGTTTGCTTCGAACGAAGTTTTCCGAAAACATAATTTTGTTCATATTTCATAAATAAATGCTGCAGCATAAAATTATTTCCTTTAAGATATTGGAGCGAAAAAAATTATTTCGGTGGTCCATACAGTTTGTGTAATTGTATAGATTTTCAAAGAAGTAAGATATTACCGAATTTCCTACTGGTGAAAAGACATTTATGTAGGTTAGGTACCACTAAAAGGAACATTTCTGTTGGAATTAAAACTCCATTTAAGGGACTTACAATACAATCAACCTTGGATCTTTGATAATATTTAAAACGTAATAAATGTTGTATGATAAAAGTAGATTACATTCGGTAAAACTATGAAAAGAACAGTGGAGGCGGCATTTTTATAAGGGGAAAAAATAATTAAATTTTCATGGGACAACTGAATAAGAACTGTATTCGGATGATACATGTTTTCGCGAAATAATCTTATACCCTGGCCGGCGAACGATGATTTCTGACAGCTCGCGAGGACGATTCAAGAGTGCGGTGTTGCCATGTGCTTCTCGCACAAGGGAAGAATCATCTCCTTTCTCGTTGAGGGTGAGAGGGTTTGAGTGAAAGTTTGGCAATATGCGATGGTTACGATGGAGACGCGACAGGTTCTGAGTCTAAGATTGGTTGACCTGCTGTCTTCTGCTCGCTCGCCGTGGCCTTGTGCAATTCTGTCAGAAATCATCGTTCACCGGCCAGGGTACAATATTGGCAAGTTTGATTCTGAGCTATATGTTAGAACAAAAACTACTTGTTAGCGCTCGGACACACACTATGTGTAATTATTATATGACATTTTAAAATGTTTTTACACTCGGAATGATTTTACGAGTTTTTTGGACATTATATGATGTTACTAGTTATTTTTATCTTATGTGCGTTCCTTAGTTATCAAAAGATTACTTTCGAAGGAACTTGAAACGTCGTATAGCAGATTTTGAACAGCAAAATAATGAATAGTGATCTTTTTTATTTGGTGAATATAGATAGCAACCTACGTAGAATATTGTAGTCATGGATCTCGTTTATGAAGCTAGCAAAGATTTAAAAACTAGACATAAAATAGATACAATCTAACTTAATATGTTTAATATAATGGAAATCTTAAGCTAGTGCATTTAGATTTTTAAGATAACTTTTTGATTAATAGAATTAATTTTTAAATCTTCCAGGTGAGTGCGCAGGAAAAGGAGAACAATATAGCTGAGATTTTGAATCGGTGTGATGATTTAGAGAAGGCGATTCTAAGAAAAGATGAGGATATATCCAGATTACGTGACCAACATGAGAAAGAGATTTCAGCATTAAAAAGTGCTCATGAAGAAGAGAAGCAGTCCTTGGAGTCGCTGCATAAAAAGGTACTTTTTGTGTTGTACTAATCTTATAATACACTTTACCTTTTCTTTTCTACCAACTGGACAGAATTTCTGGGGTCGGTGACGCAGTTATTTCGTTTCTGGGAGGCGTGATAATATGTGGAACGGCGTTTAATATGAGGATTGCACTTACCGACTGCACGGGATTCAAGTCCTGGTCGTTTTCATAGGTTCCGTCCTTCATAACCTCGGTGTTGTGTAATGCTAAAAGTCCTAAAACTCCAATTGGATAAAATAAAGGAAATTTCAGCTAGCAGTAGGGTAAAGGGTATTTTTTTTCTTTCGTTAAATTGATCTCCATAACACGAGTGTACAAAGCAAATATTAACCTCAGTTACTGTGAGATCTTTATGTTGCAAGTCTTTTTTAAGGCAGCGAGACGCAGGTGACTATGCTTAAATGCAACGTAACTTGCTCAAAGTGAACGTGTTGGAACAATCGTTCACTTCAACATTGGACAAAATTCAGCTTTAATAAGGAATTCAATGAACGAGATTACATTGCTCCCATTTTGAAAATTTCAGACATATTTTCACCTCTACATCACATGATCCAAGGGTGCCCACATCATCTCAAATTTTCACGAACCTTGGTATGTAGCAACCATAAGCAAATATATAAGAATTCAGATTTTTTTAAATTTTTTTTATTTTACCATATTACCTGTGGTTAATTTTTTTAGAGCCTACAAAAGAGCAATTACGCAGCACAAGACTGATTGAAGCAATAGTATTGAAATGACCTTGTTTGCTGGAAAGAGGTCTTTTCCCGCCTACGATAATCGTAAAAGTAAAAGTGTTCATAAAAGCCAGTATATCGTATGAATAAGAAATTCAATAATCAAATATTACATCTCTGTAAGACGCATATGAAACATATTGTATAAAGTTACATAAAGAACCTCGCAAATAAAGCATAGTTGCTGATCTACCAGCTTAGACGCTTTTTCAAACTTCCAACAACAATTTTAGCATGAAGCGCTTCATGAACCATTACACTTCTTGTTTTCGTGAAGACTAGAGGTAATAAGCTTATTTAATAAGCATTCCTGTAATGTAGTTCATCAAGCGCCTGATACTAAAATTATTGTTGCAAGCTCGAAAGAACGTTAAGCTGGTAGATCAACAACTATACTCTCTTTGTGAGGTTCTTTATGTGACTTGCTACAGTATTTTTCATATGCATCTTATAGAGGTGTAATGTTTAATGCTTGAACTTCATATGATTTCATTTTTTTGATAACTATCTGTATGTTTGTTACATTCAATTGAGCGAAATCCAGTGTTTAAATAAAATATAATTTCGTCACATTTATTGTTGATTTAAAATGTTCATCCAATCTTGCCTTCGGCTACGCTCTTACCATTACGTTCCCTTCCCCCTCCCGTGGAATAGTACTCTGCTTGCACTGCTGAAGCGACCCCAAACTTAACCTACTAACTGAGATAACAAGACAAAAAACTCAACCGGGTACTCACGATGACGGTACTCTGTCATCATACAATACAAATAACCACAACCAACTCTTAGCCATTCCTCCTCATCGTATAATTTAATCTTTACCCCGTCCTCTGCAATCTACGCTTCAAATACTGTTGGTCCACCTATGCAGATAGATATAGGTTACGGTTACAATTTCTGGGCTTTCGGCATCTGTGGCCTACCCCGTCACACATATGAGGGATGAGGTTCCCCGTCTATCACATTGGATGGAAAAAAAGGAACGGGATAGGAAGGAAGTGGCCTGGGACCATTATGTTAGGTACCATCCCCCCCGGAAAAACGTCACTCAGGATGTCCGGCCTGAAAAAGCTGTTACACCTTTTCGACTGAGTGTCCCCACCGGGACCGCTCGCACCAAAGATGAAAGCGTTAGTGACTACGCTACGCGGTGTTAAGGGCATCACTCTGGATAGTCCCTATGTAAAGGGTTCTCTCATGCTCAAAGCTGGATGAATGCGTTTGTATGGTCACCTGAAGTCATCACAAAGAATATATTCTCAAATTTCCAGCACATGAGAGATGGGTGGAAGAAATATTGACACCTGTAATTCCCTTAGCAGATATAAGATAATCTGCTTAGCAAAAAAAAAAAAAAAAAAAAAAAAAAAAAAAAAAAAAAAAAAAAAAAAAAAAAAAAAACTAGAATTGGATTTCATAAGAAATTTGACACAGTTGAACCAAAAAAAATTAGATAATTAATTTTAATCTTCTTTTACAGAAATCAATATCCTCCTCCCACGTGAGTTCATATTTTATAGTCGTCTTGCCCCTTTGACGACTTCCCCTGGTTATGGCCTTTAGAACTCAATTTTCTCTGCCATCCCCTTACCAGAGGATCTTCTATCATTAGATAAAAATGTAAATGAAGACTGGGAAAGAGTGTTCACAGCCTTTCCTGGCCCCGGCCAAGAGGCACATCTGAAAGAGAGATAAGTAAATATACAATGGTACTCACTTCTGCCTCCAGGAACATGGACATCTAAAAGATCACCACTCCAAGATAGACTTACGAATATCTATTTTATTGAACACTAAATCACGGACACTAACCAACACTATACATCTTTTTATACACAAAAACTGATCTTTGTAAGCAAATAAACGGGGATCGATCGATCATGTGTGCACTTTATATTAAGCCCTTTTTTAAAAATATATATATATATATATATATATTCACTGTCATTGTCACTACACTTTCACTGTATGTAGTCCTCTTCTCTTCTATGAATAAGTCTTCGTCACTCCAATTAGACGCTACTGCTTTTGATGGTTTTTTTTTTTTTTTTTTTGTATTCTTCTGGACGATGTGATTTTCTCTCTTCGAGATCTTTGATGTTACCACCTTCCATTCACTCAGTTAGCATGATGCTTTTTTTTTTTTTTTTTTTTTTTTTCAAGGCATTTATAGCGAAGTCCTTCTCGCCCTAAAATTTTGTCGTATTGTCTATCAAGAATTAATAACGCCGAACGAACTCCAGATGAAACACAACAATAGGTTAGTAGTTACACTGTTCATTACACTTCACCTGATTCAAGTTTCATGTTAATTTATTGGTTGAATTTCACTATCGGTTATCAAACAAAATTAATTTTCTGAAAAGTACCGATAATCAATAGTAACTGATAGTTATTATTAATATAATTATTGTTTTTAATAGTGAAACACTTTGTTGAGAGTTTTCGGCGTGTCACATCATAGCGTTAACTATACACTATCTGGACCGCACTTTATAATCAGAACTAAACACATTTTCCCACGAGAATGATTATGTACGTGATGAGAACGGACCGGTGGTTAACTAAGAACTAATTGTTTACCCCTTGAGCTTCAGTATTTACTTCCGCTGGTTGTCTCTCAAAAGTTGTAGAGACTCTCTCTACCTTCATTGTTTTTGGGGTTGTTGACCTTATCCCCTTTGTGATGTGCCACCGGCGTTGAGCCGGCGACATTTTGACAAATTTGTAAATAATTTAAAATTTACATACTGTCACTTCATTTTCTGTATCTATACGTACACTTAGAGTTTATCCACACACTCCCAGTATGTCTTTTATACCAAACAATTATTACAATTTTATTAAATCACAATTTTATATCTTGTTTACTAGTCGTGGAGACCCGTTAGGAATCTCCAAGCAGACGTTTTGTGTCTCTGGTGTTTAGTGTACTCTAGTGGCAGGTTCTAAAATTACCTTCTTGCAGGCGGGAAATGGTGGACTGTCTGCTTCTGTTTTTCCTTTTATTTTTTTTTAATTTGACTATGAAATGTTTACATACAACAAATAATAATCACACCTATAATAAAGTATATGAGTAATTTACTTATTTTTGTAGGTCCTTTGAGTTATCTTTTTCGAGGTTAGATAAAGAAAAAAAAAACGTCTTGGTGGTGAGTTGTCTGCTAGCTCCCCCCTCCAGACATACCACTCGACACCCTCCAAGGGTGGCTGAGAAAAATCTTTGCGAGTGAATTGGAATCATGCGGGAAACAAAATGCGATGCAGGGTCGCGTAAAACATATTTCTTAACTGGTATCGGAATTTCCAAGAACATTTTAATATTAAATATTACTTATTAATAATATACCCTTTAAATCTGGTACTCCTGACATAAATGCTATGTTTTCTTTCTTTTTTTTTCGGTCAGGCTCGCTTACCAGACTAACGGTTTTCCTCAGAGGTGTGAAAATACAGGTCAGATTGGATTTTTAGCACCTATTGTCACAAAAATTTAGCATTAAAGTGTGTACCCGCAAACAATAGAGTTGAGTTTGGAAGTAACAATAGTTGCTAGTCAATGCTTCTAACTTCATTTCATTTCTCCAATTTCTGTTCCTTATAGAATATACGTTATAAACCTGCTTCTTTTTGGACATGCCCCTTACTTTAGGTTGGCAACTATGTTAGCTCAAAGGTTATTGAACTCTTGGTTTCTCGAATTTTCCTGTTGTGTGATGTGAAAGTTAAAATTTTGTGAAGATGAGTGCTTCTTAGACAGAGTTTTTTTTTTTTTTTTTTAAAGTAATACGTTTAAACTCTAATATGAATACCATTTTTGTCTATAAATACTTCCATTTATACCTATTTATATCTGAATTAATCCTAATATAATTAAAATTATTACTTAATCTGGCTTTCAAATTAAATTAAATTATATATGTAAATTACTATATTTACATTTTGATATGCAAAACAATTGGTAGGGCTGTCAGCTTACAATCCACCCTTTACGGAATTTTAGGATTTTTTGTAGATAATATTCTATAATTCCGTACCTAGTCAATTTATTTTCTCTTTTGATACTATAATATACATATATGTATATACCTATATCTACGATTTCTTTTTCTTTCTTTTTTTTTTTATTTAAATGCTCTTACATGCACTTTAATATCACCTGAAAAAAACAACATGCAAATGTAGAAAAATTGCAAGGAAATGCCTTTACATAATTCATTACCATCCTATAGATATTACTACACTTAACTAGAAAGGCGAAGTGCTAGTTTATTTTTTTAAAAAAAGTCATTCATTAACAAAAACTCACTTGCTCTAACCTAGGAACACAAATGTTACACTGTAACTTATTCAAGTATTGACACATTTAACAATTCTTAATAATATAGTGTTTATTTTATTTTTATTTTTTTTTAATTATACATATATTTGTCCTAATTTAATATACTCACATAACTTCTTTGCAAACTTTACTCTAAATTTACTCATGCAATAGAAATACTACCAAGTTGAAATTACAAAAAGAATAAAATAAGAGTTTTATACATGTGAGGATCTATATGCGATAATATTACATTTTGCATAATTAACTTGCTATATTTACACTTTCTCCTGAGTAGTTTCCTGCTCTTCTACTCCCTTCTCTCCTTCGTCTGATTCTCGAAGGTGATATTTCTTCAAGTGGAATGCATTTCTTTTTATGACTTCTTTTCCTGTGTTCAAATCTTTTAATGTGTAGACGTTCGTGTTGGTCTTGTTGCATACCTGCCAGGGACCAGAATAGAGAACCATGAGTTTTTTGGACACCCCTGAGAGTGCATCTGATTTGGGAAAGACGCGCACTAATACGAGGTCTCCAATTTCGTACTGTACAGTGTGGTGGTGTTTGTCGTAATATTCTTTCCTGGCTTTGGCTTTCTTTTCCAATTTTTTTCTAGCTATGTCTACGTAATATTGTATACTAGCTGATCTTTCAACTTCCGGTACGTCGAAAAGTTTAGCGACATCTCTCGTCTGTGACACACCCAAATGTACTTCATACGGTGATAAGCTAGTAGTTAGGTGTTTGGCCGTGTTCAAACAGCGTTCAACTTTGCTTAAATGTTCTGGCCATGTTCTTTGGTTGTCATGGCAGAGTTTTCGTAAAACACGAACAGTGCTCTTGACCGCAGTCTCGGCCATTTCGCCTTGTGGGTAATAGGCCGTACTCATGACGTGTTTAAGGCCTAATTTCTTCATCTCTTCTTCCCAGAGCCCCGATTTGAACTGTGACCCACGGTCCGTAAGTACTATCTCTGCATTCGGACAGAGTTTTAAGAAGTCTTTTAACTTCTGTACGGCGATCTGCGTGGTGGCCCGCTTACAAGGATACAATCCTACAAGCTTAGAAAAAGCATCCAGGAATACTAAAATATATTGAAAACCACCCTTTCCTCTTACGAGGGGCCCACAGAAGTCCACACAAATGAAGGTCCCACTTTGCTGTGGTAGGACTGGGTTTAGTGGCCCACTTAAGTAGCAGTTTGGTGGATTGGTAACTTGACATAAATGACATGACCCACAATATTTTCTAATGTTTTGCCTCATTTTCGGCCAGAAATAGCATTCTGACAACTGTGGCACTAATTTGCTTGCTGACATATGACCATTTTGCTCATGATAGTAACTCAAGAGGGGTTTTGGTGATCCGAGCGAATTCGGAACTTTCTTCCTACCAAATATTGTTTGAACTTGGTTACGCCCTCTATTAGTGCAGCCGTTTCCTTTTCGGTCGTGGTGTAGTTCCTCTGGGGACCTGAGAAAACTCGAGAGGACATTCCAATGATCCGTTTGTCCCCCTGGTCATCTATTTGATACACTAAACTTGAACACGCTCGGTCACTGGCATCGACTTCCAGAATTACTTCTTTATCCGGAAGTGGTTTCTTAAGAACTACTTCCTCCTGGAAAATTTCCTTAATTTTATCTAGCGCTGCTTGGTGTTCACTTGTCCATTTAAATTTCACATTTTTCTTCAATAACTGAAAAAGTGGGTACAGGACATCTGAGTACTTGTTACTGAAACACCGGTAGTAACTTAAGTATCCAATTAAACTCCTTACTTCCTTAACATTCCGGGGTGCTCGAAATTCCATTACTTTTTGAATTTTTTCTTTGTGTTTTCCTATTCCTTCCTGTGAAAGTTCGTAACCAAGAATTTTAATTTTAGTTCTTGCGAATTCACATTTTCGCAATCTCAGTGTTACTCCTCCTCCTTTTAATAATGTTAAGACCTGGTCTAAATGTTTTAAATGCTCCTCAAAACTAGGGCTAGATATTACCAGGTCGTCGACATAACTGTTACAGAAGGGTCTTACTTGATCCCCCAGAATTTTATCAAGCGCTCTTATGGAGGATGACAAACTAGTCTTTGTGCCGAAAGGCAATTTCTTAAAACAATACGAAATACCCTCATATACGAAGCCTAAGAATTTTTGATCTTCTTCTCTCACGTTCACATGAATGAAAAATTCCACTATGTCTAGTTTTGTATAATATTTCATGCCACTTAACGTCTTTAACATGTCTATGGGTGGAATCGGTTGATCGGTCTGTCCCCGAATCACTGTATTCAGTTTTCTAGCGTCCAAACACAGCGGGACTTTACCGTTGGGTTTTAATACAGCTACCAAGGGCTGGCTATATTCAGATTTTTTCTTAGTAATCACATCAAACGCGATCCATCGGTTGAGTTCATTTTTAATGAGATTTTGAAATTTGGTGGGAAAAGCATACATTTTAGATCTAATAGGGCTGGAGTCGGTGACTTCTATTGTATGTTCATAATTCTTAATAGTACCGGGCCTTTCGTCAAACATACCTCGATGTTTCATTAATAAGGCTACTAACTCATTCTTCTGCCTAATGTCCAACTCTTCATACTGATTAACATGTTCCTTTATCTCACTGGCTGTGGCTTTAGTTTCTACTTGAAGCCAGTCTGCAGAGGATAGAACTACACTCTCTAATTCGGTAGGGGTGGGGTACTTCCTCCTATCTACCCTATGCATGGGATTTTTTTTCCCTAAACTCACACAATTCTACCTGACGAAAAGTGATGGGCACTTCCGGTCCACACATACTTTCACCGCAACTTTCATTTAAATCCCCGCAGTGAAGCATTTCTTCTAAGCTTCTCAACACTAAGTCTGTCTCACTAATCTCGATATCTCGGAAATTAATTTGTACTTCGTGTGGCTTCTGAAGAGTTAGCAGACTCTTTGAATAATCTAAAATTGCGCCAGTTTCAGAAAAGAACTGAGAACCTAAAATTAAATCACGATTCAGCCCGCGTACTATAATACCCACTGTATTAAAGGTTTTCCCACTAATGACAATTTGTAACATCGTCTGCCCCTGGACTTCTGCAACCCGTTTTCCAAATGCAGAGGTAACCTTCATATTACTTACTCTTAAAAAAGCTGGTGTGGGGTGAGACGATTTCACCGTTTCCCACAATTCTAAGCTCAAAGCAGAAATGGAACTGCCAGAATCGAGTAACGCATTTACAGGACGTGCAAAAATACTTACTTGAATTTCTGGTAAGGTGATGATATTATTTTTCACTACAGGATCATCTTTTGTTTCTAATAATTGATCAAAAATTGCATTAGCTTGTTGAAATTTTAGCTTGTCTAGAGGGACCCTTTTTCCATTCTTTAACATTAATGTGAGTGTATCTGTATCTGGAAGGGTGTTGAAATGTTTTGTTTTGACAATGTTTTCACAAATATTACAATTTTCTATTTCCCCTTTTTCACGATATTCTACTAATTTGACCTGGGTTTCTTTCTCTTCTTCTTCTGCAGAATTACTATTACTACTATTATTACAAATTAGCACACACTGGGTAGAATTTGTTGATGGAATACAAGATGCGGTACTCAAGATGTTTATATCAGAACTTCCCTCAGTGTGTGCAACAAATCCTCATGGCAGATGTGAGGTACGTTCTCTAGCATTTGTATTGTTTGCCTGAGTGTTACTATTTCTCTCCGCGGGTGAGGGGTCATTCAACTCTAGAACTTGAAGCTGCTCATTGTCATTGTAATCGTGGCGGTTGTTATTACTTCTAAAACGATTCCCCCCTTGACCCATATAAGCACCTCGTTGTGGCCTTGTACCCTGCCACCTGTAGGTGTTGTTTTCATTATTGTTTTGGGGTGAATCACCGTTCCTGTTTCGTGAACGGTTCCCAGGGCCACTTCCCATATTTGTATTTGAGTTGCGTCTCGCATTCCTTCCATTGTTCCGAGGATATGGGTCTTGTGTGTTATTTCCCGTTCTTCCTCCCCGTCTCACTGCATTTGAATGTCTTTGCTCACGTGAGACTTCCATCACATTGATGCTTCTTCTTTGCGGGAAATTTTCTGGTACTCGGTTCGTGGCCTGGATTTCTTTTACAACCTTCAATAGATTAGCTATCGATTGCGGTTTAGAGGCAATAATTATTCGATAGGCCCATAATGGAAGCTGGCGTGGGATCACTTTAAGCAAAGTTTCTTCGTCTAATGGAGGTGAAAGAATCGAGTTTTGGTGTAAAATTTCTAGTAAATATTCACACATGCTCTTGTGTAATTTTACATCATACCGACTGGTAAGGATATTAGCGCGCAGGGTTGCCAGTCGCTCACGACTCAAGTAATTGGACCTAAATGCCTCAACAAACTCCGAGTAGGAAGAAATTTTTGGTTTCATTACTTTATACCAATGACTAGCGGACCCTTTCAATGTTCTGGGAATGAAAGATAAGCGTGATTCGTTACTTACACCTGTCAGTTCAAAATAATTATCTAGGTCAGTCAAAAAGTTGAATGTTTGGGCCTCATCTTCCATTCCATTGTACACTGGTAAATTCAGATCTCGGTGAATGAAAGAATTCATAGCAGACGTTAACTGAGCCATTTGGCTATCAGTCCGTGTGATCTGTGAAGCGGGTTGCGGACTCACAGGCGGAGGAAAAGCGTCATGAGGAGCAGTGGGTGTACACGAAGAAATTTCTTGAATTACTGGTAATTGTAATTCTCCAGTCTGTCTATTCTCTTGATTATTTACTACGCCTATTTTCGTATTTATCATTTCCTCTGTTTCTTTTCTTAATGTTTTCTTTAAACGTTTCATGGAATCGTCTAACTCATGCATTTCTCTCCTAACTTCCTCTCTTAATCCAGCCTGTTCTACAACTACTTCCTGTATTCTTTCTGCTACTTCTACCCTTGTTTGGTCTACCTGACCCTGTATATTTTCTTGTTTCTCTTCTAAACTTACTAATTTGACACTAAGATCCGTTCTAGTCTGTTCGATTGAACCTTCGGTCGCCTCTAACTTACGGTTCATATCTCCTAACGATTGGTTCAATTGTCTGACGGTAGTTTCTAAATTTTCTTGCAATTCTTGTTTTGAATTTTCTAGTGCCTCACCTAGTCTATTTTCAAGAGCCCTCTGCGCATTCTCTAAATCTTTACGCGTGTTTTGAATTTCTAAATTTGTTTTATCAATTTTACTAGACAATAATTCTTGAGATTTTAGCATCCGCGACTCAAATTCTTTACACAAGAAATTCTGCATTTCTGTCTGGGATTTTTGTAATTCTAGGTGCGCGTTTACTATACGAGATTCAAATTCCTTTTGAGAGTTCTGCATTTCTTTCAAAAATGCTAACACCTGACTATATCCTCCATTTTGTTCATCTCCCGTTTTTGAAGTGGGATTACTCGGGTTACTCTCAATCTCTTGATTATTACCTCCCTTACTAACATTATTTTCTTGGTTATCTTCGCTATCTCCTAAACTTCCTTGTAACTCTGGACTTCGCGGTTGCGCGTGTTGAAATTGTAGCAGATTCTGATCCATTTTCCGTAATTGACTGCGTGTGATAACCATAAATTTGCTAATATCTCTAAAATTGAAATTATCTCTAAATATTATAAATTCTCTAAATTTGGAAATTCTTAAATTTAATGCCCCCCTTGAACTCTATTTAAGACACAAATTAGACACATCTATAACCATAACATTTCGTTTTAACACACACCATTTTGAACTTTTCAAAAGGATACTAAAATGTCCTTGGAAATTTTGGGGAACACAAAATATTTCATATATCCGCGAAATTTTACAAGATAACTTTTTATCTGATGGTAAATTTCCCAGCAGCCTAAAGCTAGCATGGGAATAGCCCCACGCTGGGCGCCAAATTGTTAAGGGCATCACTCTGGATAGTCCCTATGTAAAGGGTTATCTCATGCTCAAAGCTGGATGAATGCGTTTGCATGGTCACCTGAAGTTATCACAAAGAATATATTCTCAAATTTCCAGCACATGAGAGATGGGTGGAGGACATATTGACACCTGTAATTCCCTTAGCAGATATAAGATAATCTGCTTAACAAAAAAAAAAAAAAAAAAAAACTAGAATTAGATTTCATAAGAAATTTGACACAGTTGAACCAAAAAAAAATTTAGATAATTAATTTTAATCTTCTTTCACAGAAATCAATATCCTCTTCCCACGTGAGTTCATATTTTATAGTCGTCTTGCCCCTTTGACGACTTCCCCTGGTTATGGCCTTTAGAACTCAATTTTCTCTGCCATCCCCTTACCAGAGGATCTTCTATCATCAGATAAAAATGTAAATGAAGACTGGGAAAGAGTGTTCACAGCCTTTCCTGGCCCCGGCCAAGAGGCACATCTGAAAGAGAGATAAGCAAATATACAATGGTACTCACCTCTGCCTCCAGGAACATGGACATCTAAAAGATCACCACTCCAAGATAGACTTACGAATATCTATTTTATTGAACACTAAATCACGGACACTAACCAACACTATACATCTTTTTATACACAAAAACTGATCTTTGTAAGCAAATAAACGGGGATCGATCGATCATGTGTGCACTTTATATTAAGCCCTTTTTTTAAAAAAAATATATATATATATATATATATATATATATATATATATATATATATATATATATATATATATATTTTCACTGTCATTGTCACTACACTTTCACTGTATGTAGTCCTCTTCTCTTCTATGAATAAGTCTTCGTCACTCCAATTAGACGCTACTGCTTTTGATGGTTTTTTTTTTTTTTTTTTTTTTTTTTTTGTATTAATCTTCTGGACGATGTGATTTTCTCTCTTCGAGATCTTTGATGTTACCACCTTCCATTCACTCAGTTAGCATGATGCTTTTTTTTTTTTTTTTTTTTTTTCAAGGCATTTATAGCGAAGTCCTTCTCGCCCTAAAATTTTGTCGTATTGTCTATCAAGAATTAATAACGCCGAACGAACTCCAGATGAAACACAACAATAGGTTAGTAGTTACACTGTTCATTACACTTCACCTGATTCAAGTTTCATGTTTATTTATTGGTTGAATTTCACTATCGGTTATCAAACAAAATTAATTTTCTGAAAAGTACCGATAATCAATAGTAACTGATAGTTATTATTAATATAATTATTGTTTTTAATAGTGAAACACTTTGTTGAGAGTTTTCGGCGTGTCACATCATAGCGTTAACTATACACTATCTGGACCGCACTTTATAATCAGAACTAAACACATTTTCCCACGAGAATGATTATGTACGTGATGGGAACGGACCGGTGGTTAAGAGGAGTTATTGCATTCTGTCCAAGTTCGCTATTGCCATTTAAATCCATGGTAATCTATTTTCGCTTTATGTGCTCTTTTTTTTGTTAGATAGATTAAATTGTATGTAACAGTTGTCTGTAGTTCTTTCCTCCAATAAGCATGGTAAAATAACTTTAATTAATAAAAGTATTAATAAAATATCGAATTGACAGCTTGTCTAGCAATTACTCTTCAACAGAGAAACAAATTGTTGCGTAAAAGAAAAAGTAAAAACAGGGATTTGTAGATTGTACCTTTTGCTAAACGTTCCTGAAATCAAAATCTATTTTAAATGCATATTAGCAAAACTATTACGTAAAAAAGAAAATGGTACGTTAAAAAAAATCTAGCCAGCATAGGCGGCGTTTGCTGCAAGCATAGACCCACCCACTTTCTGACGTCAGCGCGGAGTGATACTATTCCTTGCAGTCTGCCTCACTCAACTTCTTGGAGGCGCGAAATACGAGTTCACTTTGTTCGAAATCGGCTGCTTATGTCACGTTCGGGAATCCTTTCCTCTGTTGGTAGGTTTGTAATCTCCGAATTCCAGGGCGAACGCATAGTGTGTTTTTGTTTTGCTTCCGCACTGTGTTTGTGCAGCTTTGAAGAAAGTAATCGTTAGGAAAATGCCATCTCAGAAAAGGAAGAAGAGCGGCCTTTATCTTTCTGCAAGAAGGAAGAAAAATCGAGGCGAAAATTTAGCTGCCTGGAGGGAACGGACAAAGTTAAATGTCATTTGTAAATTTTAAAACTATTGACAAAATTTTCTTCTTAATTTTTCATTCATTACTTGGGTAGATTTTTAATTAAATTTTTAGATAAGTTGTTAGTTTAAGATTTTGATTTGTAATTTAGTGCACCGAATACCCTAAATGTTGATGGCTTTTCTATCAACTGGACGTCTTCAGCATAAAAATTCTGTCTTTCTTTTATCAAGTATATCACTGTTATGTTTATCACTCATCAGTAAAGACTATAAGTATTTTGATACTTTGCCTATGCGAAAGAAGAAGTAAAGAGCTTGAAAGCAAATTGTAAAGTAGGCGAGGGTGGTCGCATAATTCACAATCAGTAGCGTACCGTACGTAGGAATTTATTTCGGGGGGTCCAAACTCCAAATGAAAAAAATGAAATCTTTTGAGTTTTACGTCCCACGGTTATGCCGGTTAGGCTAAAGGAGACGGTGATAATGAGTAATGAATGAAATGGTGGAATAAAGAAAGTGGGAGGAAGCGGGAGAACCCCGAGAAAACCCACGCACACGGTGTTTGTCCACCACAAATTTGACTTGGCGGGGGCTGGGATCGATGCCGGGACCCCAAGCACCAGAGGTGAACGCTCTACCACTGAGCCACCGTGGTCCAAATGAGGGTATTGTATATCAAAATTCCTAAAATTGCTCCTAAACTTAGGATAAATTTATACAAAAGTCGAAATTTCGGGGGGAACCGGACCCCCAGGACCCACCCCCTGCGTACGTCCCTGTTCACAATCCTTATGAGAAGGGCATTCTCGTTTTATAAATATTCTCGGTTCTGTGGCAAAGTAGCGACCGAAATCACTGAGGGGAAAATCAAAGGAAAAACACTTTACTGACTAGAAAATCAGGTGGTCTAAAGAAGGTTACGAGAAATTCAGAAAGCTGGAATCATTATCCTTTCTAGGACCTCACAAATAGGCTATAATTTTGAGTACATTTTGTTGGTGTGTTGCAGATACATTCTTGGTATTGTCTCACCTATTACTGCTATTTGACTTCGGTTTCTCTTCCCGAACATAATTTCAGAAACCGGGCTAGTATTTAGTCAACGGACATTGCTAATATTAAATGATAAGTTACAGTACCATGCCAGTGATAATAGTTACCCTGGCAACAAATACTAAAAACTTTTTTTTTTTCGAATACCACGCATCTAACATTACACGTGCCTACAGCTATTTATTTCTTTTCTTTTCTTTTCTTTCTTTCTTTTTTTTGTTTGTTTGTTTTTGGTGAATGTCTCACTTTACTTGTACGTATCGTAAGGTGAGGATACTAGCGCAAAAAAAAAAGTTTTGCACTTGAAGTGATGTAGAAAGAAAACGGAACTTAAAAAATGAAGACAACTAACGATGTACATTATATGATGATGAGTGTTCTGCCCGAAAGTAGGTCTTTAACCCGAATATCTCTTGGCAAGGTAAGCCCATGGTGGTTTGCCATTATCTTCTATGGGATTATGATGACGTCCAAAGGACGAGATCTATAGTTTAACGTGAGACACGAGCCACTTGTGTCCCACAGGGAATTGAACCCAAGCACTGATTAGAATGCGAAAAAAAATGAAATGAAATCTTTGAGTTTTACGTCCCACGGTTATGCCGGTTAGGCTAAAGGAGACGGTGATGATGAGTAATGAATGAAATGGTGGAATGAAGAAAGTAGAAGGAAACGGGAGAACCCCGAGAAAACCCACGCACACGGTGTTTGTCCACCACAAAGTTCACTTGGCGGGGGCTGGGATCGAACCCGGGACCCCAAGCACCAGAGGTGAACGCTCTACCACTGAGCCACCGCGGCCCCTGATTAGAATGCGACGAGCGTAACCACTCATTCCACCAGGGTCACTGTATAGTATGTAATTGACTTGTATTTTGCATATTTTTAGTGTTATATATTTTACTATGAAACATGCTAATATAAGGCAGAGGTAATATTATCAATGGTTATAATTCTGCTAGAGTAAAGCAGAAATATCAGGGCAGCAACAGTCCCTATTGGCGAAACTTTCCATTTCTCTCTGAAAAACCATATTTGCCCATCTCCAGTTAATGATGATAAGTAATCATATTCCATATAATACAATTTTCACAAATGAGAATGAAAGTTCAATTAGCTTCAAATCATAATAGGCCAAAATTGTAATAATGGGTATAATGATAAATAACAAAGTATGGAGATTAGAAGTTTGCCCCAGAAGCTCCCTGATTTGACATCCGTTTCACCGTTCCAGGTTTCTAGGGGTGGCCACTGATTTATCAATGAAGACTGTAATACTTAGGGATGGGCACGATCGAGTTTTCTTTGAAACTCGACTCAACTTGAAACAGATATCTTTGAGCTCGACTCGAAAACTCGGCTCGAAAAATTTCTTCCAACTCGACTCGAATTTGTGTCAAGTTTCGAGTCGAGTCGAGCCAAAACGAGCCAATTTGAGCTAAACCCTGTGTAGTTCCAAGTACTCTCTTCAAATATCCTACATAGACAGTATAATTATCAATGATGATGATGATGATTATACTACTACTACTACTATTATTATTATTATTATTATTATTATTATTATTATTATTATTATTATTATTATTATTATTATTATTATTATTATTATTATTATTATTATTATTATTATAACACTGTGTATAAGCATGAAAGGTCGGCGGTTTGGACTGAAATACTTAAAACTAGTTGACTATCGATCTCGGTCTTCGAGGAATCTTCAGGAGGCAAGGACATCGGTCACGAGGTTCTGGGTTTGAGTTCCGGAGGAACAAGTATTCGGGCTTGAGCCAAAAATTGTTAAAACTCATAGAGCGTCGGCCAAACATGTTCATAGCTGCTCGGCCCGAGTTTAGGGTTGTCAACGGCTTGATGATTAGCATTAGATTTTTTGAAAAAGAAATCATGCAATTTGGGTGGACTTCAGCCTGAAAGTCTCAAACTCCGTAAATCTTCCACTAATTACGGTTGAGATGATATTCTTGGGTATAAGGAATAACCCAGGCAAATCAGTTCACGGGGATTTTTTTCTGTTCCTGAGTTGGCATTTATGTGGGACATATGCTGAACTATTAGAATGTAGTCCCTGTGCCGGTACCAGAAAATACATAATTTTCTTCACAAATATTGGTAATTCATACTTAGTATCGATACCAGTACCCTCGTTCTAATATCAATATTTGTAAACTGTATGCCCTTTGGTGTAGAAAGTAAAATGTATAAATTCTGAAGGGAAAACATTGCACAGTAACGTTATATTCGTATGTTAACGTACTTTTTTGTATGTTGTGGAAAGTGACCCCAACTATGGGGTTACTTTTCACCAAAGTTTATACTTCAGTAACTATGGTTATACTGAATGTTTACTAATGAACTTATACGAATGTTTTCCACACATATCTAGCTATAATATGTTTAAAATACAGTGTTCTAAATCATTACGTTTCTAAGTTACATGCGATTTTCTTTAAAATTCCTTAAATCGTGTGCAAAGTAACCTTGTCTTACGGTACCTGCAAAAGAGATATAACCAATTTGCGCATGTGTCTTTTTTTTTTTTTTTTCATCTTGTTGTTTACTATGTAGTCATTTAAGGGAAATAATGGACCCAGTACAAAGTGTCTGTTTCTGTGATATGAGACTTTTTATTGTAGTTCAGTATGTAAGCACTTTATTTAAAAATATACATATTTACTTACCTAATTTCGTTTTGATTTTCAGAAGACGACTATATGTACAATGGCGTCACTAGGCCTTATTTGGGGGGTTAAAGCCCGGAAATTTCTTCCAAGCTCCCCTCCCAAATCCCACACTGAAAATACGTTATATACTGAGAAATTTATTTCAAAAGTAAGATTCTAACACGCCATCAGTAGACTCATGATATATTGGGTTGTCTTCTTTTAGCTTCAACAAACAGCAACGCGTTCTGTATAGAGTTCTCAATGTGAAGTTCAGTCTTCGGCGAGCGACTACAGATACTTGTTGATGTGTTAGATTTAGCTGAGAAAAGCAATAGCTATTATGATTATGACGTAATCAGTGGTGTATTTAGGGGGAATTCCGGGCTTAATCTCCCCCCACGAAATCTTACTATAATAAAATAACTGCAATATCTTGCAGAATTTTCACATTTCCAGGCAAAGCTCCCCCACCCGAAAGTTAGGAAAGCCCCTTCCGAAACAAAATCGTAAATACGCCACTGGACGTAATTATGATTTTCTATCGTATTTCTCACTTGGAAATGCTATGTGAACTGAACTTCTCATTCCTTTACTTCTTAGTTTCCGCAAGGTGAGGTCTCAACTATAAACTATCTCATGCGGTAAATTTTAGATGGATAACTTTTAAGAAATTTTATATGTTACTTATTATTGCCTATTTTTATCTTATTGTATTACTATTTCAGGCAGGTCAGAAGTCGAATATAAAAGTAAGATTGCTGAGAAAGAAGTTTTTCATGAAGTATTTTTAAGAACTGAATGAATCGATGAAGTACAAGAATGTGCATTTCCGCAACGATAAAAGTGAAACAAATAAACATGACTATGATAACAAAAATATGAAAGCGTAGAGCAACAATATTCTCCCCCCCCCCTTCCCTCGCCCAAAAGCGAATTTCATTGTGTCCTTGATTGAAGATGATTCTAAAATACTAAACGGAGTTTTTGGGTTGTTGGGGAATATGCCCCCCTAAAGATCTTCAGCCCCCCAATAAAAATATTTTAGTGACGCCACTGTATTAGCATTTTTTGCGTGTGAAGTATTGTGATATACGTTTCTGAAATTGCATAGGGCATATGCTTTCTTACAATGGGAGACTAAATACAAATCTTCAGGAAACGCAACACAGCAGTTCTCATTACGAAGTCCCTTCATCTTTTTGACAAACTGAAAGGTCTCCTCCAGAGCTGGAAACCGTGTCAATGGACTGTGGAGTGCGGGAATAATTTTACTATCTGTCCGGCAGGTATCAAAAGTCTGCGTGCGCGTTTCTAAGAAGAACCTGTGTTCACACGTTGTGAGTGTGTGTGTGGTATGTCGCTTATTCATATCTCTAGCGCTGTTGCAGAGTACAGGGTAGTTTCGAAGTCGACTACAATGCAACTTCATTGCCATTCAAGCATCGCGGAAGTATTGCAGTAAACTGTCCCAGAAGTATAGGATTCATCGTTTATGCTGAGATCAGTGTCTGTAGGGATGTCAGGAAGGTTCACTATGATTGTTTTCAAGCATTGAAAAGTTTTAAAAGCTTATAACCGAAATTTACACGTTTTATTATGAGAACTATTTTGGGCGGAATTTCAAGGTTACCATATCTGATATGAAAGAATTGTCTAAAGGAAAAAAATAATTCAACAAGAAAGTTAACGTTCTGTACGAATTCTGCAAGAAGAACAGTAAGAAATTTGTAGTATCTTTTGTGTGAATACGTCACGTATATGAGAATGTGGTAGAATTTTCCTAACAAATGACAAAACAAGAGGAAAATGTGTAAGTACCGATAACGATATTTAATGCAAAGTGGAAACACTACAGGACGAGTTCGACTGACAGACGAATGGCCACACCTACACTACCCTTCTCCCCGCTCCCAGAACACTGAAATCTGACATGCTCGAGAAGTGGTGAGGGCTCTTAACTAAGAACTAATTGTTTACCCCTTGAGCTTCAGTATTTACTTCCGCTGGTTGTCTCTCAAAAGTTGTAAAGACTCTCTCTACCTTCATTGTTTTTGGGGTTGTTGACCTTATCCCCTTTGTGATGTGCCACCCGCTTTGAGCCGGCGACATTTTGACAAATTTGTAAATAATTTAAAATTTACATACTGTCACTTCATTTTCTGTATCTATACGTACACTTAGAGTTTATCCACACACTCCCAGTATGTCTTTTATACCAAACAATTATTACAATTTTATTAAATCACAATTTTATATCTTGTTTACTAGTCGTGGAGACCCGTTAGGAATCTCCAAGCAGACGTTTTGTGTCTCTGGTGTTTAGTGTACTCTAGTGGCAGGTTCTAAAATTACCTTCTTGCAGGCGGGAAATGGTGGACTGTCTGCTTCTGTTTTTCCTTTTATTTTTTTTAATTTGACTATGAAATGTTTACATACAACAAATAATAATCACACCTATAATAAAGTATATGAGTAATTTACTTATTTTTGTAGGTCCTTGGAGTTGTCATCTTTTTCGAGGTTAGATAAAGAAAAAAAAAAAAAAACGTCTTGGTGGTGAGTTGTCTGCTAGCTCCCCCCTCCAGACATACCACTCGACACCCTCCAAGGGTGGCTGAGAAAAATCTTTGCGAGTGAATTGGAATCATGCGGGAAACAAAATGCGATGCAGGGTCGCGTAAAACATACAGGGTGACCGCGTGACTATGTTACAAAATTTAAGGGATGATTCCTGACACGGAAACAAGAAAAAATGTTCAAATAAACTTTTGTCCAACGTACATAATTTCGGAGCTACAAGGTGAAGAAACCGTGGGAAACTGACATTCAAAGCTCTATAGCTCGACTATGGTGAATGATAGAGCTAATGCGGCATGGTCACGTCAAAGACACCGAAGCTGCTGTATTCAAAAATGCTTAGGTCGAGATCGTGCAATTCGTGCACAAGGGATTCCCCAAAGGAGCGTAGGGATTCCCGGATAATCTGTCAAGAAAGATGGGTCGAAAAGGATACGGATGAATAGCTGTCCCAACTGCTAGCAATAATGCGTCTGTACTAAGTCGATATCTCGCACAAGCACAAAATGGCGAACAGTTTTATACGTGCCATGTGTGGTTGCATAACGCGCACTAAATAAGAGTGGGGAAAATATGAAAGGAAAATATGAATAATTTAGTACAAATGGTAAATACATGATAGTACACTGTCCTGTTCATTGTACGTATAGACGCGTTTAATAAAGGGAATAATCATGAAACGTACTAAAATGTTGTACAAACATCACACTATCATTGTTTTCTTTCATGTAGTTTTGTCATTGAAAGCAAGTAAAACTAAGGGGAAAAACCGGGGGATATGGGTGCTTTCTTCCAGGCAGAAACTTTATTTCATTTGATGATACGAGCCGAGGATACTTTTTACGAGAGGGGGATTTTTCCGCCATCCCATGTTAATTTGACCACTGCCAGAGAACAACAGTAAAATATCCGTTTCTTATCATTAGCCGTAATGTGCGTTACCCGAACATTGAAAACAATTTATCAGGACGTTTGTTTTAGTCGCTGCTTCCGATGTTTTGCAGGACTAATTCCGAGATTTTGTCCAGAATGCTTAACATGTCGTATTGTTATCGTTTAGAAGATATTTTGTTTTCACAGACGGTGCTATCACCTGAAGTACACCACAGTTTGCAGGTTCGATCACAAGCATTTGTTCTTCCTTCTGTCGTAGAAAACAATCGAAGGTAAGGAAAGTATAAGACAACCCTACTAGAAGGTGTTGTGGAAGGTGGAAGGTCATTCTTCATGTGGTTTTGTTCGTAGCGTACGAGTTCCTTAGTGCAGTTTGTGCTTTGCTTGTTCGAATGTGAGATCAAATGGAGTATTCGATAGCAGAACTTGCGCACATGATATTTGTATACGGTCAAGCAAATGGCAACAGTCGACAAGCTAATAGGTTATATCGACTGAAGTATCCAGAAAGAAGACATCCAGCCCATACTATGTTTGCCAGACTTTTTCAACGCTTACGAGACACGGGGAATTTACAACCTCAATACTACGACCAAGGAAGACGAAGAACCACAAGTACTCCGAACTTTGAAGAACAAGTGCTTGACCGTTTCACCCAAGACCCAACAGTAAGTACCCGGAAAGTAGCACGTGAAAGGGGAGTAGCACAAGATACTGTTTGGAAAGTAGTACACGAGCAACAGTTACACCCCTATCACCCGCAGAGGGTTCAGGCCTTACGTCCAACTGACTTTCAACCTCGCGTTCGGTTTTGAGAGTGGTTTCTCCAACGCTCTATAATTGATCCACAGTTTGCTTCCTACCTGCTTTTCACCGACGAAGCTTGTTTTACGAAAGACGGGATATTTAATAGTCACAATAGTCATGTATGGGCAGACGAAAATCCTTATGCAATTGTGGAAAGGGGCCACCAAGACCGATTCGCCATAAATATGTGGGCGGGTATTATCAGTGATCAGATAATAGGTCCATATTTACTACCACCACGATTAACTGCACCAGTGTATACGAGATTCCTGCGAGACATACTTCCAGAGTTATTAGAGGATGTCCCTCTCGGTGTTCGTCAACGGATGTGGTTTCAACATGATGGCGCCCCAGCCCACTTTTCAGCTAGTGCTCGAGAGTATTTGAATCAAACGTTTCGTGACAGATGGATTGGAAGAGGCGGTCCTTGTAATTGGCATGCACGTTCCCCAGATTTGCATCCACTTAATTTTTTCTTGTGGGGTCATGTCAAAACACTTGTCTATGAAACGTCTATAGACAACGCAGAAGAACTTAGCACGAATACTCGCTGTCTGTGATACTATAAGAACAGATCCTGGGTTGTTACAGCGGATGCGTCAGATCTTACTGCGACGCTGTAACGCCTGTGTTGAAGTAGAGGGACGCCATGTCCATCACCTATTGTAGGATAATTGGGAGATTTGTCTCGTTTACAGGTAATTGATGATATTCTTGGCTGCATTCAATCCTGCTGTAAAATGTTGATTGAAGACATTATTCCCATTCTTGTGACTTTTGTTTTTAGGAAACAACCTCTTTTGCATTATGGTTGTTTCGCTCAGTTTTGTTTATTTGTTTTCAGTGACAACAATACATGGAAGAAAGACTAATAGTGTGATCCTTTTACAACATTTTAGAACGTTTCATGACTATTGCCTTTTATTAAATGCGTATGTTCAATGATAGGACAGCGTAATATCATGTATTTAACATTTGTACTAAATTATTCACATTTTCCTTTCAAGTTTCCCATTCTTATTTAGTGCGCGTTATGCAACCACACATGGCACGTATAAAACTGTTCGCCATTTTGTGCTTGTGCGAGATATCGACTTAGTACAGACGCATTATTGCTAGCAGTTGGGACAGCTATTCATCCGTATCCTTTTCGACCCATCTTTCTTGACAGATTATCCGGGAATCCCTACGCTCCTTTGGGGAATCCCTTGTGCACGAATTGCACGATCTCGACCTAAGCATTTTTGAATACAGCAGCTTCGGTGTCTTTGACGTGACCATGCCGCATTAGCTCTATCATTCACCATAGTCGAGCTATAGAGCTTTGAATGTCAGTTTCCCACGGTTTCTTCACCTTGTAGCTCCGAAATTATGTACGTTGGACAAAAGTTTATTTGAACATTTTTTCTTGTTTCCGTGTCAGGAATCATCCCTTAAATTTTGTAACATAGTCACGCGGTCACCCTGTATTTCTTAACTGGTATCGGAATTTCCAAGGACATTTTAATATTAAATATTACTTATTAATAATATACCCTTTAAATGTGGTACTCCTGACATAAATGCTATGTTTTCTTTCTTTTTTTTTCGGTCAGGCTCGCTTACCAGACTAACTGTTTTCCTCAGAGGTGTGAAAATACAGGTCAGATTGGATTTTTAGCACCTATTGTCACAAAAATTTAGCATTAAAGTGTGTACCCGCAAACAATAGAGTTGAGTTTGGAAGTAACAATAGTTGCTAGTCAATGCTTCTAACTTCATTTCATTTCTCCAATTTCTGTTCCTTATAGAATATACGTTATAAACCTGCTTCTTTTTGGACATGCCCCTTACTTTAGGTTGGCAACTATGTTAGCTCAAAGGTTATTGAACTCTTGGTTTCTCGAATTTTCCTGATGTGTGATGTGAAAGTTAAAATTTTGTGAAGATGAGTGCTTCTTAGACAGAGTTTTTTTTTTTTTTTTTTTTTTTTTTTTTTAAGTAATACGTTTAAACTCTAATATGAATACCATTTTTGTCTATAAATACTTCCATTTATACCTATTTATATCTGAATTAATCCTAATATAATTAAAATTATTACTTAATCTGGCTTTCAAATTAAATTAAATTATATATGTAGATTACTATATTTACATTTTGATATGTAAAACAGTTGGTAGGGCTGTCAGCTTACAGCGGGGCCACTGAAAGATCATTCCAATAACCAGAAATTTCTTCCAGCTTCACCTATGGACCTACATTCATGGAAATACTTTTATTTTGAAACATTACTGAGCACACTCCAAGCACAGCACATCGTAACTGCCAAACTCCAGCTGATCTTATAATTTCGTTCGTACTCACCATCGTTATTCGCTCTGGAGATAGTCCTCCACTACAGTGCTCACGAGTTACTCAATACATCGCTTCAATTCCTACAGCCCTACCAACAGCATCCACTGTAAATTACATCAATGATTCCTTCATTAAAATTCAACCCTACTTGGGTAATCATGGCCCACTTTGAGGTCTTATCCCAAACTACTGTTTTGCATCTTGGTCTAAAAATTCTATCTTCTAAATTCCACAAAACCAAAGACTAGAGAGAACTTCTTTCTTCTGTCTTCAGAATTGGTAGTCTCACCGCAAAGATTTCCTCTTTCCTCTACTACCATATTGAATCCCATCTCAAAGCTTACCTTGTCATTCTTCAAAGATACACAGTACTTTCTATCCATTACTTGTTCCATCACCAAACCACTTCTAATACCATTCTAATCTCCAAAGATCATGCTTCATTATGTTTTTGGTGCGAGAGACCCTGATTCTATTCCAAGGGAGCTCATGTGGTTCGGTTCCACGTCTCTTATAGCTTCTGTGCTGAAAAGGATGCTAAACTTCAGTTCAAACAATCATCATTATTCATTAATGTTTCGCGCATCCATGGTCTCAGCACCCTTGAAGAATTCATAAATACTTATTTCGAAATCCAAAAGTCTAGCTCACAATTCCTAATCACACTCGCTCAGTTTGTCCTAACCGTGACAATTGCATATTTGAAAATAACCACTATATTCAAATCAAGAAAACTAGCATGGTTAATCGTATGATACTCTCACGCGCAAAACTATTCATGGGACTTGTGAAACAACATATTCTTCTTTCATCATTAACTACAACCTTTCATCTGTATTTCATTCATTTACAGCATTTCCCTCATGGAACACGTTTAACCAGCATCGGAACCATTTCTGTAATCTCATGTTCAGGCAGATTCACTTGATTCTTCTTCTTTCATATAGCGTCACATTCCTTGTTGTGACTTTAAAGTTGGAAAGGAATGACTCAAGACTGACCCAATACTCCCCGAACCTACCACCAATATGCAACCTTCACTTCAAAAACTCCTACTTTTGTACCAGATGTTTCTCACATTATGCCATGGCCACTCAGGGAATCTTTATTTGCTGTACCATTTCGTCCCTCAATAACTTTTTCAAGATCCACTTAACTTTCTCCAACCGGAGATACCTGCGCAACCGTTCCGCAAACAGTTCAGTCGTTCAAAATACTCCACCATAGGAGGGAGGGGGAGGTGACTAGTAGAGCGCTTACCTCTGTGTGGAGTCCCTGATTCGATCCCCAGCCAAGTAAGTTTGTGGTGTACAACATTGTGTCCGTGAGTTTTCTAAAACTACTCCTAAAACAGGTAAAATGAATATGCTCAAATGCCAATCTGAACGATTAGGAACGTTTTCGATTCCATCCATCAGCGTTATCAGCCGTGTCTGGACCATAATTGCCAACAATTTGAACACTTTCGATAAATGGCTGGTTTCTTCTACATTTGAATTTTGAAACGTTTCCATATCATAATAATTATTAAGTCGTTCAAAGAGTGTATACATTTTATTGGGACACTTGATATATACCTAGGTACACACAGATTATATATAATATAGACTAGCTTGAGATGCTCGTTCTTCGCACGAGGAGAATAATAGATTTATGGAACGTATTTTAACCTGAGGCTCCCGTAGGATTCGCATTTTAATGAAAGCGTAATGATAAACGTTCGTAACGTCACCCCTTCCAACCACAGTCCTCACCCTTTCCCACCCTATTGCCGATGGGGGATGAATTTGGACTTAAAGCGGGATTGAGACTTTTATTATTCATCTCAGCGACCCATAAAACTATTGATTTGATAGTAATGCCGGTCGTTTTTTATTATTTTTACATGCTTTCCCCACATTTCACCCCACCCCTCTCCCCCGTGTCAATGTGGGATACTTTGGACGTAAATGGCATCGGTTAGGTCACTGTTCATCTTAGCGAAATCCAAAGCTGTGGATTAGACGCTAACATCAGCCGTTTTCGTTTATTTTTACATTGTACCCCCTTCTACCCTTACACTCTCTCATCCCCATAATGCAATAAAAGCCTAAGTTAGGTCATGTCCACCCAAAAATATGAAATTCAGTGCAGCGGTCTAATATCGTTACATTCATGTTTATATTGAAAATGCCCCCTGCCTCCCGTAAAACGGAAATTTTCAAAAGCGCTCGGACGTGTCCCCTATTTTTGATGAGTTTATATATACTAAGTTTCATCTTTCTAACTTAACAGGCTCGTGACATGCTGTATTTTTTTTTTTTTTAAATAAATTTTTGAATCTTTCCCCATCCTCCTCTTAGGATAAGCTCTTCCGAAAAATATAATGTGATAAAAACCAAAGTTAAGCCAGGTTCCACTCGTGTACCAAAAATCGTGAAAATCGATCCAGCGGTGTAAGCAGAATTAAATGTCAACATTTTAAAATTTATTTTTTACTTTCAAGCGATTATAAAGAAGAAGAAAGCGTGGTGATCATGAAAAATAATCGAATTAGATATTTTAGCGGATTTACACGATGCAAAGTCCCTACATATCGAATAGAGGATACGGACCACCACACTAAACTTTCTCGCTCTAATTCCTTAAACAAAATCACGTTGTGCTGTAGTTATTAATGGAACCTTTTGGGTGATACGAACACAATTATAAGATGCAGGGATGCAAAATGGTCAGCAAAGTCAGTATTTTAGGCTATTAGGAAGGTTAAACAAAAATTTTCAAATTTTAAATGCAATTTTAAATGATTTGTGTATGCCTCCAATGATGAATTAAGCATACCTGTGGGAGGGGGGGGGGGTTGCTATAATAGTTTATGAAGGTACTGTAGTTTAGTAATTTGTAAAAGGTGTTAAATTATGCTGTGCACATTAAGGGAGCTCAGCACGAGGTATATGATGGGAAGGCACATCTTGAAAGAGCTTTTAGATCTGGTATATACTGCTTACAAGAGTTGTAGAGAGTTCTGTGAGCAGCAGAAAAAATTGAAGGAACAACAAGAAAAAGAAGCAAAGCAAAAACAACGGGCAGCTGAAGAAGAATTGAAAAAAAAAAAAAAAAAACTTTTAATCGAGAAAGGAACAATTGAAGAAAAAGAATGTACTTTAAAACGTCTAAGGGATGAAGAAGAGAAGAGACTAACATCTGATGAGTTAATGAAGGAAGCAAATGAATGGTTGAGAGAAGCCATTAAGAACAAGGGTCTTGTTGGAGTCGGTGTAGCACAAGTAATGTTTGACAGTGCCACAAAAATGAAGAAAGAAGCTGAACAAAAGGCTGATAAAATTCAGAAAAGTGTAGAAAAACAAGTCTTTATTAATTACAAACTTTTGCAAGCAAAAAAAAAAAAAAAAAAAAAAGAAAAAAAAAAAAAAGGAGTGAACATCATAATAAGGTTCTTATAAATTTGTATGAGTAAAAGGAGGCAAGGGAAATTGTCCTGAGCAGCTGTAATTATTTTTTTATCTTATGAAAATGAGTTTACTGCAATTCAGTTTTCTATGTACTTGGTTTTACTTACATTTTAACTATGTTGGTATTTTTTCATCTCTTGAATTTAATATACTTATTATCATATTATATTGCAAGATTTGTTAATAACTGAGTTAACATATGTTTACAGCTGTTCAATGCGGAGTAGGATGGTCAATTTAATATATATATTGATTGTTAGCATTTGCAATATTTGGTCAGTATTTTCAGTTTTAAAGTCAGTAATTTTGATCTCAAAAGTAGTTTGCATCCCTGAAGATGTTTTCGGAAAAATTCGCCCAAAGAAAACCCATTCCCAAAAGTAAACTACTTTTTGTAGACTTTTTCCATAAGAAAATAACACGCCATATATTACAGTTTTAATATTCGTATATAAAATAAGAATCACATATTTCATAAAACCGTAAAAAAAACTCACCCCAAGAGTAAACTACCCCTTTTGGACATTCTGATGAACGTTATTTACTCAGCATTATAGGAATATCGGTGAAATATTTATATATGAAATATGAACAGAATCGCCTGAGTTGTTTTTGAGAAAGCAGTCTGAAAAGAAATTCACTCCAAGAGTAAGCTATCCTTTGCGAATTTATTCATAAGGAGTGTTTTACGCAACATTATAGAGTTATTGATTAAATATTTAGATATGAAACATTAACAAAATCGCTTGAGTTGTTTTTGAGAAAATCATCTGAAAAAATCACCTCAAGAATAAACTACCCCTCGCACATTTTCTCACGACAATTGAATTATGTCGTATTGTCAAGTTATTAATGACATATTTATTTATGATACATGAACAAAATAGCTTAAATCATTTTTGAGAAAATCGCCCGAATAAAACGCCCAGGAATAAATCACACCTTGTACATTTTTTTTTTTTTTTTTTTTTTTTCAGCATATGATATTGTCAGGTTGTTAATGAAATATTTATTTATGAAATGAAGAATATCGCCTGAATAGTTTGAGAAAATCGTCCAAAAAAATCATTCTCCGAGTAAACTACTGCTTCCCAATTTTATCAGAGAAGACTTAAACCATAGTATGGAGTTGTTATTGAGAATTTGAGTTATGAAATCCAAGTAAAATCGTCAGAGCCGTTAAAAAAAAAATTAAATTAGCAAATTTTAATTTTTAATTTTCACTCTTGAGTATCACATAAAAATCTTGTTTAAATTTCGATCTCGATGTGTTGAGCGGTATGGCCTCTAGGTGAATATAAATCAGGACGAACAGACGGACAATGTGGGAAAATATGGGTTTTTCGTTATGTATGGGTCTTACAAATCCGTTGAAATCTCGAATTCGATTTTTTCCACTCACCATACACCTCTCATTTCGTCAGTCGAAAGTAAAAAGTGTTTTTTCGATGTTTGTCCGTCTGTTCCTCCGATCGTCTCTATGTAAAAGTATTCACTCGCCTAAAGGCCGTACCATTAAACGTATTTCCACCAAATTTTAAACTTTCAAGGATTTATTACATTCCCTAGGGACATTTTCAAAATTTCTTTTTAGCCCCCAAAGTTAAGGGTAGGTTACTAATGATTAAAAATTTAAATTTCGATGTTTTCGGAAACAGTACTAATTATTTTGTTTAAATTTCATACATAATATTTCATTAACAACACTGTGTTGTGATATGTCTTTTCCCTGGGAAAAATCCAGAAGAGGTAGATTACTCTTAGGGATGAGTTACTTTTAGAACGATTTTCTCAGTAACGATTAAAATGATTTTGTTCATATTTCATAAATAAACATTTCGTTAGTATCCTGACAATATGACATAATTCATTTGTCCCGGAATTATTCACAAGGGGTAATTTACTCTTGGGGGTGTTTTTTTCCGGACCATTTTCTCAAAAATGACAGGCAATTTTGTTCATACCTCCTAAGCAAATATTTTAATACTAACCTGACAGTCTGAAAATAATTATTTACCCTGGAAAAGTACATAAGGAGTAGTTTACCCTTGAAGGCAGAGATGTTTTGTTTAAAACAAAATGTTTAAAACAAATAAAAGGCGTACGAGAAATTGATAATTTGTAAAACAATACTACAAAATAGCCCTTACCGCTGGTCTTGTGAATAGAGCGCGTGTGTTTGAATGTGATCTCCACCCGTGGAATTCTTGAAATCGAGAGCAATGTGGTGATTTGTATTCCACTTTAAACTGCAAGCTTCGCGTTTTTTATAGCCTCGGTGCTGAAAAAAAAAAGATGCTAAATTTTAACAAACAAACAAACAAGTTGGCCTTCTACAAAATGGGAATGTGAAAGAAAATAGTGTTTTTTATTTAGATAGAAATATAATAAATCAATTTTAATGAGTATAATTATGCCATTATACAATAAAAGTTAATCGAAGTGTTTTGTTGAAAAAAAAACTGTCAAAATATTCTATTTATAATATTTTATTTTTTACAAATGGAACAATCCCGATTAATGGGGCGTGTGCTCACTCTAACATTCAGTTATTCAGCTTTTGTTTAGTGTAAATGCGACGTACAATGACGCTCCTCATTTACGTTTACCATAGCACTATATTGGCCCGAACACCTCAATTGTGTAGCATCGCGTTTTTTTTTTTTTTTTAAATGTTAATGATCAATGTTCTTAATCCTGAATTTGTGTACTATAATATTGTCAATACAGAATATTGTGTATAAAAGAAACTATAGCTGTTATAGATGAAATGAAATCTTTGAGTTTTACGTCCCACGGTTATGCCGGTCAGGCTAAAGGAGACGGTGATGAGTCATGAATGAAATGGTGGAATGAAGAAAGTGTGAGGAAACGGGAGAGCCCCGAGAAAACCCACGCACACGGTGTTTGTCCACCACAAATTTCACTTGGCGGGGGCTGGGATCAAACCCGGGACCCAAAGCCCCAGAGGTGAACGCTCTACCACTAAGCCACCGCGGCCCCCAGCTGTTACAGATTCTGTAAATAATAAATAAATATACAATTTTATTGTGTTCTTTCATGCCTGTCATTGCCCCCTCAGTATTTACTTCTGCCCCTTCCCCCCTAAAAAATCAGGCTGGCTACGGGCGTGAGTGCTTCTCATTCAAAAGACTATTTTCTTCCCATGTGTGCCGGTTCAAATCTGACTGTTTCCCTATTTCTCATTTCTTGCTCTAAAACTTGCGAAACTATATTATCTTCATAAGCCTCTATTAATTTCTTCTTAATCCGAACATACACGAGATTGTCATATTCTGCGGTTGATTGTAAAGCTAGCAGAAAAGCACGAGCCCCATTTTCTAAACAATATGGGAACAAATGACGATTTTGTACATCACGTAGGTTATGAAGGACAGAAAAACCCTCAAAATGACTTAAAAAAATGACTGAACTGACTCGTTCAATTTGCCAGAAAATCTGGGGGGTTCTACTAAAAGATCTAAGGCAGAAGATATAGCACTAGTATTCTTCATTATTATTTTCAAAATCACACTTATAATAAATATCTTACACTACTATATATATATATATACATATACATATATATATATATATATATATATATATATATATATATATATATATATCCAAAACCAAAATATAAGTAACACTTCTTATATACGAACAGAAAGAAAAACAAAATATAATAACTTGGCAAAATTTTCTGTTCTCACTCACTTAATCATTCAACTAAGAAACAGTAAAACAAAAATTACTCTAAGTGAGTAAATGCACAAAAGTAGAGAGGGTGGGCAGGTGGGTTAAAAGTAACTCTACTCAATTTCTCTCAGAAAAAAACTATAAATTACACTGTACTTATTACTCAAAATGCATCGTTATTATCTTTTAAAATCTTTAAAGTACCTGACTTATCTATCGAAACTGGTAACTATCGAAAAAATATTTAGAAATTTAGGATCTTACAACGGTGTAAGCCTCAAAGCATCTCCATCATGTACCGGTGAGTACATGTAAAATATTTCAAAATTTGGGATCTTAAAGCTTTTACCACCATGTGCCGGTGCTGTGCCACAGTTGTAGCTCACAATACTTATTAAATGAATGCAACCAAATGGGGATGAAACTGATGCACAACACGGTACTTAACTATAAAATTGTGGTTGAATTTAAATGAAATTCAAATGTTTCTAATTTTGAAAAATGACTAGTTGTGGAAAATAGGTGAGAGAGAGAAAGGATATAATTAAGAAATAGGAATGAGCACTAGCCTGATAATTTCAACAAGGCTGGCGTCACCCTGGTCATCTGGAATGATGAAGGGTTTGCCCTGGAGGAACCTAGATGTTCTACTAACAGCCAACAACTGGAACTCAATCCTGCTGAACTGCTAGGGGTGTCGAACTCGCTCTGCGATAATGCGTCTTTAGGATGTCCTCTTACACCTTCATTCCACTAGTCCCAGTTGACAAACTCAAGACATGTCTGCGGCGATGAACCGGCAGAATGGTATTCTTTAGACATGGAGTCTGAGTCGGTCGTCCTCCAATGGTGAAATCTGCTTGTCTCCGATGATCCTGCACCTTCCTCAACTTCGTGGCGAATACCCCTTGTTGTTGTGTTCCTCGTGGTTTTGTTTGGCTGAAGAATGATGAGTTAAGCGTCCAAGGAATCGGGAAGTATCAGACTATGCTTGAAGGTATGCGGAAAGGCAATGAGGAAACTAGTCGAGTTTATTAACAAATATGTGTTTACAGAGGCTGTCTAGGAATGTACAATCTTGATCAAAGTTTTCTTCTGATGAATTTTCAAGAGTTCATGATTCTGTCGTTGATAATGCAATTTAATAAAATAATAGAATTTAGCGAATTAAGTTAGGAGTTTACACAGTTACTTCACACATGTGAATGTTTGGATTTCTTGTGGCTACAGCAGGTCAGTGTGGTGATTTATAATTTATTTTGTCTTTTCCTTCCTTGTTTTTAACGTTTATTGTATTGTTTAACCCTTAACGAGTTTTCGTTACCATTTGGCTACACATTTTTGATCTTGCCTATTGCGTTTGAAGACTATTATTTTTATTTATTGTTCCTTGTGGTTATTTGTGTACATGCTTTCCGCGATCCAGAAAAGCTATTGCCTCCTGGTGACAACTCTGGTAAATTTTACGCGGAAGGTAGTCTGTGGATATATTGTTTTGCAAGCAGTGCCGGAAAAAGACAGAAAAGATAGTGAACCGTTAAGTTAAATGCTTATCAGTTAACTTGCAAGAAAGTGTCGTAGTCGAAAGTTAAACTACTTATATAACTGATATTAAAAAATAAATAAAAGAATAATCATAAAAACAAGCTTTTGTGTTGTATTCAGAAAACAAAGAAAGGATTCTTTGCTACATTGTACTTCTAGAATATCTCAGGCATTCGTTGATACAGTACATGTTGGTTCTCAGTCTCCACACATACATACTTTAGAGAAAGAAAGAATCCGAAATGAAAGAAAAACTACGTGACAAGGTGCAATCTAGAGTTTTATGTGATTGCCGCTAGAGAGGGGCGTTCGTTTAGAGTTCATCCGACCCCTAGCATGAATTTCAGATGTTGGGAGCAGTAATGCAGATTTAGAAACCCTTTCCTGAGCAAAGTCCACAGAAAAAATTTGAAGTCCTTATAGCGAACAAATACGGACTTCGATCACCATTTCTATTGACCGTAAGGAACTATAAGTCTAAGTTGCTCTCTTGTATATTTTTAGGCTTAGGATTCCAAAGGTTTCACTACTTTAGAGTTTCGGGCCTACTTAAAATTCTGGAAATTGGGCATAAGCAACTTTCCAGTTTTGATCATCTATATTTCATCCGTATTTATTCCATGTAAGGACTCCAAATTTGTTCTGTTGGACTTTGCTTATCAAAAGTTTTCTAAAAACTGCCTTACTGTCCCCAAAATCTGAGATTCAGGGCGAGGATAGGGGCGGCTGTCCTCTTTCCCCCCCACTGACGCCCCTGTCTAGTGGCAGTCATATGAAACTATCCCATGCCCTTTCACGTGGATTTAGTTTCATTTGTTTCGAACCCTTGACTGCGAAGATATTACGTTTTGAAATAGAATTCATTTGCTGAGCAAAACTGAACCTTGTTGAAAATGGATTGTATCCATTGTGCTTTGAACGCCCCAATTACTTTTCTTCAATAAATTATTGACTTGAGAAAAAACAACCAATTACATAGGCTTGCAGAAAATATTGTAAAGTTAACACAACGTGAAGTGTGCTTCAAATATCACTTTTCGAAAATTTATTATTGTAAAATAATTTTATTCGCATCATTGTTCTGAAATAGTAATCAAATTTTGCAACTAAAATCTCACCCGCCTCCACGAAACGTGAGTTTAGCCCCTAAGGGCATAACTAGGAAACGTTCAGAAACAGTAACCCCGAAATGACTTGTCTTAGGGCTAAAATAACCGCATAAGCGTATTTCTGGTAAAATTATAGCCTTAAAACATGTAAAATGACTCCCTTTGCATTCGAAATTTCGAATTGGAATCAAAGATGGCCGCAATGATGCTTGCCAGCGCATCATCTGATGTGTCAGAGCACTTTCAAGTTTCATCATTTCTCTTTACCCGTTCTCAACACACAAAGGTGGTGAGGACTTTTATTTCACTATGTACTGTATATTGATAGTGTGAAATCTCCATAGTAGGTAGATTTTAAAATCTACCTAAAAAGCGTATTACAACCAAGAAAGTACTTATGAGAGTTACTGGCAAGAGGGTGTAATAAGAGGGGTCCTGATATGAAATAAGTTGAGAATTACTAATTATACTGAAATATTCCGTACCCAACATTGTAGTCTTAACCGGGATAAAATAAATGAAAAGGTCGGTTGCTAGTAGTGGTGCTAGTGCTATTCAGCCGGTTCCGACCTGTTCGCTAGAACCGGTTGTTAAATATTTCGAGTTCACAGAACCGTTTGTTATAACCAGAAATAACAGTAAATTTCACCCAGTTATACCCAGGAACACTAAATTTTAGTTTAACTATGTTTGTAAAAATTCTCTCAGCTAAAGGGTTAAACATATGATTCCGTAGAACAAAGTACAAGCGGTTTATTTCTTAATCTCAAATGCTCGGATATCAAGAATGAAAACTGGGATCACACGAGTGTAGTGATGAGGGTGATTTACGTATATTTGAAACGCATACATACAGTGCTCGCAATATCAAGAAAGCTCTTAGTGGGTGGTAATCGGAACTGCCCTAACAGTCGTATCCACTTACTAGTGACATTGTAACTTAGTGTGTGTCCAACGACGTTGCCATAGTTTTGGTCCCCTTACACGTGATTAACGACTTACACATATGGCTGTAAGAGGTCACTTTCCGTTTTCCTCTTTTTCTTTTTCCCCCCTTGCTAATGAAAGATTGATGCTTCCTTTTGTGTTCCTTCAAGTAAATAAATAGAAACAAAGAGATTTTAACGTATACTACCACACCAATATTTTAATATTTCAGAGTACATTATATTTTTATTGTTTGTTCTATCCACAGCAAGAAATTATATGTAATATTCACTAATTTAATGCGAATGTCATAAACTATAATTTATTCTTAAATGTGTTTTAAAATACTAAATATACATCGCTTTAAACTATTAAGAAGAATGAATTGTTTATTTATTTATTTATTTAGTTTATTTCAACTTTGTTTCAATAATTCATAAAATTAAGAATATTAATTAAATAAACTGCACTACCGTCCCGTTTAACCAAATCTCCGGATTAACAGAATCGATAAAAGAAATAAGCATTTACTCGTGTACGATGAAGCACCAGCAATGAATAAAATATTTGGTTTTAAATGAGTAAAACAAGAAACGGCTTTTTGCAATCGGTTTAGTGTCCCAGTAGTATGTTCTAATCTCCTCCTTGAATTCGCATAATTTGGAAGTCTTACTTACAGTGAAACGATACTCACTTGTTATGTCATCAAAATGCATATCGTCTTCTGGGATCAACGCCACGTATCTCCAATTTTGAGGAATTTGAGTTTTTGATACCATTAGAATCATTATATAGGGTGGCGCACAATCTGCTTAAGTAGTACACGTATATACTTAACCCTAGGAAGTCGGGAGGGGGGTGCTTCTCGAAACCACTCGTTTGTATTTCTTTAAAAAAACCGTCGTAAGTCTTGATTAAAATATTGAGAATTTTATTTATTGTCTATTATTACTTCTTTCATAAATCCACATCATTAATGTGCATTTGTACTTAGTAACTTGTAAGTTAAAAAATATTTGAAAGTAGTGGGCTCATCGAACCCTCTCCTTGGACTTCCATGTGACATATTTTCTTCAAGTATATTTCCTGAAGTTAGATTTGTTTCGTTTGTATTTAAAAAGGATTGTGTTCTTATGTTGGGAAACAGCTTATCAGCTACGGGTAAGTTCTGAATGCTTATTCTATATTCATTTCTTGTTAGATGGCGTTATGTGAGTTATAGTATGTTATACTGTGGGTTTGAGGAGCCCCTCCCCCCCTTGGACCTACTTAAGACAAAAAAATTCTTGGAGTTCCTAGGGTTAAGAAAATTGTAAAAAAGAAAGAAAAAAACACTACCTGTTGAAGATATTTTCTTGCGAAATGATTTGCGCAACATTACAGAATTCTTAATGATATATAAACAAAATCGCTTGAGTTGCTTTTGAGAGTATCATCCAATAATAAACTCACTCTTATCAGGAAACTACCCCTTGCGGATTTATTCGCGAAGTTACTTAACCCCTATTATAAGGTTATTAATCAAATTATTATGTATCGTCTGTTTTATTTTTGAAAATAATCGTCCGGAAAAACTCACCCCAAAAGTAAACCACCTCTTATGATTCTTTCAGGATAAATAAGGTATGCTGTTTTGTTAGGTCAATAATCAAACATTTATTCATGAAATATGAAACAAAATCGTCCGAAAAACTCCCCCTCGAGTAAACTACCCTTTGTGGATATTTTCGGGACAAATGAGTTATCCCATATTGTCAGATCGTTATGAATCACGTATTTATAAAACAATGATTTATGAAACATGAAAAGAAATTCGTTAGAGGAGTTTTTGAGAAAATCACAAATTTTGATTTTCATCTGTTAGTAAACTACTCGTAGTTTTGGCGGTGTTAAGAAAATTCGAAAATTACGCTACAGAATCTTGTAAAAACCTTAAGTTTAAAATTATGTCTCGATACGCTGAACCGTAGATATGCCCTCTAGGCAACCGAACATATTTTCACTGGGACGAACAGAACTCCGTTTTGAGACATGTAGGGACCATCCAACGTTTTGGGGATGAGTTTTATCTGGGCGGTTTTCACAAAAACGACTGAGGAAATTTTGTTCACATTTCATAAATACGTATTTCGTTACTAACCTTAAAAAAAAAAAAAAAAAAAAAAAAAAAAAAAAAAAAAAAAAAAAAATACAGAAGGAGTTGTTCACTTTTAGGAGTAAGTTTTTTTCCAGGCGATTTTATCAAAAACGACTGAGGCGATTTCATATTTCATCAATAAATATTTCATTAATCACCTATAGTGTTGCGTAAATTACTTCTTGTTAGAATGTCCATGCTTCAGCTGAAACTATAGGATAACAAGGTTTAGTTTCAGAAATTGGAGCGAGAAAGTTTAATGTGGCAACCCGTGTCTTTATCTGTCTATATATGTATATCTATCTATCTATCTATATATATATACAGATGGTGATCAGAAAAATGGAAACACCTGAACGAAATTGCAACTTACCAGATTAATATGGTGTCAGGTCACCTTTTGCCTTCAGAACAGCCTTCATGCGACGTGGGATGGAGGCATAGAGTCGTGAATGGTAGCAAGTGGAATTTTACACCATTCCCCGTGCAGGGCATCGGCCAGTTCTGTGAGAGACGATGGAGGTGGAAATCGTCGCCGGAGTTGTGTTTCCAAGACGGACCACAGATGTTCAATTATGTTGAGATCTGGGGATTGGGCGGGCCAGGGGAGCTGTTGAACTTCATCCCGATGTTTCTCAAACCGCGCTACAACAACGCCAGCTGTGTGAATGGGTGCATCATCATCGTGGAAGATGGCATCATTGTCCGGGAACAACATCCAGACCATAGGATGCAAGTGGTCTCCTAAAATTGCGACATAATCGTTGGCAGTGATTCGTCCGCTAACTGTGACCACAGGACCCAATGAAAAACGTGATATGGTGGCCCACAGCATCACCGAGTCGCCGCCATGTTTCACAATTGGGCGGTGACACTGCAAATCATAAGCTTCTTTGGACGTTCTCCACACATAAACACGGCCCGTGGTTGGGAATAGGGTGAAGGATGACTCATCCGACTATATCACATGTTTCCAGTCCTCAACGGTCCAAGTTGCATGGTCGCGGCACCATTTGCGGCGTGCGAAAGCGTTATGGTCCCTGATGAGCGGTTTGGCCCGTGCAACACGACCACGTAAGTTCATGTCATGTAATTCGCGGCGGACTGTGATTGTCGAAACAGGGTGGGGGAGGTGCTGATTGAGTTCCTCCGTCACTTGCTCCGCAGTGGCACGACGGTTCTGCGCGACAATGCGCTTTAATACCCGGCGTGACCTGTCACTCATGATTTTCTTCCGCCCACTGTTCCGCTTCCCCGATGTGGTTTTCCCGTGTGTTGTGTAGGCCGTCATCAGCTTTGACACTGTCCCACGGGACACACCTAACACAGTAGCCACTGCTGTCACACTCACTCCACATAACCGCGCACCAATAATTTGCCCTCTTCGAAAATCTGAGAGGTCTCCCATTTTACACTACCTCCGTCTGCTGCAGCCACTGGACACTGCTGTTCCACTGCGCCTGACGTAGTATGGAGACAGACCTAACACACCACTACCAGCGGTCCGGCGCTGCGGGCACCACGACACCACTGCCAACCCATACATCTGACGTGTTGCAAACTACAGGTGTTTCCATTTTTCTGATCACCATCTGTATATATATATATATATATATATATATATATGAAATATAGATAGATAACAAGAATAGATAATTATGGGTGTTCAGATAGGGGATTGAGTAGCGAATAACCCACTGGCACGGTAAACTGAAGATGTGCGTTCCATTCCTGGCCCAGTCTCTGATTTCTTACTTTCTGAACCTTCACTGTATTGACATCTATGGGGATATGAGATAAAAAAAATATAAAAAATCAGTTAATTCCTCCCACTTTTTCATATTATACTGCAGTTTCTTTTATAGAGAAGGTAAATAGTTGTGTGTAGTACCGATTGTAGCATGGGCCATGTAGAATTATTTTCTATTGAGAAAGTTGAATGAGCTTATGACTAATATTCGAATCTTTGAGTCTGACATCATTTTTGCTTTATTTCCTAGCAACTGGAAGATAGCGCTAAGAAATTCAAACAGGAGAAGAAGAGGCAGAATGTGTATTTCAATAGTGAAATAGAGAAATCCAGGCAAGAAACTCTTGAGAAGGTATCAGAATTGGCACGTATACAGAGTGAGCTAAAGGAAGTTCGTCATCGATATAGGTCAGTACTATTCGTTGTCCATACTTCTGGTAGATACTTATGGATAGACATTGGGAATGGCAAATGGTAAGTAGTTAGTATGAGCTACTAGCTGAAGCCAGTGCACTTTTAAGTGGGGTTGCAAAATTTGGTTTCAAAGTGCTTGACTTGATACAATCCACTCATGACCGGGGCGCGCATTTTGTACGCGTAGTCCTGAATTCGATTCTTTGTAGAACATTGAACCCATTATTGTGGTTTATATTCCACCTTAAATTGTAAATCCACGTCTCACATAGCCGTGGTACTAAACTTCAACAACAGCAACGAATAGTTTTCTTTTTCTGAAGGAATGGTGGATGTTGAACATTTTTCTTTTGACTATTTATTTTCAATATGCTGAGGCCGTGGTGGCTCAGTGGTAGAACGTCCACCTCTGGAGCATGGCGTTCTTGGTTTAATCCCAGCTCGTGCCAAGTGAACCTTGTGGTGGACAAACCGTATGCGTGGGTTTTCTCTGGGTTCTCTCGTTTCCTCCCACTTCCTTCAATCCACCAGTTCATTCATTTCTCATCATCACAGTCTCCTTTAGCTGGCACAACCGTAGGACGTAAAACTTAAAAATTTCATTTTTTTTCTTTTATTTTCAATATGCTATGCACATGGTACTAGGAAAGCCAGAAGAAATAAAAGGTTTAGTTTAGAAATTAGAAATGTTTAGTTTAGTTTAGAAATCAGAATTTAAATATTTAAATTAATGACTTGCTCTTTCCTTTCACGTAATCCAACATGACAGTGAAATATGACAATGTTTATTGACAATAAATATTTAAGATTTTTTTTTATCGATAACTCTTAAACTTGATGTTGGTGTGTTTTATATATATATACAGAGGGTTGATTAATTCGTGTGTCAATTTCATTTGTTCACTGTGCAAAAGTGGTAGCAGGTAAAGCCGTGCAATTTGGTGTAACTTTAGACGAAGGATATACGTTTTGTTTCGCCATAGAAGCATGTCACTTGTACTAAAGATTGAAGAGATATAGGGTCAAAGGTCAAATTTCGTTTTTTTTTCCTTATGGGACTACAACGGTAAATTCTGAAAGAGCCTGAAAAAAACATAAATCAAAGTGATAACAGAAAAAGCTGTATGGTATGATTCTACGTCGCAAGCCGACAAAATATGCGTCAATCAAGTGTCAAGGTCAGATCAAGGCCACAGGTCACCTTGAGAACCTTTTTGAATACACTGAAAACAACACAATGTCCGTATCAAATCATGTTAAACATCAAAATGAAGCAAGGAATACTCAATAGTAGTGGTATGAGGTCAAAGGTCACAGGCAAATACTACAAGGTCAAAGGTCAACCACAAAAATCAAATAGTCGCTGGGAAAACAGCAGTTGATATAATAAAAGGGCATGTTTAAGCACGAAAGAAAACAGTTGAACCAAGTCCAAAACCTCCGTTTGGCGTACGGTAAAGTTGTAAGCTTGATGATCGAGCTACAAGCAGGTTGGCACTACGGGGGACCTTGACAATAGTAGGCGTGGCTGCCTCAGCAGCTGATAGAGAACACCATTTGTGCATAGTCTTAGAGATGCCACTCGTGTTAATATTAATCAGTCAAATGCAGTTAAAGTCAAATAAGGACAAAACACGAGACAGACATTTTGTGTCTACACTCCAAGTGTATTGGTTTATTAGTTGGTTTGGTCGTAACTCTGACAAGGTGCGTATTTGCAATAAATTCTTTATCGGCAGAACAACGAGCAGATTTATTGGAGTGGTATATTTAGTGTGGTAAATCTGCTTCAGCCACACGACGAAGAGCTCACGCAGAGTGGAACGTTGCCATAAGGAACACCCAGATATATTGTCTCTATAAACAGTTTCGCAGTAACTGATTCCATACAAAGCACCTATTGACGAGGAAAAGGGCTGGTAGACCCGTAACAGTAACGACTCCAAGGAAGAGAAACTAAGTAGCTGTATCTATTCTTCAATCCCCTCGAAAGTCTGTGACCCGTCGTAATCTTGCAGTTGATCTTAATAATTCAACCTTAAGTAAACTTAAAAAGAATGAAATTAAAACCGTACAAAATCAGGGAAGTTCAGGAACTTCGAGAAGAAGACTACGGCGAGCGTGTGTTTTTTTGTAATTGGTTCATTGATAAGTTGAACGAAAACCTCATGTTCTTATTCCAATTACTTTTGACAAATGAAGCAAACTTTTTTGTTAATGGTTCTGTTTCGTCTTTTCATGCTCAATATTGGGCTCATTCTCAACCACGTGTTCGGGGGACCCGGGTTCGATTCCCGGCGGGAGCTCATGTGGTTCGGATTCCACGTTAATCAGTAGGTCCACGTCTCATATAGCATCGCTGCTGAAAGGGACTAAACTAAAATCAACTCAACTCAACTCAACTCAACCACGTGTTCGCAGTGAATGTTCCATTGATCAGACTGGTGTAATGCTGTGGATGGGTATCATAGCAACGCAAATCATTGATCCCTTCTTAGACGCAAATGTGACACAAGCATCTTATCAGCGTATGTTACGTGAGTTTCTTTTCTCGGAGTTGGATCGTCTGAATATGAATGAGAATGATGAAATTTGGTATCAGCAAGATGGTACTCCTGCGCATTGTACGAGTGGAACTATGGCTGTTCTAAGGGAACGGTTTGGGGAGCGTGTAATCTCTATGGGAAGTGAAGTGCAATGGCCACCAGGAAGTCCCGACTTGTCGCCGTGTGACTTTTTTCTTTGGGAGTTTCTTTAACAGGTGGTGTATAGAAACAGACTCACATCTAGTGAACAACTAAGGCAAGAAATCGAACGTAGTGTTGAGTACATCACTCCTACCATGCTTGAAAAAGTGTTCACTAAGCAGTTGATTCACAGAATCAATCTGTGCTTAGCCCACGGTGGCGGACATGTAGAATAAATTAAATACTTTTTTAGCCAAGTGACACTAAACCCTCAAGAATGATCATTGTCGCTCATGTTAGATAAAACTAGTGCATTTCCGAGAACATAAACAACTGTGTTAAGCACACCCACATTGTGCTCACGTTTCGTTTAGAAATAAATTTGATTTTTGTGGTTGACCTTTGGCCTTGTAGTATTTGCCTGTGACCTTTGACCTCATACCACTACTATTGAGTATTCGTTGCTTTTTCCGCTGCTTCATTTTGATGTTTAACGTGATTTGATACGGACATTGCGTTATTTTCAGTGTATTCAAATGGGTTCTCAGGGGGACCTATGACCTTGATCTGACCGTGACTTCTGACCTTGACACTTGATTGATGCATATTTTGTCGGCTTGCGACGTAGAATCATACCATACAGCTTTTTCTGTTATCACTTCGATTTATGTTTTTTTCAGGCTCTTTCAGAATTTACCATTGTAGTCCCATAAGGAAAAAGTCGAAATTTGACCTTTGACCCTATATCTCTTCAATCTTTAGTACAAGTGACATGCTTCTATGTCGAAACAAAACTTATGCCCTTCATCTAAAGTTACACCAAATTGCACGGCTTTACCTCCTACCACTTTTGCACAGTGAACAAATGAAATTGACACACGAATTAATCAACCCTCTGTATATATATATATATATATATATCTATATCTATATATATATATATATATATATATATATATATATATATATAATGTGTGTGTGTGTGTGTGTGTGTGTGTGTCAGGGAAGCTTTTGGCTGTTTTTATTTATTTATTTATTTTATTATTCATGGAGAAAACTACGCTTCTTGCTTCCATGCAAAAATACTGCTGGAATGTATAGGGTTCTCTCTAGTTGGGAATCGCAATTAGAGGGTGGGAAAATAATAAGAGTATGATGGCAAGTGAAAATGAAATGAAATCTTTGAGTTTTACGTCCCACGGATATGCCGGCTAATCTAAAGCAGACGCCGATGATCAGAAATGAATGAAATGGTGGAATGAAGAAAACGGGAGAACCCCGAAGAAGGCTACGCACACGGTGTTTGTCCATCAGAAAGTTCACTTGGCGGGACCCCATGCAGCAGAAGTGAACGCTCTACAACTGAGCCACCGCGGCCTCTGATGGTAAGTGAGTAACAACTCTTTTGACTGAATTCATTTGGTAAATGATACAACTGATGATAAGGTTTTGTTTCTACAATAAACCCTCAGCTTTTTAAGCTTTATTGAGTGTGTTAGTGCCCTGAAGGATTTTCTTTTTTTCATAGAACGTTCTAACTAATCCTTGTTATTGATTTTAGGCAAAAGAGAAGGGAGAATTATGAACTAAAATACATGTTAAGAATATCCAACTTACAGAAATAACAACAGTATAATCCAGTCGGATAACAAATACTACTACTATATTACTATTTATATTCTTTGGAACCTCCATAGTTGTGAAGGAAATCTTATAATAGCGGTAGAGAATGGAATAAAAGATTTTGTCGGATTGAGACATTTCTGATACTGACATATCGCAAAACAAGTTTTGAAAATCCGCCAGTATGTGCAGAGGCATTATTTAATTTGCTTCTACGTCCTCGGTTACGATAGTTTGCTGACTATTTTCTGCAAATTGATTCTGATAGTTTTGTTTATATTTCAGTATCAATGTAACGTTAATGATCTAACAATATCTAGTTATTCATTTGCCAGGAAAATCCAGACAGAATAATTTACTTCAGTTGCTTTCATCTAGGAGAGAAGAAAGTAGAAGATTCTGCGTAAAGTGAAGAATAAATTTGTGAGATTTTGTGCATAAGACCAACGAAGCAAGATTGTTAGATACTTTTCGGGAAAATGAATAATTGTACAACATATTTTCCTCTGCTGGTAGAATTATTTGGTGGTATTAGTTGATGTTAAATGATAGAAAAGGTAATATTAAACGCATATTAAATAGTTGAAAAGAGACATCTTTAAGTGTCCTTTAAATAGTGTTGTAAATAAAAAAAACAAAACAAAAAAAAAAAAAACGGTTCGCATTTTTCCAGAAATGTACGGTTTTTTTAAGAAAAAAAAAACATTGCCTCTCGTTTTTTTTCTAAATTTCGTTTTTTTTCCCAAATAGTCATTTGTAATGCATCTTACGTCTATTTAAGTATGAAATATTTTTATGTAGATGTAATCACCGTAAAATGCAACATAAATTAAATGCTAGATACTGATACGCTACAAATATTTTACAATTTACATGAATACCATACCTATTAACAATTCCGGTTTCAGCAGTTTTCATCAATATCAACTAAGAAATAAAAGTAGAAATGAAATTGTTTTTTCGTGAAAGCAGGCCTTTAATAAGTACGAAAATATTGTCACGTACAGTATAAAATTCCAATAACTTGTCTAAAGGTCTGTCATAAGTATATTATTTAAATTAAATATTTCTTATTGGAAACAGACTTCATGATGATGGTAGTTACATTTACTAAGCTGACCTTCTATTTGAATACTACATTCATAAATTATGTTTAGGTTGCATTAGTTTAAGGCCACATGGACAATGCTAAAGCAAATGGTCGAATAAATTCGAGCACAAATTGCTTGATTGTTGTCAAATGCAAGAATTCAATTCTCGAATAGTAGTGAATATCTGTTCCATTTAGTAAGTTATCACAGTTTTGATATGAAACTAGTCTTGTTTTTGTCAGTTCCTTATCATTGAAGATAGAAACAAGTTTTTTTTAAAAAAAAAAAAAAAACAATGTTAGAAGATGTAGAAGAAAAATCAAGAAATAAAGATAAAAGAGCTAGTTGCACTGGAATTGCAAACTGATACATTGAGATTGAAGCTCGATAGTGAATTCTATAAAAAGGATTACCATCTTTCCTCGGCAGGTGTGTTTGCTTTATCTTTCACTAACATAATAGATTAAAAAAAAAAAAAAAAAAAAAAAAAAAAAACCAGACACAACGGGATTGCATTTCTAGTAAGTATTTAAGCCTTTCTGAGTGCGACTGCATTTACCCTCACCTTTGTTGTTCATGCTGGAGTAGCATACTTAAAATCATGACTTTTAAGATTTGTTCTTTCTGGAGAAAGGGGGAGGCGGCAAATTATGCCATTGCACGACAAATTGACTAGGACCGGCCCTGATGATATGTATATAAAAGACATGAATATAGGATGACTCAATTTGAAGTAATGCAGGGTGTTTCAAAATTAATATTAGGGTTTTGAAACTTTGTAGTATCTATTACAATTAACTTACAATTATAAATATTATATCAAATGAAAGAGCAACTCAAACAGTTTTGTACGCACGCATGTACATGCATTGTTTCTTCTGTCTGCCGTTAGAAATAGCAAGTAACAAAGATGGAGACTAGAGAGCAGAAAGCTTTTTGTGTTTTAATGAAGACTGAATCTGTACAGTGCAACCGTCTGTGTGAAGAATATTAAGGAGACGCTTGCAACTACGTCTTTATCGTTTACAGTTGCTACAGGTCTAAAGCTTACTGACTACGATTTACGTGCCAATTTCGCAAGTGAAATATTCCTGCATAACAATGAAGATTTCCTGGATCGTGTCGTCTTCAGTGATAAATCGACCTTTCACCTAAGAGCTAATGTGAACACTCATAATGTTTGTATCTGGCCGTCAGCAAATCCTCAGGAGATGGTAGAGTTGAAACGAGACTCCCTTAAATTGAATGTATTTTGTGCCATATGGCGGAAAGTTTATGGGCCTTTCTCGCCTATCAACTAGATGTGTGCCGTGTGACGAATGAATCTCACATTGAACACTTGTAGCAAAGGCTGTTTGAGGTGATCTTTTACTTGATGGATTGCTTATAATTGTACGTAAAATGTAATGAGTACTACGAAGACTTAAAACCCCCAAAATTTATTTTGAAACACTCTGCATTTCTCACCAACAGTGTTGGAACTAATATGTAAAAAGGAGAGAAAATTTTCCTTATAAAGTTATTGTTTACAACGATATTATTATTGGTCGAGACTATAACTACAACAACAACACGAGTTAGTAGTCAAAAAAATGTAATCAAATGTATACTCGTTGTGCCAGGTGGCCATGGGTGTGTCACTTGTTTAATCCGCTCCTGTGTGGACACTAATTAAGATATCGGGATATTATTCTTGCAAAATATGGTTGGACTATAGTTTATCATATTAATTTATTTTTCTTTTGGTGTCGAATTTCCTTCTCGAATTTCACCCCAGTCAAAAATTCGAGAGTTTTCTACGAGGGCAATCCCAAAAAAAAGGTCGTCTATATTTTTAGATATACAAAGAACCGTTTATTTTCTATAATTGCTACATCACTTTAAAGGTTGAAGAAAGCTGTATTTTTCTACATAATCGCCATTTCGGTCGATGCATTTTTGTAGACGCTGTGGCAGTTTTACAATGCCCATGTCATACCAGCTTGCCGCCATGCCCATCTTGCACACACCTTCCGATATTGCAACATTTCCGTTAAAATCCTGTGGATGGTGCTTCTGGAAACCTCAGGAACCAAAATGCAGAGAGCATCCAGAGTGATCCTCCGATCTTTACGCATGAGTTCCTCAACTTTCGCGATTGTCTCGTCGGCAATTGATGGCCTCCCGCACCTTTCCTCGTCATGAATTTCAGTACGACCGGCTGTAAACTCTCTACACCACTTGCGAACGTTTTTGACTTCCATGCACGACTGTCCATACACTTCCGTCAATTGGCGATGAATTTCAACCGGTTTAACACCTTTTGCGTTCAAAAATCGAATAACTGCGCGAACTTCGAACTTGGCGGTAACGTTCATCGGGAGCTCCATTTCGAATGGCTGCCAAGCCAAGACTGAGCATCCGAGCGAAGCGCCTGCGTACTTATGTGGTAGCGGAGAAGGCAGCACCCACAACTGTGTTGCCAACAACCGTATTAAAAGTTTCTCTACGTCTCCCAAAAATAGGAGACCTTTTTTTCGGAAGGGGGGGGGGGGATTGTTGCCCTCGTAATTTCGAATTTCCTTTACTTCTTTTTTCCCTGTAGCTTCCTTCGTTGTAAAAAGACATCCTTAAGACTTTCCAGGTAGATACCTCGGATGGATACCTAACTGTTGACATCTATTGAACGGGACAGCACGCAGTGTTGCCAATTAGGGAAATTAAAATTCTCCTATATTTGGGCAAAAAATTCGAAATTTTTGTTTATAAATTCGTACCTATACGTCCGAATGCAAGTCAACTTACACCAATCGAGCATTTGTCCTTACTTAACAAACGCAAGTACAGATCGTTACAATAGGGTAGTTAGAAGGCACACGTAAAATTCGTATTTAGGTTCTAACCCTTGATTTTTCTAGTTTTTCCTTACTTTTCTGTTTACCGTAATATATTTTTGGTAATTAGAAGCTTTGGTCCTTAAATATCGCCATAATACTTGTAGGATATATTAGCGGTGTACCAATGTTTAATTTAAGATAGTTGGCGTCTGTCTGGTAGCAGTGTTGCCAGCTACAGAAAATTTTAATTCCAGATTTTAGGGGGACATTTTGGAAAAATCATATGTTTTGTCTCTAATATTTCCCTCTTGTTGCCTATATCGGAACAAACGTACCAGTATCTGGAAGTCTCGTTTTTGCTCTACACAACGCACTATAGAAAGTTTCAATAGGATAATTAGGGGAAGTACAGTTGAAGTTTACAGTAGACCTTATTCTCTAATTGTAAAGATAACAGTGATTTTTTTAAAAGGTAGAATGAGATATTTTTTATTGACATGCTTACTTTATTAGATCTCATCACAATACTTGTAGGATATATTAGAGGGATACCAAAGCTTATTTTAAGATAGTTTGTGTGTGTCTGATAGTATGTTGCCAGCTACAGAAAATTTTAATTCCAGATTTTAGGGGCAAATTTTGGAAAAAAATTCCTTTTTTATTTCTATTATTTCCTTTTTGTTGGCTACATTCGAACAAACGTACCAGTGTCTAACAACCTCATCCTTAGCCTACACAGTGCACCACAAAAAGTTTCACTAGAATAATTAGGAGAAGTACAGTTGAGGTTTATAATAAACCATGTTCTGGAAATGGTAAGAAAATGGTGAATTTCTGAGGTAGAATGAAATATTTTTTTTTTTTTAATTTCGTGCTTGCTTTGTTGTATTCGCCATGATACTTGTAGGATATATTCTTGGAGTACTGCGGTTTATTTTCAGATAGTTTTCGTGTCTGATAGCAGCGTTTCCAGCCAAAACAATTAATTCCCGCTATTAGGTGAAAAATTCGGAAAATTTGCCTTTTCCCCTCTATTATTACCCTCTTACTGGCTACATTGAAACAAACGTACCACTACCTGAAAGCTTCCTCTTTGCCCTACAGAACGCACCATAAAAAGTTTCAATAGGATAATTAGAGAAGCTGCAGCCCCGGCATATTTGATTTTTGCTTCTGAGGCGTAAAAAGTGTCAAAATTTTATGTGTATGACAGATTTTTTTCTTTCCCTCTTTGAATGGAAGCCAGCGACTTCATGATTTCACTGTACCTTATCAACACACCAAAGATTTGCTTAGGTGACTTGAACTCACATAGCAGCAGTGGTGCTAGATACAAAAAAATTTGAAATTCGGTTAGGGAATTTTTTGTAAATTTTCACCCCTACATTTCCCTCAATAATTTCCCACCCGTTGGCAACACTGCAATGCAACTTACACCAAAAAGTAGCCACATCCATTTTCTAAAAGACTAGGCCTTAACCATATCAATCGAATTAATAGTGTTTGACAGGGTTTGCCCAAGTGGGCCCAGCCCGAAAAAACCCGGTGGTTTTTTTCGGGTTGGACCCACCTGAAAAAACCCACTTTAAAACCCACCTGGGTTTTTGACTTATTTGTTAGTATATTATTGGTACAACTAAGGTGATCACATTGTAAGTGATTTTCATCGGATTTTAGATTTTCCTTGGGCGAATTAGAGGCTTTCACGTTAAGGTAGACAACAACATTCAATATACGACCTTCATAAAGTTCTGAATGCACTGAATCAATTAAAAAAAAATACCTTAGCTTGAGATAGTTATAGAACAAATTAATGTATGGATTCTATAAAACAAATTAATGTATGGATTATGCTGAAAGCCTATTTGAAGTACAATAAGCAATTTTGTACTTTAGAAAATATTTTCCGTGAATAGTATGCTCGTCGACCCGGCGACACCGAGGGACGTTATCACTCATACGTTTGATGGGTTTAAGGTCATAGTACTAATTGTACATGTAAATACATTAGTAAAACTATTAGTATTATTTCTCACCTTTGATGTAAAGCACAAGTTTCTTCAACTAAAATTTGGTTTTCCAACAATAACAGTTTAGTTAAGTCATTTGTTGCTACTCTTCAAATAATTATTCTGTAGAATCAACACCAGCAATGGTGTAAAAATTCTTGTCAAATTTAAGAAGCTTAATGCTCGTGGTTCCGAAGACAATGTAACGCTTACTATTTCAAGTGCTGAGTTCAAATTTCCGTACTAGTGGAAGTTTTGATGTACTACCATGAGCAAAATAAATGACGCGTCTCTTTATTTTGAAGTTTTTTGAAAATATCTCCGTTTTCTTTATATGTTCGAAATTTCGGAAGGTTTCCCCAGCAGGACAGGTTAATAACAAACCCGTTTTTAATATTTGTGTTAGATATTGGCTTAAAATAAAGAAATTAGAAGCAAAAAACATTAAATCGACAGAAATCTCGAGAATTACCAACTCTGCTAAAGTGGGAAATTTTCAAGAACACGAGGGAATTCTGCATTTCAACACGAAGCAGCGACATCTATGTCATTGAGAGAAATGTGGATTAAATCTACAAACTAAACTTTTAACGAATATTTCTAGTATGTCTTATTATATGCATTATCTGCAAACTCCAAATATATGAATATATGCTAAGTATTAACATAAAGATAGAGCAAATAGTGGAAATTATCTATGGAAAAGGACGAATTGGTAGCACGATCGTAATGAAATATCGTCTTTACCGGAACAGGCTCAGTTCACGTAAAAAAACAAATAGCTCAGTTAGTTAAAGCAACGAGTCTGTATGCTGAAGATCACTACACTACGGTTATTTTATTTATTTTTTTATGTGGGAAAGAATCAAATTGTAACGTATGTGTAAAACTCATGACGATACCAAAAAAAGAAAAAATGCCGTTGTCGCACTTGCATTAGCGTCCCTAATTTTTTTTGCAAACAGTTTCGTAATTATTTCCCCTGTGCTCACTGCTCACCATATGCTCGCTGGCGCATAACGAATGTTTCCCAGTAAATGTTAATTCTAATTTGGAGAATTTTATAAAGTTTCACAATATTTCTCACTAGATAGTCTTCTATCTACGTGTTTGGATATTTTGATAACAGATGTCCCTATTAAATGTTTAATTACGGAAAAGTTTTACAATGTATTTGTATTGAATTGAAATTGTTTTGAATTTACTACATAAGGTAAGAAGACCGAAGGAAGAGAACTCAAGTAATAGATATTCTACGTAAAAGCAACCTATTGTAGAATGATGATGCTTCTTACCTTCAGCACATAATCTTTACGTTAGAGAGTCAGACAGATAAAAATCCTGGTTTTTCCTCCCCTATGACCACCCATCTTAAACCTCTACATATCATTGTTCGTCTCACAAAATTTCGGTGCTCCAAAAACATTCAAATAATAATAATAATAATAATAATAATAATAATAATAATAATAATAATAATATTAAAAATAAAAATAATCATCCCGAATATGCCATCCTTACATAATGTAAGGATATCTTAGTTTCCTAGTTTATATCTTAAATATCTTAGTTTAAAATGCTTTCTTTAGTACTTATTTGAGCAACCATGTAGGAGGGGGTACGACTTTTTATTTTGCCCCTCTCATTTCAGTACCCTTCCAACAAAAAGTAATTTTTGATAAGCAGGACAGACAAAATGAATAAAAAATATATTTACAGCATCCTCTCCCCTTTCATGATCGGAATATCACGTAATATTTTTTATTCTACGAAAGATGGCCCTGTGCGGTTAGGGGTAGGTAACTAAATAATACCTTATATATAGCGCCCCTTGATTGTAATATTACCGCTTCTTTATTTGTACGAGGGAGCCCCTACACAATCAAGGGTGACAAAAAGAATAGAAAGAGTGTCTATTGATTCCAGTGGTGGATCCAGCACGAACTCCTTTGGGAGGGGAGGGGAAGTGAAACATTCTTTTGATGATGTAAAGCTGTCACAAATTACCACTTAACTAAACTAAACAATAGTGGGGTGAACCGGAACCCAGTCAGTTTAAATTGATGTAAAAGTTTAATTTTTGGCTTTATATTAAAGTTTTGGTTTCAAAATTCTTCAGTGTAGGCTAATACGGCCCCGTTATGAGAAAAGGCAAAAATATTAACATGTTTATAACTTTCGAATTTTTCGTCTATTTTAAAGAAATATTATGCTTCGTATTAAAGTGTTGGTTCCAAATGAGAATTTCAGTCCGAGTGGACAATGATCAAATCTCCGGGGGGGGCTCTTCAGTATAGGGGGCTACGGCTCCCTTATGGGAAAAGGCAAAAATATGAAAATGCTTATAACTTCCGAATTTTCCGTCCTTTTTAAAGAAATTTTTGGCTTCATATTAAAGTCTTGGCTTCAAATGACAATTTCAGTCCGTGTGGACAATGATCAAATCTCGGAGGGCTCTTCGGTGTAGGGGTTTCGGCTTCTTTATGGGACAAGATTCACGTAGTTGATATTGCAAAATTGTTTTGTATATATGAGTGGAAACTTGCATCATTTGGTTAATTTTACCTCTTATGTTTTGCAGATTCATATTGCAAGCAATAGTTACTTCTCAGAGCTAAAAGAAGGCACTTACTAGTTTCATTAAAATGAAATGTCTTTTATGAGAGGAGCAGACGAACGAACAGGCACCCAAACGTTGGTTGAGTCGTACGGTTGAAACTCGTTAAGCTCGCTTCAATTATTATTATTATTATTATTAATAATAATAATAATAATAATAATAATAATAATAATAATAATAATAATAATAATAAAGCATTGCAGGGACCTTTGGTGCAGGGGGTTCGTGGCTCGATTCCACTTCGTGCCAAGTGAAATTTGAGGTGGACAAATACCGTGTGCATGGGTATGTGTTTTCTTGAGATTTTCCATGTTCCTCCCACTTTCTTCATTTCACCATTTCATTCATCATCATTCTCCCTTAGCGTAGGTGCATAATCGTCCAACGTTAAACTAGATATTGCAATTTCAATAATAATAATAATAAAAATTAATTCAACTGAAAGGACTGTAATTTATGTGGACAGCAATTATCATAAATATGCAACCATTATAAAAACAATGCTTTGAGTAGAAAGATGATCCTTTCCAAGTGTTAACGAATGCGCACGAGATAAGACATGTCTCGAGAAAGAGACGAGATGCGATTTGTGACATCCAAGATAATACGAGGCAAATGTTTTGGACACGAGATAGCTTGTAAAATGTCTCGTCTTGTCTGGAAGGTCTCGAAAACAAAAGTCTAAGTTTTAAAATTATTTTTCAAGATCTATTCTCTCAGAAGTAGTTCTCTGCCTTAAAATTAATAACAGCATTTGTGATTTAAAAAAAGATAAACAATGCCTAAAGTTAATAGTTAACTTTTCGAAAAGAAGCTTCATTAAGGGTGAACCTGAAAGATGTCCACAAACTTCGGGAGGTGATTCGTGACATCAAAAGGAGACAAATGGTCCTCTTGCAGTTTTCGAATTCAGTTTCGTTGTCGAGATACAGGGTTGCCAACTGGTCGTGTTTGAGAAACTCACTGGGAATAAATTCAAGTCCAAGAATAAACTACTACTCATATATTTTTCAGGTCAATTGACTTATACCATGTTGTAAGGTCAAATATTTATTTATGAAGTGTGTACAAAATTCGCCAGGGTCTTTTCTGAGAAAATCGTCGAGAAAAAGTCACCTCCAAGAATAAACTACCCCTCGTAAATTTTTCTAAGAGAAATATCTGATACTGCAATAAGGGTTGTTAATTAAATATTGATTGATGAAAAATAAACAAAATTGTTAAAACCATTTTTGAGAAAATAGCGTTTTTCGATTTTCGGCTGTTGGTAAACCACACTTATTTTAGGTGGTAGGAAAAAAATGGAAAAGCTCCTGTAAGAATACTAAGTAAACCCTAAGTTTAAAATTTGATGTAGGTAAGTTGAACGGTATGGCCTCTAGGCGAGTGCATATAAAAGTGTGCCGAACGGACGGACCGGAAGGACGGGTGTCGAAAAGTCACATTTTCGGTATGTAGACGCCATGAAACATGTAAATCCGTTGAAATCTGAATTTGATATTATTTTCACAATCACTATATTTTCTTCTCTCTTTTGTCGCTCGAAAAAGAAAAGCCTGAGTTTACCAAAAAATATTCAATTACAGGGCCACCGCACTAAACTTTTTCAATTCAATTTCTTAACTGTGTTAGGCCGCAGTTGTTACTGAAGTGTGTATTTGGATAATACGAATAAAATTATCGTATTATTCAAATACATCGAATGTCAGATTATCGAATAAAAAACTTCGATTGAAGAAAATCCACACTACAAAACTAACTCACACTTTGAGCACATTTTCATTAGACATATAATAGACCAATTAATGCAATCATTGTTTATGAAATATGAAAAAAATCAAATGAGTCACTTTGGGAAAGTCGTTCAAAAAGAACACGTGAAGAGTAACCTACCTCTTGTGAATTGTTTCGAACAATGAGTTAAGATATACTTTTGGTTATTAATGAAATATTTATTTGCGAAATTTGAACAAAATCGCCTGTCGTTCGAGAAAATTGTCGGGGAAATAACCTTGACCCCAAAAATAAACTATCCGTTGTAATTGTTTTTCATAGAAATGACTTATACTAAAATATAGGGTTATTAATGAAATACTTATTTATGAATCATCAATAAAATTGTCCGAGTAATTTTTGAGAAAATCGTGAGGGAAAAATAACTCCCCGAATAAACTATCTCTTGAGGATTCTTTCAGGGTAAGCGAGTTATTCCATATTACTAGGTTTTTAATGAAATATTTATTTCTGAGTACGAACAAAATTGCTTCACTCATTTTTGAGAAAACCGTGGAGGAAAAACACCCCCAAGAGTAAACTACCCCTCGCATTTTTTTTTCAGGACAAACGAGTTTTGCCATATTGTTCGGTTATTAACGAAATATTTATTTTTGAAATATGAATAAACTCTTTTGAGTCGTTTTTGAGAAAATCGCCCAGACAACACTCCACCAAGAATAAACTACCCCTCGCATTTTTTTTTTAGGACAAACGAGTTATGCCATATTGATAAGTTATTAATGAAATCTTTATTTATGAAATATGAACGAAAACACTTGAGTCCATTTTGAGAAAATCACAGAAAAAACTCACCCCTTAGTATAAACTACCCCTTGTAGATTTTTCTCAGATAAATGCCTTATACCACAAAATAGGGTTGCTAATTAAATATTGATTTATAAAAAAAGAAAGAAAACAAGATCGTTAGAGTCAGTTATGAGAAAATATCTTTTTTCTATTTTCATCGTACAGGAAACTACCCTTGTTTTGGGAGTAGGAGGGAAATAAAAAAAATATAGGAAATACTATGAAAATCTTAAACTAAAATTTGGCGCAGATAAGTTGAACGGTATGGTTTCTAGGCGAGTGCACAGAAAAGTGTAGCGAACGGACGGACGAACAGATAGACATGTATCGAAAAATAACTTTTTCGGTGTTAGGGGCTATAATACGTGTAAATTCGTTGAAATCTCAAATTTGATTTTTTTTCGAACACCATACTTTCTTCTCTCATTTGTCACTTCAAAGTAAAAGGAACTCAGAACTACAGATAAGACACACCTACTTTTACACATAGACATTTATTGATTTAAAACTGTTTTAGTTTGTGTCATTTCACTTCCAATTGAAAGGTTTTACAATGATTAACGCCATACCAATGACGAGACGGAAGTTTTCAGGAAGTAAATGCATTCAGAAGTCTAGACTGCATTACAGCTATCAGCCTGTCTTTACTTCTGCAATTGTTAACAGCTGTAATTTCGTCCAAACCCTACATGAAATAATTTTTGGTTGACGTCATTGTGTTACTATTTTAGTATTGTTCTCTTCAGACTTGGTTGAAGTTTTGTCTTAACGGTTATACATTTTTTTTCTTATTTCATCGTTACACATAAGAATAAATTGTTGAACAAACAATTTACCAATGGACCAAGCTTTGTCCTCACGTTAACGTACGGTTACAGGGTTTATTACGATTTAAATAAAATGGCTGGCTGTTAGAGTTTCCTGCTCACATATTTCGATAAAAAATTTTCGTTGCTTCGCAGATACGTAGAGCAATGTTTAGATACACATTTTAGGAGAGTGAATTTTGGTGTATATAATAATTTCATGCCAGATAAAAGCTGGATAAGTTTTAATAACATGTTTCATATGTAGTTCTCAATAATAGACTTGTTCGGGATGACGTTCCAAGGTTTAGCATTGACTAGCAGTTTTTGCTATTAATATCCCTTCTAGCAATATTGGCAGTGGACAAAAGTTAGCCCGTGTTGAAGCTTTTTGCTCCTAATTTAGTTATTTTACTTTATTATTTAACGAATATATTGAAAATTGTCCGAGACACGTATGCAGTAATTTATTTCGGGAGGGGTCCAACTTCAATATTAGGATAAATTATAATAAAATTTTAAAAGATAATCCCCAAAATTAGGCTAAATTTACGGAAAAGTTGGGGTTTCAGAGGGGGTCCGAACCCCCAGGACCCACCTCTAAATGCGTCCTTGTTTGTCAGTAACATTTTCTCATTTTGAAACCCTCAAAAACTTCGGATAGACTATATAAAGGAAAACGAGTTATTTTCGATGAAATATCATTTCAAGGAGACGCGTCAGTTTTATTGCACATGGTGGTATCCCACGTTCACAATGGCAAGAATTCCTTTCCTCTGATTCTCTGTCATTGTGCTCTATCGAAAGGTTAGGTTTGTAACATATTACTCCTACGAACAAGCATGACTAGCAGATAGGAATACTGAACACAACTCCAGAAAAATGCATGCTGAACTTACGTTTATAGCTACGCTTTGGTGATTTGCCCTCAAGGTCAATCGAGTGGTAATTCAGTTCCGTCTCTGTTCTTAAGCCATGTTCGTATTACTTCGAACAGTTTTGATAATGAAAAGCATGCCTCTTAATATAACAGACTTCTTTCGCGTAAGAAATCGAAACTCAGTTGGTCAGAGCAACTAGTCTGTAAGAATTAGGTTGTTAGTTAGTTAGGAGCCCAGTACGAGTAAGGGTTTTTATTACTATTGTTTTTATCTTTTTTATGTGAGGAAAAATCAAATTGTGACAACGCGATATCAAATGTATTTGATTAGGTAGCTTTGTCTTAGCTAAACTTTAAACATCAGTAACCGTCGAAATTATTTCACTAACCGGTCACTTACTGAACATTTCAAACACGTCAAACCAGTGGCATAACATGAAGGTTAACCTCTCCTCCGCAGTCCTTAGTTATGCGTCCGTACTTTCAAGGGCGGACTAAGGGCCGGGCGACTGCCCGGGGCGCCAGAGAAAGAGGGGCACCAAAACGAGCCTCAAAAAGTAAATTTTATAATGTGCTTTCTACTGACGGTTTTGGTTTATATTCTTGTAAAGTAGTGGCAATTATATGATCTTTTTCCATTTCATTATGGAAGAAGAGAGTTTCATAGTACTAAGGGGGCTGTATCGAAAAATGGAGAGATGGCATGTAGAATAAAGAGTGCCAGGAATTAAGTATTTTTTGTTTGTTTGCTTGAGTTTAGCGTTCCACGGTTATGCCTTAATGGGCAAGGGAGATGTGGATACTAATTATAGTGGAATCCGAACCACTTTTATCGTTCAACAGTAATCCACCGGAAATTGGACCCGGTACCACAGAAGGCAGGCGTGCTAGCCACTAGACCAGGGGGGGTGTAGTTGGTATTGTTTATAGCGGGCCATATTCTTTGTGAAGTTTTCCTAGGTAATGGATTTCTTTTTGAAAATGGGTTTAAAACAGGAGCGTCATTTAGGGAGGGCAGGGAGGGGCATTTGCCCCCCCTGAGTTTGAGATGTATATAGATTTTATTAGAATAGTAGTAAATCAGTGAAAAACGCGAAATTTTACTTATATCATGAGGTCTTGCCCTCCCCCAAAGCAAAATCTGAAATGACGCTCCTGGTTTAAACTATTAAAAACACTATGATAAAATGTAAAATATAGGCTACTACTAGGGGAAGGGCGCCAAAAAGTCACTTTGCCCGTGTGAAAATTTGGCCTGCTCCGCCCCTGCGTACTTTCTGTATATTTTTTGGCCTTGCAGCTTGTGCGGTCCCCAGGCCACATTGTTGCGGGGGCGCTATTTACGCCTACCCTCCGAACGTAATTCAATAACTGTTTAAGAAATTCTACCATCAGCGTGGAAACGGGAATATATTTTTCTAATAGTCCCATAGAACTTTCACTCAGAACGCCAGATGCAATTTTTCAGAGTGGGCTCTGGCTAAGTAGAAGGAAGATCAGTTTCCTAAGTAAGTTCCTTTCAGAAAGTTTGCTATTTCTTTAACAGTGATGTAAATAAACATACTCATCGTTATTACGAGGGCAAGTCAAGAAAGACTTGGACTGATTTTTTTCCCGGCAGTTCTGTTAACGCTGGAGCTTCATAGTTTGGCATACAAGTAGGGTAGGTCTTGCTGTGCATATATATAAAATGTTGTTAAGGAATCATTGCATGTTTGGTAACCACGACTTTTTATTGCAGGTGATGTTCTGCGCCGCCTCTAGAAGTCGCCTGTAGAAGAAAAGGAGTCATTACGAGATGAACAATTTGCAGCTATACGGTTCTGCTATCGCCTGGGGAAAAGTGCAACAGAAACTCTAGGAATGTTGAGAGCAGCCTACAAAGATGACGCTCTGCCACGAAGTACCGTGTTCTGGTGGTTCAAAGAGTTTAAAGAGGGCCGAATGACAATCACGAAAGCTGGTGGACCAGGTGTATCAGCGTCAGCTGTTACTGAGGTGAACATTAACACGGCAGCAGTCATTGTTAGAGAAGATCGCCGCATCAGTATCGACGATCTGGCAGCCGCACTACGCATATCTCATGGCAGTGCCTTCAAAATTTTGCATGACCACCTCCACATGAGCCGAGTGTGTGCGCGATGGATTCCGCGACTCCTGACACCAGAGCAGAAGGCCGTTCGAGTGGAGACTTGCAGGGAGCTGTTGCAAACGTTTGAGGATGGTGGAGACGCCTACCGCACCGTGCGATTTTTTTTCTATTCCCTGCCCTAAAATCCAGACTGCGTGGACGCCGCTTCTCCAATAATTCCGAGGTTCTGAAGGCATCGGAGGCGGTTTTGAAGGACCTCTCAAAGAATGGTCTGCGACACGTGTTTGAGGACTGGAAGACTCGAATGAAAAAGTGCATTCAAATGGGCGGGGACTACTTTGAAAAGGATCATGTGCCTGTTGCTGAGTAATATAAATGGCCTAGAAAAAAAATCAGTCCAAGTCTTTCTTGACTAGCCCTCGTAGCTCGACATCAAACCATCCTGGACAAATCCCTCTAGAACAATGATCGGCAAAAGTTATTCTGCCTAATTTTATAAGCGACTCAAGTGTGAAACACTTGTTAACGAAAGCAATGTTGTGTATATACTGCCTTGTTTCTGACAAAATATAGTCTTTTGTAATCTTTAGACACTTTTCCTATTCTTTTTGTCACCCTTGGTTGTGTAGGGAAGCCTCGAACAAATAAAGAAGAGGTGATATTACAGTCAAGGGGCGCTATAAATATATTAGGTATTTCTTTTGTTACCTAACCATAACGGCCTAGGGTCGTCTTCAGTAGAATAAAAAATGCTACGTGATATTCCATTCACGAAGGAGGAAAGGATGTTCTAAATATATTTCTTATTCATTTTGTCTGCCCTGCTTCTCAGAAATTATATACCTTCTGTTGGAGGGTGCTGGAAAGAGAGGAGGGGAAATAAAACGTCGTGCCCCCTCATACATTTTAAGCTTTGTGACGTGGTTGCTCAAATTATTACTAAAGAAAGCACTTTAAACTAAGATGTCTAAAGTTACTACATTATGTAAGGGTGGCAGGTGCCTTAATAATAATAATAATAATAATAATAATAATAATAATAATAATAATAATAATAATAATAATAAAAAATATGAATGTCTTTGGAGAGCCGAAATTATGTGACACGAATCATTATAGGTAGAGCTTTAAGATGAGTGGTCATAGGGGAGGAAAAACAGGATTTTTCTCTCTCTGACTCTCTAACGTTAAGATTATGTGCTGAAGGTAAGAAGCATCATCATTCTACAATAGGTTGCTTTTACGTAGAATATCTATTACTTGAGCTCTCCTCCTTCGGGCAACTTTGCTTATGTAGTAAATTCAAAACAATTTCAATTTAAGACAAATATTTATAGAGAAAATTAAACATTTAATAGGGAAATCTGTTATCAAAATATCCAAACACGTAGATAGAAGACTATGTAGTGAGAAACATTGTGAAACTATAAAATTCTCCAAATTAGAATTAACATTTACTGGAAAACATTCGTTATGCATCAGTGAGCACAGGGGAAATAATTACGAATCTGTTTGCAAACAAAAATTAGAGACACTAATGCAAATGCGACGATATTTTCTCTCTCTCTCTCTCTCTCTTTTTTTTTTTTTTTTTTTTTTTTTTGTTGTATCGTCATGAGTTTTACACATATGTTACAATTTGATTCTTTCCCAAATAAAAAATAAATAAAATAACCGTAGTGATAAAAATGACAACAGTACTTCCACGGGATTCGAACCGTCTACCTTCGGTATACAGACTCGTTGTTTTATCTAACTGAGCTATTTGCTTTCTTACGTAAGCTGAACCTGTTCTACAGTAAAGACGATTTTTCATTACGATTGGGCTAACAATTCGTCTTTTTCCATAGGTAATTTCCACTATTTGCACTATCTATACGTTAATACTTAGCATAGATTCATATATTTGGAGTTCGCTTGAACTGCAGAATTCCCTCGCGTTCTTGAAAATTTCCCACTTTAGCAGAGTTGGTAATTCTCGAGATTTCTGTCGATTTAATGTTTTTTGCTTCTAATTTCTCTATTTTAAGCTAATATCTAACACAAATATTAAAAACGGGTTTGTTATTAACCTGTCCTGCTGGGGAAACCTTCCGAAATTTCGAACATATAAAGAAAACGGAGATATTTTCAAAAAACTTCAAAATAAAGAGACGCGTCATTTATTTTGCTCATGGTAGTACACTCCGTGAAAGAAGTGCTCGGTAAATTAAACGCAGAAGGATCGGAAATGAATACTTCAACAATGAAACTATTTTACTCTTAAGCCTCCCATACGTCCCGTTTTTGGACCCGAGTGTCCCGCGTCCCCGTAAATTTAGTCGGGACAGGGAAATGTCCCGTTTTTTAAAACTCTGTTCCATTTCTGCTATCAATATCAGTTTATTCGAAAAGTGAAAAAAAAAAATCTCAGACATTGGCTGGAAATCCTGTAATTAGAGAATGAACAGTACGCTGTTGCATGTAACAGTTTCAAGGAAGTTATTACACCACCCTGTTCGACTTGATAGCGAGCGTAATTTGCAATGCTATTTTTTCCATTGCACTTTATGGGAAATTGGAATACTCTCCGAAACATTTAATATAAAAAAAGGGGGGGGGGGGCTTTAAGTGTTTCTACATTTACGAACACAGGGAAGATGACTGACCTTTTCTCCAGCAACACATTAGATAAGTTAACAAGAATTATAATCTTTTTCAGAGTCTAGGGGCACAGAATTGTGGTTTGGTCCAGGTCTTAGAAAAATGTAAATCTGGTCCTGACAATTACACACGACACAAGGAAAAGAAAAATCAGCTTTTCATCAGATTAAACTGACGAACGTAATTTTGCAAATAAATCCATGTAAATAAATATTGCTAAACGCGTGAAGAATATTGAAGGTAGATTGTACCACTGATTTAAATAATTTGCATATTGTTTCCCTGTAAAGCATTTTTATAGCACATCTTAAGTTTTTAGGCATTTTCAGTCCGTACAATTAATTGCGGGGTACGAACAGAGAAAAGCAGCTGTCGCTTAGTGAACTTTCGCCTATTATATTCTTAAAAATAAATAAATAAAATGAAATCTTTTAGTTTTAGTCTCACGGTTATGTCTGCTATGCTCAAGGTGACGGTGATGAGGAATGAATGAAATGACGGAATAAAGACAGTGGGAGGAAATATAAGAATCCCGAGAAAACCCACGCGCAAGGTGTTTGTCCACCACAAATCTCACTTGGCGCAAGTTGGGATCGAACTAGGGACCCCATGCACCAGAGATGAACGCTTTACCACTGAGCCACCGCGGCCTATTATACTTTTGTTCACAACCAGACTACAGTTCATAGCATTGTGTTGGAAAGTTGAGGGGGGAATCTGAGGTGTCCCGTATTCTCATGGAGAAAATATGGGAGGTTTATTTACGCTGGAAGATGTTAATTTCATACAAGACATTTTGACAAAAGAGACACTGACCAAAGCTTAAAACCCACTTTATTTTAAATTATAATTTGTAACTGTTTCGGATATCTAGCATATCCTTCTTCAGACACTATCGAAAATAAATGAAAATACAGACATATATATAAATATTGTTATGACAAAGTTTAAATTATTTAACCGTCATATATATAGTCATTATTATGAAAAAGTTTAAATTCTTTTAACAGACATATGTATAGTTATTGTTGTACTTTTTATTTTTATTTATTTATTTATATTTTTTTTATTTTTTTATTATTATTATTATTATTTTTCCTCCTATTTACTTAGGCCTTCAGCCAATCCCATAAGTCTTCGATTTCACTTTCCAACTAATCACGTTCCTTCATTTTTGGTTCTTATAAGGGTCTTTTATTTATTTATTTATTTATTTATTTATTTATTTATTTTCTTTTTCTCTATGCTATTCAAACTTCTTTGCCGGGCCGCGGTGGCTCAGTAGTAGAGCGTTCACCTATGGTGCTTGGGGTCCCGGGTTCAATCCCAGCCCCCACCAAGTGAACTTTGTGGTGGACAAACACCGTGTGCGTGGGTTTTCTCGGGGTTCTCCCGTTTCCTCCCACTTTCTTCATTCCACCATTTCATTCATTTCTCATAATCACCGTCTCCTTTAGCCTAATCGGCATACTCAAAGATCTCTCTCAAACTTCCTTGCGATAATTCATTAATAGGTAAGCCCCCTGTCCAGTTCATCAAGACATTTTAAAACATTTATTTATTTCATATCTTTGTTTTAAATTAATAGACCCCTTTTGGTATTCATATTTGGCGAACGTCAGTCAGGCTTCTGGATAACTTGATCTACATTTGTTCGTTTGTCTGCGGAGCTCCTTCATGGCTATGTGGTTAGTGTACGCGTCTTCGGCGTGGGAGACCCGAGTTTGCTTCCCGGAGGGAGCTCATGTGGTTCGGATTCTACGTTAATCAGTAGATCCCGTCTCATATAGCTGAAAGAGACGTTAAACACAAAATCAACTCAACTCGTTTGTCTGCCTCTACCACACACACTACAGCGTACAACTTTCGGCCTTTTAAGTTAAAATTTTTAGAGTACAAGCACGAGACACACTAAATTTCCTGTATAGATTTTGGCGGCATACCAACGTAAAATATCAAAATGGCGGCCATTTTTTCAAAACAGCGAGTATCCACGCTACGAAGCGCAATTTCCAGTCTTTTAAGTTGAAATTTCGACGGTGGAAGCACGAGATATGCTAAATTTGCTGTATAGATTTTCTCAGCAATCGAATGTAAAATTTCAAAATGGCGGTCATTTTTTCAAAACAGCAGTGAGTAGAAAATTGTTGCAAGTTGTGACAATGACGATCTCGAAATATAAATCACATTTTAACACTTTTACCCCAAAGACATTGAAATATTTCGAAAAAACCCGAAAAAACCCATATGGGCCCAGGTGGGTTGGGCTTTTTCAAAAAAGCCCGGGTTTTTTCAAACCCTGGTGTTTGAGCAATAAGTCACTAACTGGAAATGTAGGAAAACGCCAAAAATGACCTGAGGCCGAAAGGAATAATCACACAATTTTGCTCGTATAGGTACAAAAAAACAAACGATTTGCAAGCTACGAAGGCTTCGACTCAAGTTCTGTTGATTATTTCAATAATCTGCAACATAAGTCAATAAATAATAGTTGCCAGAAAAAAAACAGACATTTAAAAAACATGAAAAAGAACGATGTTTTTTATTGAAAAAAACTTCACAGAAAAAAAAAGTTTTTTACAACACTACCTTTAAATATAGAGAAATTGCATACACTATCCTCCTCTTCGGTGTGGTGTGAAAAAAGCAACAATAATTTTAATTTTGTCAATGTCAATCCTTTGTATGATGTTACCAAGAAAGTTCCTTCTTGAAGAATCATGATTAATTGACCAGGAGGTAGCAGAACACCATAAAGTGGATACTTCGTCCTTACCTATCATTTTTCATTTACCCAAAATTACAAGAAAGAAGTACCCTATAGACCTAGTATTTCAGGCAGGATTTTTTCTACTTAACAGAATTGCAAAATGGCTAAATTCGTCACTGTCAACACAAGAAATTTTACATATATAATTTAAAAACATCCTACATCGCATTTTTGTTGCCAAATGCAATTAATTTTAAATAAGCGTCAGTTGATCGCGTTGATATGTATAAATTCCATTTCAACTCACCTTGCCAAAGAACGCTCTTCAAATTGGTTAGTGGCAGGGTTGGCTGGTTTAAACCAGCTATTAAAAAAAATGGTTAAAAAAAGTGAACTTTATGGTGACGTTTGCACATATCAAACCATCTGCATTAGTTTTATCTCTGAATACCACTCATTTTAGCTTTGGAACTCGTATACAATAAAAGACAAATTCTGACCAAAGCATCTATCTATTAAAATGCTACAATAGATATTAAAAGCGCCTGAGCTCCGACCTATAACATTAGCTTTCAAATCTTTCATTTACGGTTATGTGTGATTTCACGTTTACCAGAGACAAACATTTTAAGTATTTGTACTTTAAGTAGTCTAAATTAGTTAACTATATCTTTTTCATAAAGTTTATGGTATAAAATTATTGTTCAAAGCCTTTGTATGTTAATAACCCTTCTCTAAAATCAATGCATGTGAATTGTGCTTCCGAGTTCTTTTAAACTATATGTTGAGAACGTTTATATGTTTGTGGTCAATCCTTTCGACAATGAGATCTCGGAAACTACAGGCTCTAGAAAGACGACGTTTTCACTGATCGATTGGAAATTTTGCGTAGATTGTCCAGTTCTATTTGAATATTTAAAAAAAATGGCCATTATTTTTTATTACATTTTTTTAGGGTACACTGGAAGCGTTGAAATTAAAAAAAAAAGAAACTAATTAGGGATGGCCAATTCCGGAATTTTTACTTTCCGGAATCCGGAAAGTAACATTGGAAAATTCCGGAATTCGGAAAAATTCCGGAATTCAGAAAAATTCCGGATTTCGGAAAAATTCCGGAATTCAGAAAAATTCCGGATTTCGGAAAAATTTCGGATTTCGGAAAAAATCCGGATTTCGGAAAAAATCCGGATTTCGGAAAAAATCCGGATTTTGGAAAAAATCCGGGATTCGGAAAAAAAATCCAGAATTCAGAAAAATTCCGGAATTCGGAAAAATTATTTTTTCTTTTTGTAATCCTAAGAATTTTGTTCAAATGCAATCGAACAAATTTCCTTTCTGTAATCCTAAGAATGTATGATGCAAGTTAAGCTGAAACTTACATCCTAAAGTATACACTACTCAATCTTCCCATGGTTAATGAGATGTAGTCCAAAAGTACGATGTACTCCTAATATTTAATTTTTGTTTTACTGTGATATTGTCCAGAGGTAGGACATATACCACACTGAGATAAACAACTTGACATAATGAAGATGTTATCATACGCAGTTTTCCAGAAAATCGTGAGAAACGAATTTTTATGAAGTTAAAATATGCGTCGCTTGTTGCCAGTGTGATGCAATTGATAACTTTTATGCTGGAATAGTCTTCTTCTTCTTCTTCTTCTTCTTCTTCTTATTATTATTATTATTATTATTATTATTATCATCATCATTATTATTATTATTATTATTATTAATAATAATAATAATAATCGTTTATGTTCTGTAAAAGAAAAATATGAACCGTTAAGTAGTAGATTTTATCTGTTGTTTTTTGATATCTTCTAACAGTAATAACAAACTGCTTGTAAATACGCAATGATTATCAAGGACAATAACATATTAATATAAGGACTACTCTGCAGACTAGCAATAAACAATAGTTGCAAAAAAAAAAAAAAAAATAATAAAAAATAAAAAGTAATTAACTTGGCCATGTCAGAATGTTCGCGAGAATATAGGGACGCACTGAGACTCTAGCAAAGAGCGTTGTATTATTATTACTCAAAGGGCCGTACGATGGAGGCATTAACGCTAATGTTAATGGCACTAATGAGCACTTACTTGCTCTAACGGTTAACCTCATTTTTGAGATGATTCTTAGAAGTGGGCGTGTTGGCATGCAGTTAGAAGACTTATATCCATTATTTAAAAAGCACACGTTATCTGTGGAGTACTAACGATTTGCGTCACTATCGAACACTAAGATAGCACTAGCGACGTTTAAAGTCGAAATTGGACTCTGACATAAGTGGCTTGTCAACTTCACGGACATTATATTTTCCTTGAATGCGAGAATTTTGCGCCCGGGAAATTTGCGCCCTACCACAAAAATAGGAAAAAATGCGCTCGCAATATATTTTCACTGGGATGTTTGCGCCCTACCCCAAAAAAAGGGGAAAATGCGCCGGCTATATATTTGCACTGGGATGTTAGCGCCCTAAAATTCAACTTATTTTTGTATTGTGTAAAGTAACTTCCACTCACACTTGAACTAGGCTTGCCTATCATCGTCTCAGTGAGTTACTCCATCCGTTATAATATTCCGAACAAATGAAAAAAAAAAAAAAAATACAATTTTAGTTCACTAAAGGGCAATCCATACAAATACAATTTTTCATTATACTACAAAATTTACAATAAAAGTATAAATGACTGATATATAATTATTTATTAATATAATCAAAGAGTATAATTTAATCTACAAAAGGCTGTTTGGCTCTACCCAGATATCTCTGTTCACAATCGTTGCGAGTTGTTTGGCTTTTTAGGACACAAAATATAGAAAAGAAAATGTAAAGTGAATGTAAAATCAGTTCAGTAATATTATCAAGAAAACTATGTACAGTGTGTTTACTTGCTGGAATTACACTTCAAACACACAATTGCGTTCAGTCGTTCTTTCAGAAAAAAATGTTCCGGGGGGCACACTTAGTATTCCGGAGGGGGTCACTACTGGTACTATTCTATTTATTATTATATTATAGACGTATTATTTTGGTCTTCTCCGAGGGGGCACTCTGAGAGCTCTGGGGAGGCCAGTGTTCCCCCAAAATCATCTCTGGAAGAAAACAGTGATTGCGTTGATCCGTTGTGTTCTTTTGGCTTATATTGAAGTTTATTCTCCCCTTATATAGCCACAATGAAAATAAATCACAAATGGCATGGTTGTGGGGGGAGGATTGTTTATGCTGTAATGTCAGCCCCTCCGAGCACATGCGTAAGCTCCAATAGGTTCTTTTATTTCGCAGGGCTCAAACTTCCCGGTGGAGGTACATCGCAGGCGCAATTTTCCCTGTTCTTGAGGTAGGGCGCAAATTTCCCAGATGCAAAATTCTCGACACCGTTCGAATGACCTCGGAAGACTATATCTTTTTCAATACTTTTTTATATTTTTTTACTCGAGATTTCTTCATAGCTTCTTATTAAAATACTTACTAATATATCCTCATTTTATTGTCCTAACCAATCAATATGGGTATGTTGTCAGTAAAATATTTAGATTGATCGAGCCTCTGGTGTGTAACCATAGTATTTCATATCATCCCTCCATTAGAAATCTTGGCTAAACGAACCAATATATGTTGCCAATAAAATAGTTTAGAATGATTGAGCCCCTGGAAATAACCACAGTATTTCGTGACAGTCCCCCCCCCCCTTCCTATTACCATATTCTAGCTACGTGCCTGACTCAGCTAATTCTCTACATTCTTTACCAAGCACACATTTTCTAAAGCGAAAAATGCTCTCTAAATATCTAAGCTCATTATTTTCAGCAGATGCACAAATTGGGTAACATTCTATCTACATGAATGTTATATATATGTCGATTACTGGAAACCGCTTCTCGCTATCTATTACCATATTTACTATATAATGATTAACGTTAAAACCGGAAATGGTTGATTTGTACCGCTTCCGGTTTGAATATTACATTCATCAGGGAACTCGATTCTTAACTATTGACTCTGTACATCGTGGCCAAAATTGATGGTAATCCATCAGATAGTTCTTGAGACTGTTTGTTTCACTGACGGACAGAATGAATATATGGCTATAGAGTTTTGATAAACTAAATTCGTTAATGAGTGATGATGGAACAAATATAAGAAAGGGAACCAAGAGTAGGCCTACCACCGGAAAAAGTTTCGAACACAAAATTAGCCATCGAAAACCCACATGTCCTGGGTTAGAATACCATAGATGAAAACTCTACCACTGAGTCATCAATCACCCGCTTATTAGTTTTATTAATTATTATATTAATATAAATTAATGAATGCCTGCTTATGTTAATTACTGAACAATTACATTGTATACTTCGTAAAGTCAAAAATTGTAAATTTGTAGTTACTGTACATACAGTGAGCGCAGAAAGTGTTCGTACACCTATGCTATTGAAACGAGAATGCCTGCGAAAAAGAAACAGAAAATTTAAGAAGTGTAATAACACACACAATATGAATAATGAAAACTAAGCTTTATGAATATATCAATAAAGAACCACAAAGACAAGTTTAATGGTCAGAAAGTAAATAAATTCCGTAGAAAGTGTATAGAGTAGACGCAAAAAGAGATCGTACACCTGACGTACGAATACGAAACAAAGATACCACAACTGGGGTTCACTAGTATTCACCTGAGTATACACCTCTGTATAGTATAACGAATAACAGAATGAGTTTAGTTGTGAATAGGAGTGAAAAAAACTGCACGGTGGGCTGTCAAAATGGGAAGCAACCGAACAGAAACAAATGAGGAAACAAGAAAAGTAATTATTAAATTGCATAAGAAAGGTAAGTCTTTGAGAAAGATAGCAAACCTTACAGACAGGCCTCGTTCAACAGTACAAACAATAATTGCGATGTATAGTGTTTCTATCACTGTGCGAAAAAAAAAAAAAAAAAAAAAAAAAAAAAAAAAAAAAAAAAAAAAAAAAAAAACTGGAAGACCAAGAGTGTTGAGTGAACAAGATAAACGTTACATTATTAGGGAAAGAAAAAAGGTTCCGAAAAGTAGTGCTGTGCAATTGGCAACGGATCTGGAAACACGCGGTGTTAAAGTATCAGCCAGTACAGTGCGGAATATTTGCAGGGTATCATGGTCGGATAGCCAGGAAAATGTTATGGGTGAACAAGACAAATCGTATAAAGAGACTAAAGTTTGAAAAAGAGTATAAAGATAAGGGATCAGGCTTCTTTCTGGAATAGGATCATATTTTCGGACGAAAGTAAATTTAATCTTATCGAATCCAATGGGAGGCGTATGGTATGGCGCAAGGTGAATACATTGATGAATCCTCAAAATCTCGTCCCTAAAGTAAGACACGGAGGAGGGTCCGTGCTCGTCAGGGGTTGTATGAGTGCCTCAGGAGTGGGTCGTCTCCACTTTATCGATGGAGTGATGATCCACAAAGTGTATATTAACATATTAAAGGAAAATCTCCTTACTAGTGCGCAGAAAACAATTTATTGTTCAACAAGGCAACAACTCCAAACATACAGCGGAAAATACTCGATTGTGGCTACTCTATAATACCTTGAAACAGCTTCGCATACCTCCCCAATCCCCAGACATGAACCCCATAGAACATCTATGGTCTGTTCTGGAGACAAGAATCAGAAGGCACAGCTTCTCTACTAAAGAAGGCCTGAGAAAAGCTATTCAAGAAGAATGGGACATAATCAGTCCCGAAGCTACAGAACTACGAACTACTACAGGTGAAATCAATGCCACGAAGACTACAGACAATCATTAACGCACAGGGTAATCCCACAAAATATTAAATAACGTAATATACTTTATAAGCATTAATTCAATCATAAGTGTACGATGACTTTTTGCGTTTACAAAAAAGGAATTCTCTCTTTTCTTCTGAACAAAACAGTGATTGTCTTTGTTTGCCCTTTCTCTTGTATATAGAAATAAAATGTATGAATGTGTAGTCTTAATTCTGGTTATATATATATTTTCCACCTCCCGTTCTCATGCTAGCTGTTTCCAATATAAAGTATGCACGGTGTACGAACACTTTCTGCGCTCACTGTAGGTATGTTGACAATAAGCGAATGTTATTAGAATATTTGTTGAGATTTCTTTTCCTTCACTGCGATTCGCCTGATTAAAAAGTAATTTGCAGTGCTTTGGAGCAGCTGCAGGTGGGAACGCGATAATGTTTGAGACATACCGGCGACTTTTTTGTGTGTGAAAATAAGACCTTCCTCATAAAGCAGTAAATAACTGCAGTAGCAATTGTCTACGTAAGTGATAAAGACATATCCAACTACAAGAAACTAATACAGTATATATATTCATTATTGTGTTTCTCTTTTAACAGCTACTAGCTAGGGATGGCCAATTCCAGTATTTTTACTTTACGGAATCCGGAAAGTAAAATCGGAAAAAATCCGAATTTTTTCTAAATTCCGGATTTTTTCCGAATTTCGGAATTTTTCCGAATTCCGGAATTTTTCCGAATTCCGGAATTTTTCCGAATCCCGGATTTTTTCTGAATTCCGGAATTTTTCCGAATTCCGGATTTTTTCTGAATTCCGGATTTTTTCTGAATTCCGGAATTTTTCCGAATTCCGGATTTTTTCCGAATTCCGGAAAGTAAATTTTCCGATTCCGGAAAACAAAATTTCCGGAATCCGGATTCCGGAAAATTTTGGCCATCCCTAAAACTAATGCATCATATCCTATGCGTTATACACTCCAACAACACAATGTTGTATATTGGTGTTGTATATGTCTCAGGCGTTTGTTCCATGGCCAAATAATAGTGAAAAAGGAAGGATAACCATTTCTCGAGTCTAAGATAAATCTTTATTTTTTGAGTGTTTTGCCCAATGAACACCATATATAACTGACATTATAATTAATTGTATATATAATGTATTTGCTTATTACATACTATATGCAAGAAGAAAGAAAACACTGGTCATACATGAATTAGAAACTCCAACCGGAAGTAGGCTCAAATCTTGCAAACGGTGCGAGATATTGAGAAAAAATAATCGAAAAAAATCTCCCCTTTATGATACCCCTTGCCGATTTTTTTTTTAAATCAAGACGTCTTCCACTTGTGTCTGTAAAGGGACATGTACATATGTTGTGAGGAATGAAAAGGAGATTTATGCTCATATGCAAATAATGCGCTGTGTAGAGAGCGCAGGTTCAGCTAGTCTATACATTAAAACTCTAGGTTTATATGTTAGTCGCCAATCTTTTCGACAATGAGATCCCGGAAACCACACATACTAGAAACATGCCATTTCCACTGGTCAATTCCAAATTTTGTGTAGATTGTCCAGTTCTCATTCAAATTTTCAAAAATCGTGTCATTATTATTCTATTCAACATTTTAAAGCACGTTTTGAGCCCATAAGATTAACATTGTTGCAGGGCGAAAGTACGGTTAGGCAACCAGTAGAGAAGTTACGCATGGCGGGTTGACGGACGTTGCAGGCGTTTACTTAAATTTGAATGGCAAAAGTCATTGCATGCTCGCAACTTGAAATGCCTCAAGAGACGCAATGAGGCGTACTCGGACGGATATGAACTTGTTAGAAAAAAAATATGTACAAGTGTTCCTGAATGGCGGCCATCTTTGTTGTCGGTGGAGTGCCAATTTTGGCATTTTCAAGTGTTTACGAAAACTGCAGTAGCTCAGGACGTACGAATTAGACGAACACCCAACAAAAGTGGATGTTTACAGAAGAGACTTAGGTACGCGGAGAATATACACTCTTGCTTCTAAATAAATATCCAGGGTTACAAACCAATACATGAAATCAGCAGAAAAAGTACAGAAAATTACACTTTTAAAGGGACAGCATTTTGGAATGGCATAAAGTGGGGGTTCATAAGTTTTGTGTTGAATACTATTACATGTAAAGAGTCTGCAGAAATATCAACAGCTATGATACTATTAGCACTGTGGTTTTGATGCCATTTTTGGTGCTTAATATCTCAGAAGGGCAAAGTTCTAAAAAAAAAAAAATTGCTGCTTAGGCCACAAAGTAATTCTCTACGTGAATATACTATTGCAAAAAAAAAAAAAAAAAAAAAAAAAAAAATTGCTGATATTACATGAAGAAAAAGGAAGGACATGATAAAAACGCAAAGAAAGTACGTGTGTGACGATGGTCGTAGCCCGGAAAAAATTAAATGTTTGAATATATTTCATGCTAGATCTCAAAAACTACGCATGGTGCAGCAATTAGGCCCACTTTTGTTTGTGTTCAGTTGTGGAAAAGCTTACAAGTGGCGGTTGTTCCATCTTTCTAGCTCCATGATCATTGCCACGTCTATATGACGAGGAGGTTAGCTCGCAGTGTGTAATACAAACCTCCACAAAAAGCGACAGAACTTTCTTGGCTACATTTATATGATAATGAAAAACGAAGGATAACGATTTCTCCAGGTTAAGAAGAATCTTTATTGTTTGGAGTGTTTTGCCCAATGAACACAATATGTCAGTGACATTATAATTAATTGTGTGTGTAATGTATATGCATATTACATACTGCATGCAAGAAGAAAGAAAACACTGATCATACATGAATTAGAAACTCCAACCGGAAGTATTTCCACTCTTGCAAACGCTGCGAGATAAGGAAAAATAATCGAAAAAAATCTCCCCTTTATAGTACCCCTTGCCGATTTTTATCAAGATGTCCTTCACTTGTGTCTTCAAAGGAACATGTACAGATGTTGTGAGGTTTGACAGGGAGATTCATGCTCATATGTTAATGATGCGCTGTGTAGAGAGCGCAGGTTCAGCTAGTATAATCTAATAAATAATAGTGTTACAGTTTCGGCAAAATATCTTTGCCTTCATCAGACACATTCTCTCATACATTATACATCAGACACATCAAATAAGGCAGGGATATTTTGCCGAAACTGTAACACTATTATTTATTAGATTACATATGCTTTGATCAGAATTTGTCTTTTATTGTATAGTTTTCTCTCCTTTTCACCTTTTAATCAAGGTATCCCATTCAATTCTTGGTAGAACCACAACCCTTCTTTCAAGTGTAAACCAAGTAGCGGTTCGGATGTCACTTTAAGCAAAAGTCGTCTTCTTGATAACGTCAGTATTTACATAAGAATGTTAAGCTTAAATATACGAAACGAAATCAAGTTTTATGTTTCTGCTTGCCTGAATAGCTCTTGTTTTATAAAGAAGCCAATGATGCTTAAATATATTGATAGAAATTGGCAAAATACGGTGCGAGCGGTCCCGGATTCTATTCCCGGTGGGGGCACTCGGTCGAAAAAGTGTAAAACGCTTTTACAAGCTTGCCTCCCTGAATGAGGTTTTCCTGGGTTTTTTTCATTCAGACCAGGCAAATGTTGGGGTGGTACCTAACTTATAGGTCCAGGCCGCTTCCTTCCTTCCCCAATCCTTTTTTCCTTCCGTTTCCCCGGACAGTGTGCTCGCTGAGGGACATCATCCCTCAAAACGCGACGTCCTAAATGCCCTTACATGCCGAGAGCCCAGAAATCTAAATCCTAAGAAAACAGGAAAAGAAATTGATTACATATGGTTACATATATACTAGTGTACATAAAATGTTGGGGTACACCAATTAATATCTAGTTCATTAATTTAAGCATATGTCTATCATTTAAGCATTGCTCGTCAGGCGAATCAGACATTTACGACGAGAGATCGAATCTCTTTCGCTATAGTGTTGGAAAAGAAATCCACTATACGAGACCAATTTCCTTGTTGCTTTAAATAATATCACTAAAATAGCGTGTCTTTTCACTCACTAGGTGTCTATGCACGCTTTACTTTTCTTCGAAGGTACACATACTATAATAGTTACGTTGTTTATAAACTGGTCTATATCAGACATGCATAATTATTAAAAAAATATTATAATAGTTCTTAAAGCTACTTAATTTCCAAAATTAGGTTCTGAACTGATTTAGTTTAGTATCACTTATTTCAACACATAGTCAAGATCGAGGTACATTGACAATTAGCTGGTAAATTTCGAAAGGTCAAAGTTAAGTTAATATACTTTGGAGCTCGAAGAGTTGTGAGGAGTTTGTACCATTAGGGACGTCTTAGCTGGATTTGTCGCACAAAACTTTTAAATTATGTTGTTGAACATTACTCATCACCAGGGCCCGGATCTTGACAAGTCAACTTTTTTCTGTTACGCATAAGACAAGGCAAGTTCAAATAAAAATGTTATCCATCAGCTCTAGGTTCTAAAAATATAGTTTTTTAGGGTCAATTTTGGTCACTTTTTGCCGTTTTGAAATTTCAGATCATTTTTTAATATTTTAAGGTAATTGTTAGGTCATTTATGGTCTTTTTATTCTTTTTCTTCTACATAAGGAAATCTTTAAATGAACACGGTTTACGAATGTGGAAAAGACGAAGTTGAATAATCTCTTTTCTTTCTTCCTGACTATTGGGGTGGAAAACTGCATTCTTAACAAGCTAATGAAAACTAAACTGTAGCTGGTTAACGAAAGGTGGCCAAACAGATAGTTTTGGGTTGTTGACCATAAAGGATGTGATCACGTGAATAACTAAAAATGGATTAAAAGGCGTACAAGGATTTTAAACATGTTTCTATCTATTATTCTCATGTAATCTACACTTGCGAACTTTTATTGTTTAAGAGTGCTTCCTAGTTTCAATTCGGGAGTGAATTGACGCTTTCAATACTTACAATGCCGTACAATGGACTGATCAATAGAAATAAATGATCAATGGACTGCAACTAAGTGAAACAATACTTTTTGAATTTGAGTGAGAAATGTTAACTAAAAATCCAATGGATATTAAAAAATGTCAATGTTTAACGAAATAAACGTTTAAGAAAACGCAAGTATTAAGGTCAATTTTTGTGATTTTTAGGGTCATTTTGCAGGAATTTTAGTGTCATTTTATAGGTCACTTTTTTAGAAAATTTTAGGTCAACAAGATCCGGGCTCTGCTCATCACTGTTACAGAACAGTCACGATAGCTTCACTTGGATAAACGACACTATCAGATTTTAGAGATTCATAGGTCACGAAAGGGGAATCAGGATGCAATTCTGTCAGAGAATTAGGTTTTACAATATGTGAATACATAAAGGGTTAACCATAAGTCGCAATAACCTGCCCCCTTACAACACCCAAACGCAGTTAGTAATTTGACACACAGAGGTGTTAGACATATATATAGGTCATATTACAACAAAAGGAAAGAAATAACATTTATTTACAAAGGCGGTATACTCTACACATTCAGTTTTTTGTTTGTCAGCGTTACGAAAAGAATAGCAACAGAACGTATCAATCGTATCGAAACCAAGCGGAAAAGTAATGAAACCCTTCGTTTACATCGAAACGACGTTTCTCAACATCATACTATATTCTTCATAATAATAATAAAAAAAAAAAATATACATCTATCACATATTTATATTTCAATATACATATATTTAATCATCTTAAACAATTCGCAGTTAACTACGCCGTTTTCTATAATTTGAATGTTGCTTAAACACATCAGATACAAAAGAAAAGTAGACAAATCAAAATGAGTAGCCGCACCAAAAACATGTTCACATCTTAATCAACCATGAACGTTTTGGGATTTTAATTATTATGAGTAGCAGGCAAGCATGACCACGAAGTATTTATACACTTTGCAGTATAATAATAGATAGGCTAATTAGTTAGCAGTACTGAAAATTTTAAAAATTCAAAATACATAATAACAAGGTTTGAAGGAATTTAGCAATAATTTCGTGGGCAACGGAACATAATCAGTAAAGATTCAACTCTGGTGTAGTATTGAAACAAACTGAACGCAATGACTACGACGGTTATTGGAACCCGAAATCTTATATACTGATATAATGAGGTTAAAAAAATCGGTAAAATATCTCAAAATCGTTTCATTGTAGAGAAAACGAAAACATGAATAAACCATTCACCGGATAATCGTTTACGACTACGGCAGGTGGGATGGTAAAAGTATCCCTCGGCATACGACGGAGGTATACAGGGTGGCTCATTTTAATCTTTCCACGGAAATATCTCGAAAATGGTTTAAGATAAATGAGCCGAACAAAAACTGAAATAAGAAATGCTATGGGGCACATCGAATGGTATTGTCGCCGTACCTCCAGCGTACCTTTAAAAGTAATTGGAAACATTGAGCGGGTGATATCTCGTTCGATAGACTTTAGAAACTATAGAGCACTGTGGAAAAATATTTTTTATATCGGCCAGTTTTCAAAATGGTCGCCAAGATATGATTCCTGTGTCAGATAAAACGTCTAGTACAATTAATATGAAAATGGTTGGAGATAAATGAACAGAACAAAAAGTGAAACAGGAAAAGGGCTTGGGGAACGTCGAATTACGTTGTCTCAGTGCCCCAGGGCCGCATTTCATGTGGGCCCAGGGCCCGAATTCAAAAGTTGAAATTGAAACATGGGGCGAGTGATACCTCTTTCGATAGATCTTTAAAGAGTAAAGATCTATCGAACGAGGTATCACTCACCCCACTATGAAAAGTAAAGAGCACTGTGGTAAAATATTTTTCATATTGATCACCATTTTCAAAATGGTCGCCAAGACATGGTACCTATATCAGGTAAAACGTCCACCAAAATCGTAGTAATCAGATCTTTATAAAAGTGGAAAAAAAAACTGATTTTCATTATGCTTACTTTACTAACATGCATACATTGGCAAATGACTAATGAAACGCGAATGTAGTTTCTCGTACTATATGAATACGAGAGTTTGTACCTGAAATGTACTATATACTCTTAACACACGAACTACGTATCTTATAGTATAAAATAAATATACGAAACGTTCAATTACTATACGGATCTAATCTATATATGTCAAAACGAGATATTATACTGATCGCGCACTGGTTTAATCCCGAAAAGAGATAAATGATTCAAATTTCAAAATACATTGTCAGTAGATAAATTACACTGGTTAACAGTGAAAATGCTTCAGAGATAAAAGTTACAAATTTTTACTAAGTTTAGGGTGCTGATAACAAATATGAAATTAGATTTTGAAGATTGGTTCGGGTTTCAAAGAAATAGGTTATCACCGGATGTGCTCCGGTGGCCAAATTGAGGATTCGTGGCAACAAGAGCTGTCTGCTTATTTCAATAAACTTCCATTATTTGACGGTTAGTTTCATTCCTATCCTCTGGGACGTACGCAGGGATGGGTCCTGCGAGTCTTGGCCCCTCGAATTTCCGTTTTTTTTTTTTGTAAATTTAGTCTAATTTCAGGTGCAATTTTACAAAATTTAATATAACTTAGGCTCAAATTGTATTTGGCCCCCGAAAAGCTTAAGACCCCTCACGAAATAAATTCCTGCGTACGTCTCTAGCTATCTTTATTGCTTGCACTTCATCACTGATAATGAAACATCAACTACTTCACTGTTTGTATTGAAGAGTTTGCCAGAGAAAACGTGTTGTGTAAGGTTCTTTAGTAGTTACATTTTGCCATCCCGGACGTGGCCGTGGTGAGATATTGGGTGAGTGTATTATTATTATTATTATTATTATTATTACTTATCGTTCTATGACTGTACCGAGCAGAAACATGTCACGTAAATGTGTTTACAGTGCAAAGCAAATTGTTATTTTTAACGAAGTGAAACGAAAAGTGGAATTTCAGACCTATCATAAAGAAAGCCTATCACTTGTACTTTGGCTGTAAAGTGGAAGATATGGATAAAGAAGTGGGCATCACATATTTCTTGTAATACTTGTTCTACAAACTTGTGGGACTGGATACATGGAAAAAGGCCATGTATGCCATTTGCAGTTCCAATGATATGGAAAAAAAAAAACGACAGATCATACTTCAAACTGCTATTTTTGCATAGTTCCTCCAATTAAAGGTTTATCCAAAAGAGAAAAAAGTGGACTACTACAAATATTCCTTGAGATGTTCGTCACTGTGCCACATTCTGAACAACTAAAGATTCCACAATATCCCGCAACTTATTCCAGTGTGTTATCCGATGAAGAGCAAAAGGCGGACAAAGTCGACCCAGGTTGTCAAATTCTGCTGCAGATTCATTGTCTTCCACTGAGCCTGAATTCACAAAACCAACATATCATTATCTATTCGTTATATGATAACGTGAATTAAATTACCTGTGGTTGTCAAAAAGAGGCGCAGAACTACTGGCATCCAACTCAAGCAGTGGGGAGCTTACTCTGAAGATCTGAAAGTGTCTGTGTTTTGACACGTCAGAATCCCCTGGAACAGTATTTTTTTGGACGGAAAATTCCCAATTTTTCCTTTTCTCGTACATCACACACATACATTCTTATGGTACCATTTGAAAGCCTGTTTTATTCTGAATAGAATGACGTATAAGTTATGATATTGAAATAAATAGTAGTGTTTGGATTCTTTTTATTTGATATCTCACTTTTCCCTATATGAAACTTGGTATTGTCAAACAGAACTGAAAATATTTTCCCCCTCACTACTATTGTAGATATTACAATGAAACTTGGCACATGTACTACATATAAACTATAGTAGTTTTAAAGGTATATTATATTTGGACACCTTTAGCCGGGGCCGTACCAGGCGGTCTACATTTAAAAAATTGGAATTTTTGGACGGGAAATTCTCAATTTTACCTTAAATTTCCCTGTTCTTCATCATGTACACATGGGCATAATACCAATTGCAAGGTTGGTTTATTCTGAAGCGAATGACATATAAATCACGATACTCGGATGAACAAAATTGAAGCAATAGCTACTTAAGTGAAAGGCCAAATAGAAAATTCAAGACTCTAAAAGTGTCAACACTACATAACACATATTTGTGTCAATTACACTTAAACTCGAACCAATTCAGCGTTTTTATTGTCATTTTCGTATTCAGCATCCTCATTTGCATAAGAAAATGTCCTTTTCTTTTCCGAAGCATGAAAAAAAAGTTAAAATTTGTTGTCCAGTGTTACAACAACAACAACAACAAAAATGAAATCTTTAAGTTTTACGTCCCACGATTATGCCGGTTAGGCTAAAGGAGACGGCGATTATGAGAAATGAATGAAAATGGTGGAATGAAGAAAGTGAGAGGAAACAGGAGCACCCCAAGGAAACCCACGCACACGATGTTTGTCCACCACAAAGTTCACTTGGCGTGAGCTGGGATCGAACCAGGGACCCCTAGCACCAGAGGTGAACACTCTACCACTAAGCCACCGCGGCCCAAATTACTAAAACACTCTCATTCACACTTCACATTTACTCGCAAGATATCACATGCTATATGACTACACATATAAATACATATTACTACACTAAACGAAAATCTACATATCCACTAAATATGGGTATACATTTCTTAAAATCAACACATTATTTCGATCGGCTCTGACGTGAAAGGGGAGGTAGCGAAAACTAGATAGTCGTTGCACCTGAAACCAAAAAAATTACCTTTTTGGAATACGAACTTTGGCCAATAAAGGGGTTGAGGAAGATTCCCTTCGGAAGGAAAGGAACCTTCACTTCTTTATTCAACCCATATTAAAACTTTGGAAGCTACGCCAAATAAAAAAGTAAATAGGAGTCTCTGTTAAAATTTACTCGTACATTTTGGAATTTGACTTACTTAGTCTGAGAACACTATACACCGCCATGTCCTATCTAACTTAAGAAAATACTACACATAATACACTGTCTATTGGACAGGTTACCGGACCTAGGAAGTTCACAGTAGGTGAAAAGAAGCCTCAAAGGGAAGACTAATCTCCAATTGTAGGTTATAACTCACAAAACCGAAAATTAACATCTGCTTTCACTTTTAAACCTGTCCAGTAGAATTCGTTGTCACTAGCATGCGTCGGTAATCTTGGACTCCATATTTACTATAACTCCTTGTCCTTTCGATTGACCTTTTTTATAATCCTGTCCTATTCTTCCTTTAGATTCCTTTATATTATATTGTAAACTATTTTACCTTATATTCAGTCAATTGCCATTTAATCCAATATGGATTTACTCAGCACGGTTTGCGGCGTGTTGCCTTGTCGATAGTCCTAACACAATGAACTACGTGGAATGGCGCCAAACCACTGAGGTTGCGCGTCATTTCCAATCACGACGCAGAATTTTCGCGCGGCGGCATTAGAAAACGAATAGGAAATTGTTAAAACTGGATAAAACCAGATTTTGGCAGGATATGGGTATCTCATCGGGCTGAAGGGGGTCTGAAGTATCCTACCTGATTTCGGATTGGTGGAAAATTAGGAAGAAATTCCATTCAAGTACTAAAATATGTATTATATTGAAATAATAATGTATATTTATAATTATCCAAATGAGATATCCATACACGAGAAAATTATGAAGAAAAATAATGTATAAACTAGCTGAACCTGCGCTCTTTACACAGCGCATCATTCATATATGAGCATGAATCTCCTTGTTATTCCTCGCATCTGTACATGTCCCTTTGCAAACAAAAGTGAAAGAAGTCTTGGTAAAAATCGGCAATAGATGCCGTAAAGGGGAGATTTTTTTCGATTACTTTTTCAATATCTCGTACCGTTTGCAAGATTTGAGCCTACTTCCGGCTGCAGTTTTTAATTCATCTTTAATCTGTGTTTTCTTTCTTCTTGCATGTAGTATGTAATACGCAAATACATAAACTAAGTAACTCTATGCCTATCAAACCCGGAGGTTCAATTCCGCGTTCACAAAAGCTCTCCACTGACTTCTATCCTTAGCCAATTGGATCCAGCTTCTACTTTGTATTTCTATTTCTGCAAGATCCATCTTAATATTGTCCTCCCATTTGCGCCTACGTCTTCTTAATGGTCGTTTTCCGGCTGGTCTTCCACTTAAGATTTTCAAAGCGTTCCTACTTTCTTCCATCCTGGCTACATGACCTGCCCACCTGAGCCTCCTATATTTGATGACTCTAACAATGTTGGATAAACCGTATAAATTATGTAGTTCCTCGTTATGAAGATTCCGCTATTCCCTATTCCCGTTTCTTTTGGATCGGAATATTCGTCTCAGGATCTTGTTCTCAAATACTTTCAATCTATGTTCTTCGTTCCGAGTAAGAGACCATATTTCGCAACCATACAGAACAACAGGCATGATTATCGTATTATACATTTTAAAATAAGGTAATACATTACACATACAATCAATTATAATGTCAGTGATACATGGTGTTCATTGGGCAAAACACTCCAAACAATAAAGAATCAACTTAAACTGGAGAAATGGTTATCTTTCGTTTTTCATTATAATTTGGCCATGACACAAACACCTGAGAGACATGCAGCCCTATATACAATTATATGATGTTGGAATGTATAATAGGTAGGATATAATGCTTCAGTTTTCTTCTTCTTCTTATTATTATTATTATTAAAGTCAACACTTCCAGTGTACCCGTAAAAATGTAATAAATAAATAATGGCCTTTTTTTTTTTTTTTTTTTTTTTTTTTGTAAATATTGAGTTAGAGCTGGACAATCTACGCAAAATTTGCAATCGATCAGTGAAAACGTCATCTTTCTAGAACCTGTAGTTTTCGAGATCTCACTGTCGAAAGGCTTTGCCACAAACATATAAACGTCCACAAACGTATAGTTTAAAAAACTCCAGAGATGGCAGCACAATTCATTTGCATTTATTTCGGAGAAGGCTTATTAAAATGCAAAGGCTTTGAACAATAATTTAAAACGATAAACTTTGTGAAAAAGATATCTCTAAGTAATTTATTTAATTTACACCTTTTTTTAAAAAAAAAAAAAAATATTTGTCTTTGTTATGAACGTGAAATCACAAATAACCGTAAATCAAAGATCTGAAAGCTAAAGTTATAGGTTGGAGCTCGGGCGCTCTTGTAACATTTTAATAGATAGATAAAAGAAATTATTTCCCGAAAACCTACACACTTAATTATTCTCAAACTTCCAAACTATTTTTATTTGGATGAAGACGAAACGGGTTTAAAATGGAAAATGGAAAAATTATACAGTAAAACCAGATTATGCGTTCTATTATTATACAGTGGGGCTTTAAATTATTGGGCCAGTTACCAGTGTTAAAAAAAAAACACTAAATACATGTTAATTTCATGTTAATTTTAATGTTAATTTTAATTAACAACACATAACAGGTCCGATTTTTGAGAGACCTGGGCTCGATTCCCAGTGGGAGCTCATGTGGTTCGGATTTCCGCGTTTAGCTGTAGACCCACGTCTCAAATATCGTCACTGCTGTAATATTGTGTAAAGAAAACTTTAGTAATTCATGAGAAAATGTGATAAAACCAGTATCAACTGCCAATATTAACGATTCTCAAACAAATTATATTTCGTTTACAGTGAAGAGTGCAAGAAATATAAGGAGGCAGTTTCGGAAGGTCGAAAAATGAAATCCGAGATTCAAGCATTAACAAAAAGTTTGGATGCCGAGAAGGCCAAATTTAATAAACTGCTGCTAGACTTCAAGAAGTACGAAGATGTGGCGGTGGTGGAATTCGACAAGGCCGATATAGTAAGTAATGAAATAGATTAACGTTATAGAAATGAACAAAAATTCTCATGTGTATAATATTTAAGTTCTTGAAACCTAAAGTATCGTGCGTTTAGCAAATTATCGTAGCACTAAGTGCGAGTAGTTTCAAAAAACATTATGTCGATGTGATGTACGTTCTGGCTATCATATTAATCCTAACTATATATAAAACTACATGAACTAACATAAAGGGATACTTCCGGTTGACATGGAAAGTTGAAATTTGGCTTTCCGAGACTAACCGACAGGAAAATTGCCAAAAATTATTATTATTATTATTTTTTTAATTTTTAGGGGTTCTAAAGGAGGGATGAAGAATTTCTCCATGCTATTTAAATGTTTTTTGTTTTAACCTATAATGTCATATTTTATGTACTTGAAATTGGAATAAAATCTTTTGAAATTCGGTATGCTTTGTACGCTTTCGTCAGTATTACCTAAGTAAATCAGTGAAAATAAAAATTTCCAACTTTAGAGTGGTTTCATGGGAAATTGAAAAAATCTTTCCCATGTTATTTATATAGGACATCTTCTACACCCCAAAATGTTTAGGCACTTCTAGCAGGATTAGAGTGATGAAATTTGGCATGATTGTAGCCTTCCGGGACTAACCGATAGGAAAATTGCAAAAAGGGAATATTTTTAATTTTTAAGGGGTCTAAAGGGATATCAAGTAATTCCCATGTTATTTAAATGGGCGTTTTCTTGGGAAACAAAATCTTACCTTTTACATAGTTCAAGTAGGGAAAGAAACTTGAAATTCGGCAGAATTTTGGGTTTAAGAGGTGCGAGGCCGTAGGCTGAGCAAGGGTGGGGGCCTGGGGGCGGAGCCCCCAGCTAGCCAAAGGCTAGTCTATATGATAAAATTGAAAGTGACTATGTTTGTGACTCTAAATGTCTTGAACAGCCAGGCCGATCTCGATCAAATTTTTGACGTAGATGCTGCTCTGGCCTGGGAGTATTTTTAGCTATTCACTTTGACGGTAGAACCTAGTGGAGGGGGAGCAGGGGGAGATAGAAAAAAATAAATAAAACAACTCTTTAACCACCCGACCGATCTCGATCAAATTTTCAACATATATGAGGTTTGGAACTGGAAAGGTTTTATATATATATATAATTTCATCTTGACGGTAGAACGTAGGGGAGGGTATATATATATATGAAAATAAATAAAACTGAACTCTTGAATCACTCAACCGAGCTTGATCAAAGTTTCAACATACATGAAGTTCGGACCTGGCACGATTTTTTCATTTTACTTTGACAGCACAACGTAGGGAAGTGGGAGATATATGTAAAAAATAAATAAATAAAAGTAAAAGTGACTGTCTGTGATCACTCTTGAACTACCCGACCGATCTAAATCAAATTTTCAACGTAGATGAGGTTCGCACCGGGTTGGTTTTTATCATATCATTTTGAAAGTTGAGCTTAAGGGAGGGGGAAGGGGAGATATATAAAAATAAATAAAACCTGATAAGTCTTGTACTCATATAAAGGTATTCCCTAAACACGAGTGATATTCTTGCTACCATGTATTATTCATAATTATGTAGATAGTGTATAGTGTATTAGTTAAATAATTTCTCACATCTTTTCCTCATCAATTGGAGGTTGGCGACCGAAGTGAAGAATCTAGATTGTACTGTTGATTGTTTGATATGATCATCCTTTGTTGGTTATTCAGGTACTCTGTTCTTGTGCATGTGCGGTTCCTACGTCAATTTTCCTTCCAGTAGTAGTATGTTACTCAATTCCAAATGGCAATGTACAATCGTGCTTTATCCTTTTCTTTCATATGGGTTTTTGTTTGCTGCTTTTAATACTCTGTTACTTCTTTTTCTTACGAGCAGCATTCCGCTTCAGTACCCCATCTCGAGTGTCTCTGTTTCTTTATTATTCTTGAAATGACGATATTTCTGACATATAAAGTTGCACTGAATTTCAAAGATCTTCATCCATTTTTTCGTTGCTGCTGTTGATAAGTTCTTCGACAGTCCTTCTTTTCTGTTGATAGCGTGTTTAGCCTCATCATCTTAATTTCTTTCATAAGAGGAGATAATTAATTGAAGAGTTTGGTATAGAGAACTGTCTCCACCTATTCACACAGATGACTTCACTGGTCCAGTTTTCTCTGTCAAGAGAATTCTTACTTGGCTCTAAGAATCTTCACGCACTAAAGAATTTCTATGGTACAAGAGCAGCAGGGGGCTGTGGTACAACCCACGTGGCCTGAGATAAGGCACCAGCCTCAAAAGTGAGAGAGTGAGTAGTTGTTCTGGGTGGCGTAGTGGTTAGCGTATCGGAACAGTATGCCAGTGGTTCCGGGTTAAAGTCTAGGCCCAGTCAGTCACTTTTTCATTCTTTGTGTGTGAAAGAATTTCTATTTTATTATTCTTCTTTGGGTTAAATTAAGAAAAAATAGTGACATGTTTCGTAAGTCAGTCAGTTTTTACTATTACTAAAACGCTCCTTGATATTGGTCATTTTCGATGATTTTTATATATCCCCTCTCCTCCCCATGCTGCGAGCCACGGCATCAGAACTGTCACTGTTCATCTCAGCGACCTCAAAAACTATAGGCTCGACACTAATATCGGTCATTTTCGATCATTTGTAAATGTCTTTCCCCTCCTTTAAGTTACATCGTCAAAGTGATATGACAAAAATCATCTCATGTTCGAACTTCAACTATGTTGAAAATTAGATCAAGATCGGTCCGTTGGTTCAAGAGTTATTAAGTTTTATATATATATATATATATATATATATATATATATATCCCCCTCTTACTTCCTCCCCTAAGATCTATCGGACCATCCCAGGCCCGAACCTCATCTATGTTGAAAATTTGATCGAGATCGGTCAGGTGGTTCAAGAGTGAAGTCACATAGACAGTCACTTTTATTTTATTTTATTTTTTACATATATATCTCCCCGTCCCCCTCCCCTACGTTGCACCGTCAAAGTTAAATGATAAAAATTATCCCAAGCCCGAATGTCATCTACGTTGAAAATTTGATCGAGATCAGTTGGGTGGTTCAAGAGTTATGAAGTTTTATTTATTTTTATATATCTGTTCCCTCCCTTCCCCCTACCATAAGGTTTACCGTCAAAGTGATATGATGATAACCAACTCAGGTCCGAACTTCATCCTTATTGAAAATTTGATTAAGATCGGTCCTGTGGTTAAAGCGTGATGAAGTCGCAAAGACAGTCACTTTTATTTTTACTTTTTTACATATATCTCCCCCCTCCCCTTCGTTGCACTGTAAAAGTGAAATGAAGAAAATATCCCAAGCCCGAACCTTATCTATGCTCTATTATAAAAATATTTGAGGAAACATGCAATGTTTTATACATTGAACTGCCTGTAAAAGGGTGTCAGATTTTGACAGGCATTATACAAGCGCCTGTTTTGGCGAAAACACATGTAAATAAAATATTATAGGCACATTGTCTTCAGGTGATATGCATGTCGAAAAAGTATTAAACTTCTGTTGGAAATTTTGCACGGAAACATGCGTTGTACACAGCCTGTACATTAAAATGAGAACATGCAATGTACACGTAGTCACTCACATGCAAGTAAATGGAAGAAATATGTGTATTAGGGTCGAGCGATTTTTTTTTTTTTTTTTTTTTTTTTTTTTTTTTTTTTTTTTTCAAAATGCGAATTTGGATAGGTAGCAAAAGTTGCATCATATCATAATACTTTACCATAGAAAATTTCAGCTCTCTGAAATAATTTTTAGCCGGGGCAAGGGGCCTTAAGTTTGAGATTTTGTAAATCAATTTCCATTTACTACGTAACTATTTGACAGATCTTCGCTGGAAGCAGACTGAAAGTTTTAGTGTAGATAGAGTGCAAAAGATGCATCCTGTATCAGTACATAACAACAAGAACTTTTAATTCACTAAAAATTTCAGCTCTCTGAAATAATTTTCAGCCGGGGCGCAATGGCCCTGAAATTTGGTAATAATTAGACAAAAAGTGATCAACTATAAGCAATTTGCTAGTTTGCCATAAAGAAGTTTTTTTGCTATTTAGTAACAGTCTTTTTCTGGTATGATGAACTTGTTAGCTGTATTAAGTCACTAGTATAATAGTTTGGTGGGTGGAGATAAGAGGCTACAAAACGAAATTAGGACGCGCGCTCGTGCAGGTGCTAAAGTATTGTGCAACTGTTTGGCAGCTTGACGATTGTTATTAGTGTGTTGTACCTGTGCTCAGGGCACGTGTCTGGTTAGCGGCCGTGTTGCTACGTTAGTGATTTGATTAGTTTTGCGCTTTTGTAGTTACTGATGGGTTTATTATTTACCACTGTATTACAGCCTAGTATCTGGTGATTTTGTTTTATGTTATAAAGAAGAAAGATGGCAAAATCAACCAGGTAGAATATGTCAAGAGCGCAAGAGATGTTTCGTAGTGCCAAAGGTCGCGACTGGAGAACGCTTCCAACTTACGAAGACATTATGGCATGTTATTTATTTACGCGTCAGCAGCTGAAGGGGGCGGAAGTAAAGAACCAGCAGAGAATTTGGTTTCCACGAAGGTAGCAGAAAAGGTGGAAGACATTTGGTAACGTGTTTCAATTCCTGTAGTTTCGCTCGGCCGTGTATCAATAGTGATCAACAATTACCACAGGAAACTGAAAATATTTTTAAAATTGGCAGTAAGAGGGAGCATGAAAGAAGAAATAAATTACAAGAATTGAAGAAGCAGGGCAATAAATAATTTGATATAGCAGCTTGCAAGTGTTTAGATTTCACGGTGTGTCGTTGTACAGAACACTCAAAATGCCTGAATCGGAGAGAGTGTTTTATAGACCAAAGGGTAAGTAGAAAAATGGTAACCGGTGGCATTGATGTTACTTGGACAAAGAAAAGAGAACAAAGGAAAGCCAAAATGTATCTTGGGGTCAAACTTTCAACCTAAACAGTACCAGTTACATTATTGAATCTTTACACTCCTCGTCATCTTTGGAAACAAGAAACGAAGGCAATAAAGAACACGCTAAAGCTGGAGGAGATCCTGAATTTAGTTCGAAGTATCCTTTAAAGACAAGAAAGCAATCACAAATTAGATGCACGGAAATGAGAAAATTCCTCTCGACATTAGCAAAAGTGAAGGAGAAAACTGGCATGACTGGAAGAAAAATTGTAGCTATTGTTACTGAAGTTTTGGAACATTTTAATATTGTGAGTCCAGAGCAGCTGCAAACATAATTGATAGAAGTAAAATACAAAGAGAGGTTACCAAAAATCGTAAAAGTGTAAGAACTAAAGTGACTGTTAATAAAGAGAAACCTTGTACCATCTATTTTGATAGGAAGGAAGACCAAACACTCGTAATGTCCGGCTCCGGAAGTCATAGAAATATGAAGAGGAAAGAACATTATTGTGTCCTTGAAGAACCGGGTAATAAATTTCTCAGCTATCTCTCTTCGACAGTTTCAGCATCAGCAAAGAATACTGTTAATTCCATCTGCCGGGAATTACAAGAAAATAATGTGAACCTATGAGATATGGTAGCTATCGGCTGCGATGGTACTAATACTAATGTTGGGTCAAAAGGATGATGATTAGAGTGCTCGAAAACCATTTATAGAGGTTCTTGCAGTGATGCATACGTTTATTGCACATCATTGAACTACTACTACTGAAAGAAATCGATTATGTATCTACTGGTACTTTGTCTGGTCCTATTGGTAGATCATTGGTGAATTGAGAAACGAATCCAGTGTGCAGCGTCGGAAAGATTTCTTCAGAACTCCCTACATACCTAAACGTGCGTCATCTCAGTTATGATCAAAGATATTTGTATGAAATATGTCAATCTGTCATAAGAGGAGGCTGTGATAAAAACTTAGCAGATAAGAAACCTAGGAAACTTGCGCATACTCGCTGGTTAACAATGGCTTGCAGACTTTTGCGTCTATGTATATATACGCCAAATTCTTGAGAAAAGCTCTAAACTCTCGTAAAGTTCGTAGTAAAAGTATATGCACCAGTGTGATTCAGCATAAAACTGAAACCTCTTGCCAAATACGGAGCTAAACATTTGTTCTTGACCATAAGACTTTCGAGATGTTTGCAAGAACCATACAAGACTTTTATCAATAAAGTAATTTCCAGAAATGCATTCTATAGGCATTCTAAAAATATTCTTATTGCCATGATTGGTGACTACAGATCAGCTACGCGAATCCTTGCTGCCGGTAAAATCCTCAAATCCAGAAAACAATGTAAACGTTGTGAAACTCGTTCCTTTCAAGCGCCAGTGTTAAACTTCGAGGCTAGTAATTACACAGAAATGATAAACTAAAATGGGTGTAACAACAGAACCGCCAATACTGACTCATATTACAGATGATAAATTGCGAGAAATTTGTTCTTGAGAAAGTACAAGTGTTGATATCCCTGAGTTTCCATGAAATGCGCAAGCAGTGGAAAGATTAGTGAAAATACTTAGTGATGGTTCTTCGTCAGTATGTGAGCCACGAGAGATTTCTTTATTCGTTCCAAATTTGACTTAAGAAAATACATGACTACTTTTCAGATAAAGTCGCAGTATTTTGCTTGAAGATGTGAATGAAATTTATGAAACATTCAACCTAATACTGATGTAACGTGTAACATAAAATATGAACTTCGATAGCCTTAGAAATCCACCTGGACACGACAACGAATCTTAACACCTTCAAATTATAGTCTTCTTCAAGCGAAGAGCTGCCTAATAATTACACAAATGAATAATAAACGTGTATTTATTTACAAAACCTATCAAACTTAAGGCCCATTGCGCCCCTGCTAAAGAATATTTTAGAGAATTGAAATTTCCGGTGGTAGAGTACTACAATATGATGCAACTTTTGCCCTATATCCGAATTCGAATTTAAAAAAAAATAAAAATTTGGGCTCTTTTCACTCATTTATAAAATGTCAAACTTAAGGCCCATTGCGCCCCGGCTAAAAAATATTTTAGAGAATTGAAATTTTGCATGGTAAAGTACTACGATATGATGCAACTTTTGCCCCCTATCCAAAATCGAATTTCGAAAAAAAATTTTTTTGGCTTCTTTTCACTCCACCCTAATGTGCATGTACCGAGGTAAAGTACCTTGAATGGATTGTTGATAACATTCATAATACAGTAAGAATGAAAAGTACAAGGAAGGTGCCTGTTTATCAACATGTAATATACATGCAATATACATGTGTGATATTCGCATTACATGTAAACACCATGTATTAGCGTATAGCATGGAAAACGCATGATGTAGAGTATGTTATTTTACATTTATCATTTTCGTGTAGATGCGTAGTGTGTAACTCCCCTACGTGCAGTGTACAGGCAATGTACAGGTGAACGGGAACGATCATGATTGCCAATAAATGGATTAAACCGATACGTGTGGTGAACAAGGTGGATTGGAGCTAAACGTTCAGGTTATAGGCATAGGAGACATGCAATATTCAGGCACAAGTCTCCAATTCGACATTCGAAGGTCCTGACACATGTATAATACATGGGATTACAACTGAATACATTGCCGGTATTATCTCCGTGTACATGCGAAGTGTGAACCCACCTATATGCAATGTACAGGTAAACGGAAAATGCAATGATCATGATTGCCAATAAATGGGCTAAACAGATGCATGCAATGAACGAGGTTGATTGGAGTGAATCATTAATGTCACAAGTGTAGGAAACATGTAATATTCATGCACCAAGTCTCCAGTTTGTCATGCACATATGTAAGGTCCTGACACATGTATAGTACTTAATGCGGTGTACTTTACATGTATATTCCGCTAACACGCCCACCAATTCATCAACACCTGTATTTCACATATATTTAACATGTCAATTAGTTTTATCAAATGAGAAGTAGCCGTCGTCAGCACCTCATGAGGTAACGTATATGTCAACTACATGGAATATGCCGGTTACGTACATGTCTTTCCACTCTCTACATGTTGTTTACACGCGTTTTTCACGTTACTAAGTTGCAAACCTATCAACATGAAAACTACGTTTCCGTGAAATGAACATGGAATGATCGCGAAAAAAATCGATACCTGACTCATGCATTTAAAAGTGTTCCATTTTCAGGCGCCTGTAAAAATATGCCTGTTTATGCATGTTTCACAGGCGCCTGTAAACCACCTGCATTTTCTGAAAACTTTCAACCTGATGTTGAAAGTTTGATCGAGATCGGTCTGGTGGTTCAAGAGTTATTAAGTTTTATTTATTTTTATAGATTTCTCCCCTCTCCTCCCACTCCCCAAAGTTCTACAGTTAAAGTGATATGAGAAAGAACACCCCATATCTGAACCTCATCTATGTTGAAAATTTGGTTAAGTTCGGTCGGGTAGATTAAACGTGATGAAGTCACAAAGACAGTCACTTTTATTTTTACTTTATTGACATATATCTCCCCCCTCCCCTCCCCTTCGTTGCACTGTGAAAGTGAAATGAAGAAAACATCCCAGGCCCGAACCTTACCTATGTTGAAAGTTTGATCGAGATCGGTCGGGTGGTTCAAGAGTTATTAAGTTTTATTCATTTTCATATATCTACCCTCCCCCACCCCTAAGATCTACTCCCAAAATGAAATGATAAAAAAACTTCCCAGGTTTGAACTTCACATATGTTGAAAATTTGATTGAGATGGATCGGGTGGTTCAAAAGTAATTAATTCACGAACATAGTCACTTTTATTTTTATATTTATTGATTTTTGTATATCTCCCCCTCCACCCCGTCCCCTACGTTGCTCCGTTAAAATGAAATGACAAAAATCATCACAGTCCCAAACCTAATCTACACTGGGAATTTGGTCAAGATCGATCGAGCGGTTCAAGAGTTATTAAGTTTTATTATTTTTTTCTACGTCCCCCTCCTCCCCTCCCCTAAGTTGTACAGTCAAAGTAAATAGCTAAAAGCACTCCCATTCCAGAACCGCATCTGAGTTGAAAATTTGATCGAGATCGGTCGTGTGGTTCAATAGATTAGGAGTCACAAACAGTCACTTTCAATTTTATAATATAGATTTTGACACTACATCTTTCCTTTTCTCAGTTTTCCACAAACCTCTTGCTAACAATCTTCCAATTTTTCCGCTGTCAATATACTATATATATCACTGCAAATATTATTGTACTGATCACATTTCACTTTACATTTTTTTTTTTTTTTTGAGATAAAATAAGAATTCCTTTGACAATGAACTGGATGTAAAATTGTCGAGAGAACATTTACACTTCTCCAAACCTTAGTTGCGCGGTGAAGTTGTTTAAAATTGCACTTTAGTAATGCTAAGAGCACATCGAGCGGAAGAAATAACGAAACACTCTGCAACTGACTCCAGTTTCCTGTTTGAAATATTCAACTTATAGTTTCTTACTTAATGCATTATTGCTTCGAGAACGAAGTTTGCTTTGGCTAATGCAGAAAAAGTTCAGTATTTAAAAAAAAAAAAAAAAAATCATTCTTCGATTCTTCCACGCCCCATCTAGTGCGTGGAGTTAGCGTAAAAATATTTCACTTCCGGCTACCAGTCAGCAATTTAGACAGTTCTTATATGTATACCAAAGAACAGAAAACCGCCAGGAGACACTCGATCCAATGCCCAGAACTCGTGTGATGACGTCATCAAAATGGCGGACAGCTCGATTCAAAAAATAAGCCATATCTCTGTTAGTTATGGACCGATTCTCTTCAAACTTGGCTCATTTTAAAGGAAATTAAACTTGCAATAAAACATGTTACCAAAATATTTCCTCTAAAATTAACCGTTTCGGAGTTATTTAAGAATTTAATAAATTAATGAGTATTTATTGAAGAAAAATACAAAATAACTCCGAAACCCTTAGTTTTAGACGAAACACTTTGGTAACGTGTTATATTGTTAATTTCGTTGCCTTTAAAATGAGCTATTAACGAAGAGAATCGGTCAATAAATAACTGAGATATCACATATAACGTGCTAATTACATTATTAAAATGAGGGTCACGACTTCTAACAGATAGCGACAAATTCAGCCAAAATACTTCACTTCCATATACCAGTCTCAAATTTTACACAGTATTTATATACATAATAAATAATTTTAAAATACCTGGGAGACACTTGATTTAACACGCTGAACTCCTATGTCGACGTCATCAGAATGGCCGCCGGGATTAAAAACATAGCTTTGCTTAAATACGACTATCTCTGTTACCGATCATTTTATTGAGTCTTCCAATTGTTCCATTTGAAAGAACATGAAATAAGCTACAAAAATGTTATTCGATTTTAAATGGTTTATGGCGATGACAATGTGGAAGGGAGTAAAAAAACAATGTTTTAAAATGGTTACTGTTAGCTTAATATATTTTGCAATGATATTTCTGTTATTACAAGAGGCGTTAACTCAAGTAAATACACATTACATCCATTGCAATGTTGCATGCTTGTATATTTTTTTTTATCAGTGATTCATCTTTAATTATAAATTATACCACAAAAGAGTGAACATGAAAATAAAAATAGTTATTTACATCTTTTAGTGGATCCAATGCCCTCTTTTTATTAATTGGCAAAAATGAAAAAAAAAGACTTGTCTTTTTTTAGGAAGGGTAACAGATATTTACAACAGTTTCTCACAATGAAGACATGTACACTCCATATGGATTATTAACGCGGAAGGCACAACTATTGAAAACAATGTAAACTTTAAACAAAGTGACAAGTTTGTAAGATTAAACTTAATTTCTGCATTGGCCCTCACAACTACAAAGTAAAGTGCAGCATCGACAGCGCGTGCAAATCTATTTGCCATTGCATGCTATTAACTCTTTCAGCTTTTCCATGGTGAAGTTTGGGCTTGTCGGCCAGAGGGGCTTGTAGTCATCTGCGGTCTTCTTCCATCCCCACTCACAAGGATCCAAGCGTTGACTGTTCCGTTGAAGACAGTTTGTCCACAAAGAACATTGTAGGATGGCCCTCTTCAAGTGTTGCAACAGAGTTTGCTGGTTGGTGGAATATTTTCAATGGGTCTGTTTTGGTGTGTAAAGAGAATCCGCCTGGCCTCATTGACGGTCTCTGCAAAACTTGGTGAATGGTACATAAGAACTACAAAGCGTTGAATGAGTAAAAACGTGTCATCATCTTCAGAGATGTTATCTAGAACTTGAGAATATGCCGACACGTTTTCCATGCAGTGGTTTTACCAATACTTGCAAAACTTGATACAGTGTCAGCCCCCGTAAATGCATGGAAGAAAGGCAAAATATCTGGAACTCCTCGTGGAACTTTGTTGTACAACTCGTGGATCGGAAGGTATTGGAGGGGCTTTCCACTGCCGTATTCCATCCAAAATTCTTTCAGTGTATTGAGTCTAGAAAAGGCATACATAGCAATTACTACCACGTCACTATCAACAGTTTTCACCATGACCTTAGAACAACCCGAGTATTCCATGGCATGCCATACATGAAGTAGGAGACGGGCATCGGCTTCTTCATAGAATTCGGAAGATATAGCTTCAAATGTCGCCTCCATTTGCGATCCAATTGCCTTGTCCCTGTAGGTGCAAATGACTTTTTTCCCGGCGGGGAGATCCATTTTGACCAGGTTTTCAGCTAAAAATTCAGAGCTCCTCTTTGTTTTTACTGTGAGCAAGGAACTTACTGAAAGATTTAGGGATGACATTAGATTTTACATTTATTCTGAGCCCAGACCCTCTCGACTGTCTTACGTCATTTTTTAGGCTTCCTTCTAGGTAGCAGTCAAAAACTAGGTCAACTTTTTCCACAGATCTTAATCTCATTAGAATGTATGGTTTAACAATCTGGTTGCAGTACGCTTGAAATGTCCGGCTGGATTTAGGGACAAGCATATGGATCAAGGCTGATACATCGATTATGAGCGAAGAAACTTGGGGCTCATGAGCAGTGGTCACCCGAACTCCACTTGACTTGACGATACAGGACACCACGTCGGATTTTTTTATTGGTTTTCCGAGCTTGCCGCGGTCGGATATGGAAGGTGGACATGAGCTATTTTCATGGGCAAAGAACTTTTTGACGTCAGTTCCCCTTGATTGACTAGCAACGTACAACTTGGCAAAAACAGTACTGTCTTTTCTCAGGTCTACTATTTTCTGCTTGTCTTTGGACTTAACTGTAACTTTCTTAGCACTCATCAAGGGAAGGTTGTTTCTTTTGATGACTTCATGATTGGAAACATTTCTAAGGATTAACCGATCTTCGACGAACGTATCAAATTGGCTTTTTCCTGTAGCATTTGCCGACATGACGCTCATCGCATTTTCTTCTGGGAGAATGATTCTCCTGCTGTTGACTATAGTTAATTCGTCATCTTCGAATGGGTTGCCGTGCGATTCAAACACTTCAACAAGGGCAGAAACGGTTTTCGAATTTCTTATGAAAACTTGGAAGTATCTTCATGATGCTACTCGGAACTGATGTTAGATTTCAGGTTCCGATCCTTTTCGAACTCTCCAATCATGCGGACAACTTCGGGTCCTACAACCATTCATTGCAATAGCCCCTCCCCTTGACTTAGACAGGATAGGTTATTGAAGAATTTTTAATTAGTTTATTGTTCTGCTCATGTAACTGGTCATGTGCCATTCTGGAAAATTTTCTTTTACTTTTGCAGCCAGATATATTTCCGTTTTGGAACTCACGGAACATTGTTGGATGCATCTCTGGCAGCTGCTTTAAGTTGTACAAAAACACTGGCAGCCATCGCGCATAGTATGATCAAGAGCAAACATCCATGGACAGATTTTCTCCAGAATAGAATTAAAGTCTATCAAACTGCCCTGTCGAATGCTGCGGACCAAATCTAAAAGGAGACATTCTAGCACCATGGTGGTCTTCCCGTACATAAACTGAGCCGACTCTTCTGATCTTCGCTAAGTCCAGTTTTCAAGTAATTCGTCTTCGTCTTCGTTCCAATTTTGGTAGGCTCTTTCTAACAAGATCTGAAGAGTAACAATTGTTATTTCGTGAGCGTATCGTGTTCTCTTGAGATGCAACGCTTTCAATAATGATTCTGCTCTTCCCGATGTTGTGACACGAGCTTCAACAAGGTTGTCAGTCCATCCACTTCCTTCTAACCATGTACCTATCGCAGACGCTAGGGCCATTTCTATATGGAGACCACCTAACATGACTATGATTTTGTCTTCCTCATATTTATCCGACATGACCCATTGAAGAGACTTCAGCAAGGCGTAAACAGGTTGGTCAGCTGTGATGACCGGGGTTTGGTTCGGATTAACCTTACGAACAATGGCAGATACAATATTTGTTGCATGTCGTACAGCCGATGGCGAGTTGATGTTTTCATTAATAATTGGAAGTAAGATTGTCGTACATTTGTTTCTCATGGAATTGAGCTCTTTCTTTGAGAAGTAGGGAACCAACGGCATTAATCCTTCACATCCCGCAAAGCTTCTATCATTCAACCATTCGAGTAGATCAGGCGACATTTCGGCTGCTACATTTTGCAGATCGGTATTTACCGTACTCATTGGAACTTCGCTTCTGAATTTTGAAGTCGGTGGCAATGTCGTATAATTTTCGGGCAGATTTGTTGTTCTTGATTGGAAGTTCAATTCAAGTTTTACAGACTCCGTAAGTTCCGTGTCCTCGGGCACGTATTGAATTAAAGATATGGAAGTGCAGTGAAAAGCGCTGATAGATGAGTTCGACGACGAGTCATGATCAACGTTGTCTATTGCTGCACATGTGAAGACATTATTTGCAACACTTGGGGGACAGACAAAACCATGTTTTTCAAAATGCTCAGACATTGAGCTGGTAGTAGCATTTAGAACGGATTTTACCCTGCTGTATGAAACACTCAACCCCAAGCGAAAGAGTTTATCAATGACATCAGCACTGCCAGTTTGACTATGAAGCATGAGGCTAAGATAGAGAGGTAAAAGTGTTTCTTTTTCAAGAGGGTGAAGAATTTACTTTGTGGATCCCTTTCTTGTTCTTTTTATGCAATTGAATCGCACTAGTTGCGCAATAGACTCTGTAGTACTTGACACTTTGATCTGATCTTCCATGTCCGTCCCAGCATCGTCGAGCTCTTCACCTGTAGTTGCACCTTCTAAAAGCATCCTGAAAAACATCATTAACGTTGGAGAGAGACAATTTTCAGGTGTAAACTCTCCACTGAATGATCCATCAAATTTGGGATAGTTTTGAAACATTTTATCGCGAAGAATTTTTGCTGCTCGGGCGAGACACATACCATCACTAAGAGAATTATTTTCACAAGCTATCCGAATTGCGTTATGGACATCTACTTCAAACGTAAGTATAATATTCCTACCAACCTTGTCCTCTCTCAAATCCGGAATAAAAGTCAGCAGTTGCTCCTTCAATCGCGTCCTGTTCACATTTGCAAACCCTAGCTCGTGTAATCGATTCTCAACCAGATTCACAAGGTTTGCCATACGAAAGCCTGGTGCTATTTGGTTGTACAAGTAGCAGTCTTGCATAAACGTTACAAGCTCACTTAAAACGGATCCATAGGCAACTTTGGAAGACCTATCATTGACATTTTGATTCTCAGCCCTGTTCACACTTCGTACTTTCGTAAGGAATTTGACATAGCACCGTTTGTGATACTTCGCCTCTAAAGCGACAAGATCGCTGTTACTAGTTAATTTCGTGAGTAGTTTTTCATCTCCTAGCAGCAAGGCGTTTTCGTATATATTGGGGCCTATACCTAATGTGGCTGCCGAAACTAGCTTTTCAGATTCGTTTTCCTTGGTCTCGCAGAAAATACAGGTAAATTTGATGTCGGATTTGGATAAATGGGATCTGGTAACTCTGGCTGTAGTACTGCTGGCATTGATGGCAGAGTCCTCTAACATTGTAGCATCGTTTCTATCTGAACTAGATTCATCATCCAACCTTGGTTTCTTCTTTCGAGAAAGTCGGTAAATTTTTTGACTGTTGAATCTTGTTCGACATACTTTATGGTATTTTCCCTGGTTTTCGATAAATTTTGTAAGCAAGTTTTCAGTGGTCAGATGGAGGGGTAAGGACTCAAACTCAGAATATTTCTGCAGATTCTCCACAAGCGAAGTATATCCTTGAACTGTTGGTAGAATAAAAGGTTATTTGAATGTTTTTGGCAAACTAAACATAGCTTCCAATTAATATCTGGGGGTTTGAGATCTAGTCTTACCAACTGCTCGCAAATTTGAACTTGCCTCTTGCTCCCCATACTATTTTCTGTAGTTTTATATGTGAAACAAATCTGACTATTAAAACTTATCACAAACTATCCGTTGTTCCAAGGTATATAATGTAATGGCTCAGCACTTGGAGGCTATATCTGAATCCAAATTAATAGAAACTTAAAAACAAACTGAATGCACGAATTGCAATAAATAAACAATATAGCGAGCCAAGCCGCCGCACCACGTTGCAAACATTGTGTGATAGAATATTTGTTTCTTTTCTAATAATTCGGTAACAGAAGTCACCACTAGCAAAAACAAAAGAAATGTTTTTGCGTTTTCTTCAAGTAGAAACTTCTGCCATCTACTAGAAGAAAATGTACGGATCTTCTTTTCATCCACTTCCAAGTTGTCATCGCCATATATAATTCATAAACCATTTACCTATAAACTAACTCGAATAACATTTTTGTAGCTTATTTCATGCTCTTTCAAATGGAACGATTGGGAGACTCAATAAAATGATCGGTAACGGAGATAGTCGTATTTAAGCAAAGCTATGTTTTTAATCCCAGCGGCCATTTTGATGACGTCAACATAGGAGTTCAGCGTGTTAAATCAAGTGTCTCCCAGGTATTTTAAAATTATTTATTATGTATATAAATACTGTGTAAAATTTGAGACTGGTATATGGAAGTGAAGTATTTTGGCTGAATTTGTCGCTATCTGTTAGAAGTCGAGACTGCCATTTTAATAATGTAATTAACACGTTATATGTGATATCTCAGTTATTTATTGACCGATTTTCTTCGTTAATAGCTCATTTTAAAGGCAACGAAATTAACAATATAACACGTTACCAAAGTGTACAACGACTCACCAAAGGTAGTCATCAACCCTGGTTCGGCTAATAATATAAGTATAACTTTAGTGGCAATAATCGTTTACACCTTAAAATATCTTCCGTAATTATATTCACTAGTATTATCACCTTTTATACTGAAATTACAAGTCCATGATAAATATTAGATAATTTATTCGTTGATTCTCTTTTAACGTATATTCACACAAACTGTCTTGCAATCATACATGTTAATTATGTGTATCTATAAACAACTACATAGCAACCAACTATACAATAATATTGTATATTTCTTACATATTAAAAACATTCTTCTTTTGTTATTTTTAGTTAACATTATATCAGGTATAGTGCTTGTGTAGAAGCACTTTCTGCCCAAGATACACGTAATTATCAACCGATACAAAGTATCTCGTTGTATAAAATGTCGCCCGATGATGGGACTAGATATAAAAGTTACAAGCGAGCTTGGCTTTTATATTTAAGAACCACTGGTCCGTTTATAATAATGGTATAAGAATAGTGCTATTCTTTACATTTTGATCGCACCTCATATATCATTTTGTTCAATTATTTTATATAGATACATTTATATTAAAACATTCATCATTCCATTGTCATTTACCTTTGACAATAAAGTTTCCTTCATATAAATACATTTATAATAAGTCTTTTATTTCATTAATATTTATCTTTCATTATAAATACGTCGTCGCTTACTAATATAATCAACGAAGGGTGCGAAATCAAAAAATGTAAGAGATAACTTCATTTTAAAACACATTACAATGATCAACAGTTTCGATCATTATTAAAAACGGTGATGTTAAAAAAAAATGTTCGATCTTTCTAGGGCGCATTATATAACAGCTACGTTAGATGATATTTTACCATACACATCGTATCAATGAGGCGTCAGAATACAGAATAATCTTATTCGAGTAACATATAAGGTGGCGCATGTAGACAGTCGTCGGATAATTAGCTTAATAGAATGAACCTTATACTTAACATAATCCTTGATAATTAAGTTTCAACACAAATCAATATAATATAAATAACCTTTGCTTTTAATCAATCATGAAGCGAATTATAATTCTTCACATTAACAAGAAAGAATTAAAATCATTTGAAAATTATCATTTGTTGAAACAAACGTGATAAAGTATCTAAAAGTCATAAGGGTTGTTTTCATTATTGACATTAACACATAAATTTGAAGCTAAATGTTCATAAGAATCTATAACTGATATGGGTTTAACCCTTACTACATCAACTGCAGTCAGTTTAAATTCGTACTTGCATATGATTCTAATAAAGTACATTGTACTGCACAATCGTGATTATGTTCCGCATTATTTTGTACATGAATTGCGTCATTGTTTTGATTTTGATATGAAGTGCCATCTCTTGAATTACGATTCCGTCTATCCATGTAGTTTACTGTATTTCTGGAATTTCGCCATGTATTTCGACTGTTTTTGAGTCTACTTCGATTAAGTGATCTGACATAATTATTGTCACGATTGATTAGGTTAGGTGGATTCCCAACATATCTTTGTCTTTGTCTACTTTGCTCGTTCTGATTGTTTAAATTTACTCGATTTAGGTTGTGTTCCGTATCGTTCACATTACGGATATTTAGATTCCGAACAGGTACAAGGTGATCTGAATTATTTTTAATTTTGCCTAATCCCGCTTGATGATTCTGTGCATGGTATTGAGTTTCATAACATTGGACAAGCATTAATAGGTGATTAAAACTCATGCATTGCGTAGAAAACAGGATTTGTTGTAATTTAAACGGTAGTAGATTTCGAATAGATGCAATCACTCTAGATTCCGATTGCAACGGATTTACGACTTTTAATTCGTTATACGTATTTACAACAAAATCAACAACAGATTTGTGCAAACGAGGATTAAAAGGTTGGTTTCTAATCGTGGCATCTCTGTTTGCAAGTAAAAAGTCGTTTTCGTAATTTGCAATCAGCGCTGCTTTGAATTCCTCATATGTATTGACGTGATCTCGTACTGCTTTAAACCATAAAGAACATGGTGGGAGTAATAAATGAGGGATTAGTTTCATATATTGCGATTTATCTATACACATTATACTGCACTCATCCTGAAATTTTTCTAGGAAAGAAGTAGCATTTTCATTACATTTACCACTGAACTTACTCATAGCACGTATTTCGCTCATCTTTACACTTAACTTTACATTCCTTTCACTATTTCGTGTTCGCGTTGAGTGACAATTTCTACCTACTGCGTTATGCGTGGTTCCACCATCTCTTTTCCGCCCATCTGTATTCCTTGGATGAATTCTTTCCAAAATAATGTCCTCTTCGGATGGATTACTTGAAGAAGAGATAACGTAAGGTCCACGTTGATCTGCTGCGGGTGAATGTGAGGTCATCTCTTGTGAACAAGGGAACTCCAAACGATCATTAACTATGTTGTTGTGATATGCGTTGTCCTTAATCTGTAATGTCCTAATTTCCTCTTGTAAGGTAGATATCAATTGAGTATTTGCACGTATTTGGTTAGAATTATCTGTGACCTGAATCTTTTGTTGATGAACAGAAGATTCTATTACTTCCAAATCCTTTTTTACACAATTGACTTCTTGGATTACATGGTTGTAATTATCCTGGCAATCTTCAGATAATCTTTTTAGCTTTTCATCAAACTGTAACGTGATGTCTCTCACCGCCTGGATAACAGATTGTTTCGTCTCTTCTGATTTTTGATCTATTTGTTCCAATCCTCTACTCAATTCGTTGGACATCTGAGCCAAATTTTGCTTCATGGCTTCTAAATCGTCTTTTCGGCTTTGTTCCTGTCGCTGTAATGCCATTAAAATTTTGTCTTCTAATGTCAACATTTCGGGTGTAATGGGAGCTATATTTTGCTCGTTGTTAACACTGTCAACAGTTTCATTTTCTACTATCTCACCGATCATAATTTTTCTTGTGATTACTCTGCCACTTCTGAGAATAGTTGAGTTCGTATTCATGAACCTTCTTACTGAGGTAAATTCACCCTTACTTTAGACTTCGGGATATGAATTTACAAGAATCCCGGGTTTCGGCACCAAAAATTTTACAACGACTCACCAAAGGTAGTCATCAACCCTGGTTCGGCTAATAATATAAGTATAACTTTAGTGGCAATAATCGTTTACACCTTAAAATATCTTCCGTAATTATATTCACTAGTATTATCACCTTTTATACTGAAATTACAAGTCCATGATAAATATTAGATAATTTATTCGTTGATTCTCTTTTAACGTATATTCACACAAACTGTCTTGCAATCATACATGTTAATTATGTGTATCTATAAACAACTACATAGCAACCAACTATACAATAATATTGTATATTTCTTACATATTAAAAACATTCTTCTTTTGTTATTTTTAGTTAACATTATATCAGGTATAGTGCTTGTGTAGAAGCACTTTCTGCCCAAGATACACGTAATTATCAACCGATACAAAGTATCTCGTTCTAAGTGTTTCGTCTAAAACTAAGGGTTTCGGAGTTATTTTGTATTTTTCTTCAATAAATACTCATTAATTTATTAAATTCTTAAATAACTCCGAAACGGTTAATTTTAGAGGAAATATTTTGGTAACATGTTTTATTGCAAGTTTAATTTCCTTTAAAATGAGCCAAGTTTGAAGAGAATCGGTCCATAACTAACGGAGATATGGCTTATTTTTTGAATCGAGCTGTCCGCCATTTTAATGTCATCATCACATGAGTTCCGGACGTCAGATCAAGTGTCTCCCGGCTGATTCTTGTCCTTTGGTATACATATAAGAACTGTGTAAAATTGCAGACTGGTAGCCGGAAGTGAAATATTTTGGTGGTTTCTGACTAACTCCATGCACTAATCTGCAAAAAGTGAAAGAAAAAATGTTAAAATATGAATGCGTATTGTTAAAGTCCGTTATAGATACAATTGAAGGGTAACTCTTCAGTAGTTTGTATAGCAGTTTGCATCGTGTTTGTGGGTTTTCTCAGGGTACTCCCGTTTCTTCCTACATTCTTATTCCACCAATTCTTCCATCATAATTCACTTGCCTTAATCATCGTCTCCCTTAGTCTAATGGAACATGGTCACTTACTCTGAGGGAAGAACATAGACTGAAAGTATTTGAGAACAGGATCCTGAGACGAATATTTGGACCCAAGAGGAACGGGAATGGGGAATGGCGGAAACTTCATAACGAGGAACTACATAATTTATACGGTTTATCCAACATTGTTAGGGTCATCAAATCTAGGAGGCTCGGGTGGGCAGGTCATGTAGCCAGGATGGAAGAAAGAACGAACGCTTTGAAATTCTTAAGTGGAAGACCAACCGGAAAACGGCCATTAGGAAGACGTAGGCGCAAATGGGAGGACAATATTAAGATGGATCTCGCAGAAATAGGAATACAAAGTAGAAACTGGATGGAATTAGCTAAGGACAGAAGTCAGTGGAGAGCTTTTTGAACTCACCATTGAACCTCCGGGTTTGATAGGCCATAGAGTTACTTAGTTTATGTATTTGCTTATTACATACTATATGCAAGAAGAAAGAAAACAGAGATCATACATGAATTAAAAACTGCAACCGGAAGTAGGCTCAAATCTTGCAAACGGTACGAGATATTGAAAAAGTAATCGAAAAAAAATCTCCCCTTTACGGCATCTATTGCCGATTTTTACCAAGACTTCTTTCACTTGTGTCTGCAAAGAGACATGTACAGATGTGAGGAATAACAAGGAGATTCATGCTCATATATGAATGATGCGCTGTGTAAAGAGCGCAGGTTCAGCTAGTCTCAGCAATGTTAAAATGCTAGGTTTATATGTTTGTCGCCAATCTTTTCGACAATGAGATCCCGGAAACCACACATACTAGAAACATGCCATTTCCACTGGTCAATTCCAAATTTTGTGTAGATTGTCCAGTTCTCATTCAAATTTTCAAAAATCGTGTCATTATTATTCTATTCAACATTTTAAAGCACGTTTTGAGCCCATAAGATTAACATTGTTGCAGGGCGAAAGTACGGTTAGGCAACCAGTAGAGAAGTTACGCATGGCGGGTTGACGGACGTTGCAGGCGTTTACTTAAATTTGAATGGCAAAAGTCATTGCATGCTCGCAACTTGAAATGCCTCAAGAGACGCAATGAGGCGTACTCGGACGGATATGAACTTGTTAGAAAAAAATATGTACAAGTGTTCCTGAATGGCGGCCATCTTTGTTGTCGGTGGAGTGCCAATTTTGGCATTTTCAAGTGTTTACGAAAACTGCAGTAGCTCAGGACGTACGAATTAGACGAACACCCAACAAAAGTGGATGTTTACAGAAGAGACTTAGGTACGCGGAGAATATACACTCTTGCTTCTAAATAAATATCCAGGGTTACAAACCAATACATGAAATCAGCAGAAAAAGTACAGAAAATTACACTTTTAAAGGGACAGCATTTTGGAATGGCATAAAGTGGGGGTTCATAAGTTTTGTGTTGAATACTATTACATGTAAAGAGTCTGCAGAAATATCAACAGCTATGATACTATTAGCACTGTGGTTTTGATGCCATTTTTGGTGCTTAATATCTCAGAAGGGCAAAGTTCTAAAAAAAAAAAAAAATTGCTGCTTAGGCCACAAAGTAATTCTCTACGTGAATATACTATTGAAAAAAAAAAAAAAAAAAAATTGCTGATATTACATGAAGAAAAAGGAAGGACATGATAAAAACGCAAAGAAAGTACGTGTGTGACGATGGTCGTAGCCCGGAAAAAATTAAATGTTTGAATATATTTCATGCTAGATCTCAAAAACTACGCATGGTGCAGCAATTAGGCCCACTTTTGTTTGTGTTCAGTTGTGGAAAAGCTTACAAGTGGCGGTTGTTCCATCTTTCTAGCTCCATGATCATTGCCACGTCTATATGACGAGGAGGTTAGCTCGCAGTGTGTAATACAAACCTCCACAAAAAGCGACAGAACTTTCTTGGCTACATTTATATGATAATGAAAAACGAAGGATAACGATTTCTCCAGGTTAAGAAGAATCTTTATTGTTTGGAGTGTTTTGCCCAATGAACACAATATGTCAGTGACATTATAATTAATTGTGTGTGTAATGTATATGCATATTACATACTGCATGCAAGAAGAAAGAAAACACTGATCATACATGAATTAGAAACTCCAACCGGAAGTATTTCCACTCTTGCAAACGCTGCGAGATAAGGAAAAATAATCGGAAAAAAATCTCCCCTTTATATTACCCCTTGCCGATTTTTATCAAGATGTCCTTCACTTGTGTCTTCAAAGGAACATGTACAGATGTTGTGAGGTTTGACAGGGAGATTCATGCTCATATGTTAATGATGCGCTGTGTAGAGAGCACAGTTTCAGCTAGTTCATTTTATTTTGATTCCATCTTTGCCTGGTAACGTTTTGTTTTCTCGTTTCTTCGTTTGTTGGTTCTTAAAATTCATTCAGTGTTCGTATCTTACGTGCACGTGTTAATATTTTGTGTTCTGTATGTATTTAAATATTCCTTTCTTTTCCCATAGTACTAGGGTATAGTCTGAATCGACATCTGTTTCTGGATATATCTAGTTTATTTTTTTTATTTTATTTTATTTTTTTTTTTTTTTATTCATGTAGTTTGGTCAAACTAAGATGCAGTCTGGTATATTCTAACATTTGCTGGTTTCTTTAAGGGGAAATGGTATACCATAAGAAAAAAGTTCCGAAGTGTATCAAATAGTGGACAGCATATTGAACATGTCTTGCGCAAGTCTAGCAATAATTAACAGGCATTTTCATTGTTCCTTTTTATGCGCTATTTGGCTCAAGGATTATTTTAAACCGAATCATTATGTGCTTTTTATGCGTTTTTTTGACCTAAGGATAATTAAAAAAAAAATTTCCCATCCAATGTGGTACTACCGTCGTAGATAGACTTTCCACTAACAGTTTCACAACTGTTGAATGACTTGAAAATTCATTTTTTCGTCACAAAACGGAAACAATCATTCACACTGAATAGTACAGTTGGTTAGGGGCCGCGGTGACTCAGTGGTAGAGCGTTCACCTCTGCTGCATGAGGTCCAATCCCAGCTCCCGCCAAGTGAACTTTGTGGTGGACAAATACCGTGTGCGTGGGTTTCCTCAGGGATCTCCCGTTTCCTCCCACTTTCTTCATTCCACCATTTCATTCATTATTCATCATCACCGTCTGCTTTAGCCTAACCGGCATATCCGTGGGACGTAAAACTCAACGATTTCATTTTCAGTACAGTTTTTTTAATGTGCAACTCATGCCAAAGCCATCGTATTTCAATTCAAAATGTTACTAGTAGCGGAATCCACTTTTGTTATACCGCTTACAGCGTCATCTATTGATACAATTAGGAGCTTTTTTTCTTATGCCATACCGTTTCCCCCTTTTTCAAGTGTATTCAGTTCAAATTTGAAGTCATTCTTGGCCAGTGGTTCTTTTTTTACAGCATTTTGAAAGTAGGACTAATTATAATCACTATATATAATATCTGTTCGCTGCGTAAAAGGTGTTAAGTCCAAAAATCATAAATCGTAGTCATATGAAAAAGTTTGGGATTCAAAATTTTCTGTTTTTGTAGAATCTTAAAAACAAAGTTTAAGCGCTTTACTGGCGAAATGTTGAGTGTTTTAAATCTATGCATAAATTGTTCCCCACAAAGTATTATAAAAAGGTATTTAAGTTAAAGCATTTATAACATTTTAGACTTAACACCTTTTACGCAGCAAACACACATACATACATACATACATATATATATATATATATATATATATATATATATATATATATAATTGTGTGCGTGTGTGAGAGAGAGAGAGTGATGTATATACAGCATTGCACCACTTTATTCTGATTCAGGACTTGTATTTCGTATATCAGTTCTACATTCATCGTGTAGGACAATGGGGTTTTGCTTATACAATATTGTTATTTCTTGAAAACTAATTTTATTTTCGCATGTATTGTTCTTAATATCCTTGTTTTACCAATATCTGCATTTCAGTATTCCGTAATAAATAAATAACAAATTGATTGAAATGTCTACTGATGTGCTGAGGTGTCACTTTCAAAGAAAGAAAGAAAGAAAAAAACTATAATATTTGGTTATTCATTATAATCGTGGCTTCAGCCACACACTTTTACCACCGCTCAGCCAACGACTGGATTTGATAACTTAGAGTGTGTAGTCTGAGATGCGAAATGGTCCTCAACCGCACATTGCATTGCCTAGACATCAGGGTAGTTCTTCCCTGCAAAGAAGTGATTGAGATGTGGGAAGATTTGGTAATTGATGTGACAGATGTCAGGAAAGTATGGTGAATAAGGAAGTGCTTCATACTACAACTCATGGAGAACTTGTACCATCATTTGAGCGACATGTGGGTGTACATTGTTGTGCCTGCAGACGGAGAGATATGTTTCAGAAACCGTCTTGAATGTTTATCCGATCCAACTACTGTTTTGACCGTTTACAATTGTAGTAGCAGGTCCGTGTCTTATCAGAAGTAGCAATCTGATGCAGGACATTTCACCTGTTATTTCGTACACTTCGAGACCTGAAAACCTCCAGATGGAAATCCTTGTTGTTTGATATCAACTCATGTGACACCTATGGGTCCAATTTTTCTACAGTACTGATTTGCACGGAGTCATCGAATGATAGTGACACAGCATTAGTATATACCTAACTCATCTGCAATTACATGAACACTTTCTCGAGGGTTTGGTTCCATGGTGTTCCTGAGGAGCTCATCCGAATGTGTCGTTCGTTGGTGGCTGCAAATCTCATTTTTCAATTGTCACTGGGAAGAAATTTCACAATCAAACGACATACGATGCGTTTATTTACCACTCTTGACCCAAATGAACTGTTGATTCTTTTCGTGCCCAAATGTATAGAATGCCCCAGTTCAAATTCGTAAGGAAAATCACTCACAATTATGTATTTCGTAGTGCACTTCAAATGACCCTTTTTAATAATACACTACCTCCTGATTAACTGAGCACCCCGCTTATTGTCTGAATATGTATTGGCTTTGTGACGTCGTAAGCATGACCTTGCCTCACCCATTGGTTGCGTTGCATGGTTTCCCACTGGATGTAAATGGGACATTTCAGATTCACCGATCCAATATTAAAGACATACGTATATATATAAACTTTTATATTAAGTATAAACATACTTCCGCGACGCATTGAGGATCAGCTCCTGAGGATTAATCGAACCGCTTTTAGTTGCCTGACTGCGACTGCTAGTACAGTCAGTGCCACCATGGACTCCCCATCTGAGCACACACATTAAACACTCCATTGTTCGAGATAGGTATTCTTTCCCGCGTTCGTTTTACACGATTGCCGTTTGTGAAAATTACAACACCAAGAAGGATACTTCTGAATGGAATAAAGTTTATACCATAAATTTGGTAAATGACTGTACATAGATGATTATAACTTCAGGGTTGTATAACAGCCCTATACTAAATACTATGATATGAAACCTTTACGTACACCAAAGCCTTTATACATCGTGGTGTCGGGTCAAACAGGCATTGGGTGTATTTCTGAGGAATCGTCGCCGCTTTTCTATATGAATCAGTAAGACATCGACAGTCTGCTAATGTACTGTGACAAGCAAGATGCCGACCATACAGACAGGTAAAGCAGAGTTACCTCTTGATCCCTGAAGAAGTTTTGTACGTTCCAGGCTCCATATAGCCAAACATTATTCGCTGAAGTATGATATTCAGAGCTGTGTGAAGTAGAGATGCAAGGGCTCGGAAAAAAACCGGCTTTTTTGGAAAAAAACTCGGTTTTTTCTGCTTTGCTTTTTTGCTTGGGAAATTTTGGGCTTTTTTCAAAATACTGCTTTAAATTGATAAAACAGACTTTGTATCGCTTCTCTATAACACAAAAAATCATTTAATTAGTGGTTGATGCTGATAATAATATAAAACATCGAAAATAAACTATGAATTTCGAAAAAATATTTCAAACAATTTTTCTTCAACATTCTTTGCATTATGAATTCCACAGGATTAACCAATGTATATAATAAGAATTTTTTAACTTCCTATATACAAAAGTAAGCAGAGTTGGCAAGAACCGTGGTTGTTTTTGAAAATGCCAAAAACCCGTTTTTGGGGGGATGTTTAAACTAGGCTTTTTTGGTTTAAACCAGGCTTTTTTGACTTAGATTTTTTGCTTTATGTATTTATATTACATATTTACAGAAATAAGTTTGTTTCGCCTTGATGTTATTATGCAACAGCGGGGTTATGCCGGAAGAACTCCCATAAGCTTAAAGAAGTGCGGTCAGTAAATTTCTTAAGTTGAGAATCTCCCGCCCTAGCCATTGGGAAAATCCCGTCATTACTTGAAATGTAAGACAATAACGGGAAAATCCTGTTATTGCTTTGCATGTAAAATTTAAAGGTCAACGTGCCATAATCAGTACGCTAAAACTGAGGTATTAAATTACAAATTTAGTACCGGTACGTAGATATCATTGAAAGTCCAATCCAAGCTAATGTTGGAAGCTACGTAGGCAATCGATAAATTTTGCCAATTTCTATCAATATATTTAAGCAATATTGGCTTCTTTATAAAACAACACGCATTTAGGCATGCAGAAATATACAATTTGGTTTGTTTCGTATATTTAGGCTTAACATCCTTACGAAATACCGAGGTTATCAAGGAGAAGACTTTCGCTTAAACTGACATCCGAACCGCTACTTGGGTTACGCATGAAAGAAGGTTTGTGGGTCGACCGAGAATTGAACATGGGACACCTTGATTAAAAGGTGAAAGGGAAATAAAACTATTGCAGGTGGTTTGATATCTGGAAACGTCACCATGAAGTTCACACGATTCGCATTTTTCATTCTTTTTATTTTTGTGGTTTAAACCAGTTATTAAAAAAAAAAAGTTGGTGTAAACCAGCCAACCCTAAAAGTAAACACTTCTTTTTAAAGAACACAAATAACTAGCAAAATAGTATGTAGTATTTTTACTTCAAAATATACCATACCCTCTTTTTGAAACAAAATAAAATTAAAATAAAACATAAGAGAAATACTTAGATTTATATGATACACTTAAAGGCTGCACATCTAGAGCTTTTGGTTCTGTATATTCTTGAAATTCTACCGTTAAGTTTTATAGAACCACCATCACAGTTTACCCAATCCTCAAGTTTTCTGAATTTTTAACAAGAGGGATTCAACATATCATTACGGAACTCCCCCCTCCCAAAAAAAAAAAAAAAAAAAAAAAAAAGACTACGGAATATATTTAAGTTAAGCTAAATACAACTGCACAACAAACATGACTGAGTGATTAGCTTTTGAGCTTCTATCGGGAAGTCCGGGATTCAACCAGCATTCGACCATTCTGACAAAGCTTTTCTTTGTTCCATCTGTGAATGTAGAAATAATGCGTATACTGTGAGTTGGCCGACTTCCTTTCTTATTGTTTTTAAATAGTTATTATTACTAATTACCAGCAGTGACGGTTTTGCGAAGGTTAGGGGGGCGGTCTTTCGGACTGAAGCCCGTTCCCCAAAGTTACGGAATGTCTGCAACAAACGAAATATCTATTATTTGTGCCTTTACTCATAAACTTTAAGCTCCCGTCAAATAAAAATTACGAATGTTTAAAAAAACTAAACATTAGTAAGAAACCCTTCCAAAAATACTTTTCTAAATCCGCCACTGATTCTCAGTATAAAATGATTTTTAAAGTTGTATCCGGAAGATTATTGCTAAACATATAAACGAAACGAAATATTAGTTATGCCTGTACTCATAAACTTCAAGCACTTCCCAAATAAAATTAGGACTTTTTAGGAAACGAAGCAATCAGAAAAACCCCTCCTAAAGTACTTTTCTAAATCCGCTACTGATTATTTGAATAAATTGGTATTCAAGGTTGTGTCCGGAAAATTATTGCTAAATCACTTCACAGCTACAGTATAACAGATACGTGGAAGTACGGTTTGACGGATATATTGAAAAACGTACGCTTTGACGGATAAATAGGAAAACGGGCAAGTTTAACTTTTGCGCTAGAAGCTAGAGTACTAAAAGCTCTTAGAAATGGAACACGGATGACAAACTAAAGAAGAAAAAAAATGTCGATAACTCAAAAGTTAAAATAAAGTTAAATAGCCCCTAAAATTACCCTCAAATACTACATTCCTCATGTTAGCTTTAATTCGTAAAACATGTGCTCCATCCATCTTGATGGTGAATTTCAGAGCGAAATATCACATTCAGGTCATGAAATTCTTATCTAACTATAGAATATACTATAAGAAAGCTATTTAGATAGAAAAATCATGAAGTTGAAAAAAGCCAAAATTTCCAAAATTCTCGTTTTTTCCCCAAAAAACCCGGCTTTTTATGTGAAAAAAACCATCGATTCAAAAAAGCCGGCTTTTTTGCATCTCTAGTGTGAAGACCTCGGCTTCTAGATCTTTCCTGGTGAGGTGACCTCTCAATGCGTACCATCCGGCTTCCTGTATGTGATGTAATAGTTCCTCATACCATTACACTTCACATTTGGCCGCTATGACTCGCAACAAAACACGCAAATTGCGCTCACTACAATAGCGTCAAACATGTGGCCGTAAGGCCACCCACTACTGTAAAAAGAAAAAAAAAATTGAAATAGGTTCGTCGGAAAACACAATTGTCGAACATTCAGCGGTGCTGTTCTTGCGTCTATTGTATTCTGATACGTTTGTAGTTATGGAAACAAGCGTAGACATGCATGCCGCTAGTCGAGCGTTGAGCAGACGCCGTCGAACCGTCGACACAGACTGGTTCAGACCCGTTACAAGCTAACGGCGGTGCACAATCCGTCACAACTATGGACAAGTGTCTATCATTCTTTGTTGCTGTTATATTAGGGGGTGCGCTGCCCGATTGTCGCTACATACGGTTCTCTTCTGTCCATTGCTTCTGTGCACGCATTATTGTCGTGGCGGCATGCCCTGTAAGGGTATCCATTTCGCGTTACGATGTCTCACTTTTCCATAGGGCGACCTTACGGCCCCGTTCGAACACATCATCAGTTTATCTTGTGCCCTTTGATGTGAACGAGGCATGAACGCTTGTCCATCTTTCCTGTTCGCTTGTCTATACTACTGGAGTGCTTCAGAAACCGTCTTCTTGCGCTAGTGCTCTGTGCCTCGAACCATTGAATACTAGTGGAGCCACACATTTGCCGTCATGCTGCCTGTAGTCAACCAGTCGTCACACTCAGCCATAGATAACATGTGAGTTTGTACGCATTCTTTCTTGGTATTGCAATTTTCACAGACAATAATGTACATATGAAATGCCGTCCCCATTTCTTTCAGTTCTAATTTCTATATTTGTAGAAGTCTTATTTTTATTTTATTCTACTTTATTTTATTTTATTTTTTAAAAATATTTGGGCATTCTGTGTGAAATAATCACATATTAAATAATCACATATCTATAAAGGCATGATGGTTTGGTTAAATGTTTTTTCAGGATGTCGACTGCGGCCATCAAAAGTACAAAATTTGCCAATTTCGAAAGCCTGTACTTACTTCTGGTGAGTGGGGTCCCTGGTTCGATCTCGGCCAACCAAGTCTGTGGTAAAGTGTGTTTTCTCAGGATATGCTGGTTCCCTTTCACATTCGCTTCCGCCAGTTTTTCCATCATTCGTTTACCTAAATCATCAATAAAAAATTTCGTTTGATTTCGAAACCCTGTAAAATCAAAAATACTTGAATCCACCTTATTTGCAGAAGAAATATGACTAGAAGTGTGTTCAGAAATGGAGAGAGCTAGAGTAGAAAGTCCATGCCAATTTTTGGTTCCGGAAATTAAAGAATAAAGTAAAATATAAGTAAATAAATAAAATTTTAGGGACAAGTTTCTCAAAAGTAAGGGCAGGAAGAAATTTGAAATTTTGGCCGTAAATACTTCTACTAGTTCTGAATATAAATTGTAGATTTCATTTTGTAGTATGCACTGATAAACAATTTACAAGCTCTCAAAATCCTTATATACAGGATGAGTTTTTTAAACGGGTAGTCTTGAACACCCTATATATACAGAAAGGTAAGTCATAAATCTTGTCAATATTTCTACAACTCAAACAGCAGGCGCATATATACTCCGTGTTCGACCGCAAATACAAGGTCAAACTAACCCAGGAGGTAGTGTGGCAAGCAGAGTATTTAACACTGAGGCGTCAGTATATTCAGTTAGTTTTTAGTGACATTGACGATGAGTGCTTAACATCGTCTGATACGTGAACTGTTAACGTATGAATTCCAACTGTAGCATAACGCTGCGGGAGCAACCCAAAACATTTGTCGTGCGAAAGGGACAGGTGTAGTGAACCACAGCACAACTCGTTTGTTCCAGAAACTTCGTGCAGGTTGTATAAGTGTCGAACATGAGGCAAAATCCGGCCGCCTCGGGGTAACAGATTCTAAGTTCATACGATATGCCATTGAGGAAAATTCATCCACCAGCACATGTCGATTGTCAACTCAGGATGCCCTAGTCCAGTGTAATGCATCATCTTGAACTCGGGAAAACCATCAGAATTGCCACTTTGTGCCACATGAGTTTACTTTAACTCAAGCCCAGAGGAGAGTAGATGTGTACCGAGAACTGCTGCAAAATCCATGCGATGTGCGTTTCCTAAAACGATTGTCACATGCGACGAAAAGTATGTTTTTTCCCGAAATCCTAATGCGCAAAACAGTGGTTGAGCAAGAGAACTTCCAGAACTGGTTGTCAAACAGAGCCGCTTCGAGCGTAAAGTCCTGCTGTGTGTGTGTAGTGTAACTACGAGGAGATAATTCATTTGGAGTTCATTTCTACGTCAATGGTGACCTTTCTTCCGAACAGTTGGAAGGAATGTATCCAGCACTATGCTAAAAATATCCTGCATTCCTAAACTGAAAACGCGCCCTGCTGCAATAGGACAGCGTCAAACTACGCTTGGCTCGGAAAAAAAAAATGAAAGATCTTCATTGTATTGAACTGATGCCATGGCCGGAATATAGTCCTGTCATTGCCCTTTCGGCGCTTACTACCTGTTTCGGTCCATGGCTCACTTCCTGAAATCATGATGCTTCACCAATCAACAGGAGGTGGGAACGTCAGACAAGGACAAAACATGGTATCGACGTGGAATTGAGGAACTGGTAGGAAAGTGGCTCCAGACAATCTAACACCAGGCGTTATATATAATATACCGATGACGGCCTTCTGGTGTAGTATGACGAGGCTGACGACCCGCCTGTATCACAGCAGGGGCGTGGCCCATATGGTCGAGTTCAGCCGTAAGTCAGACATTCACCTCTGTAGACTACATACCGAAGCGTGAAGAGAGAAGTTAGAAATTACCGAAAGGAAACATACACGAGGCGTGTCCAGAAAGTAAGTACTGTTTATCTCAGAAAACAAACAAACAAAAAAAAATCATTAAACAATTTTGTTCAGCCAAATTAATTTTTACATGAAAATGCACACAAACTATTATTCGACATAGTTTCCACCAATGTTCAAACACTTGTCAGAGTGCGTTTCCAACTTGTCCAAACCTTCCTCAAGGGAACATCCCACCAGTGTCCGGCAAGTACGTACCGTTTCGTTTGAACGCCACCGCAGCGCTAGTGTAGGCGCTTTGCGCATGCGCGCTCGTTTCACTGATTCATTGCTTCTCTACTGACACCAGCGGTTGAGTTGTCGCGAGTCTACTGTGTTCTGTGATCTTTACAATGTTTAAAACAATCACTGAACCCGCCGACTGTGAGACTCGTTCTATTATCCGGTTTTTGAATGTAAATAACGTTAAGTCGGCCGAAATTCACCGTCAAATTGTAGAGACTTACGGTGAAAATGCAATGAATAATGACATGGTGCAAAAGTGGGTGAGGAATTTCAATGAAGGACGGACAAATATCCACGACGAATCACGAAGTGAGCTGCCTTCTGTTGTGACTAATGAATTGGCGAGGAAAGTGGATGACAAACTTCGTGAGAATAGACGGTGGACAATGACAATGCTTTCAGATGAGTTTCCTCAAGTGTCAATAACTGTTTTGATTGCGATTATTACCGACCGCTTAGGTTATCGCACTGTTCCCGCTGGGCTTCGAAATGCTCACAAACGTCCACAAAACCAAACGACTTGGCAGTGCTTTGATATTCCTTATCGTTACAGCGAGGAAGGAGATGACATTTTAAACCAAATCATGACTGGTGGCAAAACGTGGGTTCGCCATGTCACCCCAGAATCAAAACATTTAATGGAGTGACGGCACCCAGGATCCCCCACAAAGCAAAAGTTCAAAACGACAATATCAGCACAAAACTCACGTGCATTGTGTTTTATGACAAGAAAGGGGTTCTGCTGGTTGACTTCGTGCCCAAGGGTGAAACCATCGATGCGGAACGATATTGTGATACCCTGAGACAACTTCGGTGCAATCCGAAACACAAAGAGAGGAATGCTCAGTAAAGGAGTTGTGTTAGTCCATGACAATGCTCGTCCAGTACTGCTGGTGCTACCCAAACGTTAATGTAACAGTTCGATTGAGAGCAGTTTGACCACCCGCCGTGTGACTATCACTTGTTCTTGCACCTGAAGCTCGAGCTCGGCGGTAACCGCTTTAAAAGTGACGACGACGTAAAAAAAAAAAAAAAAAAAAAAAAAAAAAAAAAAAAAAAAAAAAGTTGTCTTTGCTGGCGGGATGTTTCTTTGAGGAAGGTTTGGACTAGTTAATCGCCCACTATGAAAAGTTTTTAAACATTGGTGGAAACTATGTCGAAAAATAGTTTAAGATGTGCTCTTTCGTGTAAAAATACGTTTGGCTTGTAGAAATACAAACCTGTTTTATTTTTTCAAAACGGTATTTATTTTCCGGACACGCCTCATATGCATGTGGCTTGTGGGAGAAGGAGAACAATTCCAAACACGCAGTTCTCAGATCAAAATTTTAGAAAATTTCTCCCCATTTTGTTCACAATCCACTAACAAAATAGGGGAAAAAATTTAAGTCTTGATCTAAAAAATGTGTGTTTGGACTTGTTACTCTTCTTCCTGCATTTTATATCATTTCTTATTGTTATCCTTCAGGTAGACACAGCTTCTTTATTATTTGTTCTTAATGTGTTTTTACTTACATCTTAAGCTCAGAAGAGCCGAAACAAATAAACCCATAAACTAAAATGTTATACTTGATCAATGCAAGGGTGTATATCTACTTTTGGGCCACCCTTTATATATGGTTTGTGAAACCTAAGAAGTATTCGTGAATTTTGCTAGTACTGCTCTGTATACTTTGTTGATGTATTTCTACTTTTTAGTATTACGTGATGTTAAGTGAATATTACCGTATTTCCCTTCATATAAGACTCACTGGCGTATAAAATGTATCCAGTTTTAAGATGGGTGCAGTTTCAGTGCATATTATAAAGTTTTTTTTTTTTTTTTTTTCCTCTTTAAAATAAAATGATATTTTAGCAAGAAACCTGCAGAGTTAACAATGCCTAACTAAGTGTTAAGTCGCATTCGCGTCTGGGAATGTCTATAGCGCGTGCACGTTTACAGGAAAGCACACATACTATGAAACGACAAATAAAACACTTCTATTCATACTACATTTACTGGATTACTGTGAACCGTAAGGAAACAAGGAACATTTCAAGCAACACAGATTTGGGAAATACTTATTGAAGTAACCAAATTTCTGTATCAGCGTTGGACTTAAAAACTTATACGCGGTCAAATACAGTACTTACTCTTGTCTTTATGATTTTCAAGGATTATAGTGTCATGAAAGAATTCAGATATTTTTTAATAAATTATTATTTGTAGCTTATACAATTTATTATTGTTATTTGTTCTTTACAGTTGCTGAAAGAAGAAAGAAGAAGAACCAGTATAGCTATGGAGAGAGGCGACATGTGGCAGGTATTTATCACGTCATTAGTTTTTAGAAGTAGATTATTTTTAAGTTTTTTTTGTAAGCAAATTATGCTATTATTTATTTATAATATTTGAAAACTAGTAATATCCTTCCACATTTAGCTGTATTTGCAATGTGAGGTAGTTATTAAAGAAAATAATATTTTTACGTACTTACCAGGTTAATGCGTTGCGACTCAGTGCTGGAGAGTAACTAGAAAAAGAACTTGGCGATTCTTTCCAGGTTACAGGCCTGAGAAAAGTTTTGCTTATTTTTTGTCAGTCCTGTCATGAAATTGTCTATTTCTAGCAAGTAGTCAAGGTTTTATTGTAAAAATAAACTTTGTATGCATAGTTGAATATATGCCTCTGTGTACTTTGAAATGAAATGAAATCTTTTACGTCCCATGGTTATTGGTGTACGCTAAAGGAGACAGTGGTGATGAAAATGAATGAATTGATTGCATGAAGAAAGTGGGAGATAACAGTGAAACTCCGAGAAAACGTAGTGTTCTTCCACCACAAATTCTACTTGTCAGAAGCTGGTTCGAACGCATTTGAAGTGAGTGCTCTACTTCTGAGCCAGCGCGGGCTTTTGGGTTTACTTTCTACAATCCTCTATTCATAACATTCTTTTCGGTTGCATAACATTTTGACTATGCAGGGAATCAAGAAAATAATTGTAATATATGGGCAATAAAACCCATATATTAAATATGGGTTTTAATATATAATAAACGGACAATAGAGGGGAAAGATTTGAAGAATTGGTCATGAATAATAACCTAATAATAATAAATGAGGAAGGGAATCCACCAACATTTAAGAACAGTCAGGGGGAATCAAACATTGATCAGACAATAGCTTCTACAAGATTGAGTAATAAAATAAAAAATTGGAAAGTACTCGATTCAGCAACAATAAGCGATCATAATATAATAATTGATATCATAAAGCCAACCAAACAAGAAGAAACAAATTATTTTCAATCTTCAGACGAAACATTAATATATAACCCAGAGAAGATAAATTGGACAAAGTTCTGGCAAACGATAAATCTATTACAGATAGAAGAAGAGAGCAACATAGATGAATTAGCCCAGAAAATAGAAGATACAATAAAATTAGCGATTAAAAACTCAACAAAAACAGAAAAGACAACTAAAAGATTACATACTAAAACAGATGCCTTCTGGACCAATGAACTAAAAGACCTGAAAAGAAAAACACGTAAAGCTAGGAAACTATCAACATACAACAGAAAATAATCTAAGACAAAACAGATTAAACAAATATAGAGAGTTAAAACAAAAATATGTAAACAAAATAATAGAATCAAAGAAAAGTAGCTGGAAAACATACATTGAAACTAATTTAAATTTAGATCCCTGGGGTGAACCCTACAAAATTATAAGTAATAAAGTTAAAATACCTACCACCCTCTCAACTCTAAAAAGAACAAATGGTACATATACAAATAATTGGGAAGAAACAATAGACTATCTAATAAAATCTCTATTATCACAGGATATACCTGAACAAGATAATAACTCACAAAGTTTCATAAGAAAAGAAATGCAGTTACCACCTTTAGAAGACAGAATAGAAGTAATAGAAAACCAAGAAATAATAAATCACATAAAACGACTTAAAAGCAAAAAAGCTCCTGGACCGGATGGAATAAAATCGGAAATTTTTAAACATAATGCTGACACATGGGCACCATACCTAGCAAAACTTTTCAACTTGTGTTTTAAAAACGGACGAATTCCAAAAAGGTGGTAACAAGCAAATTTAATCATATTCAAAAAGTCAGATGACAAGAAAAATGACGAACCAAAATCTTATCGACCTATCTGCTTATTAAATGTAATAAGTAAACTTTTCGAACGAACCCTTGTGGAAAGAATAAACAAAAACAGAATTTTAAATAATGACAAATTGCAATATGGTTTCAGAAAAGGAAAAAGCACAGAAACAGCTGTAAAAAGACTAATTGACCTCATAGAAGAAGGTAAACTGGAAAAGTACCAAGTTGTTATTTATGCCGACATTAGTGATGCTTTTGACAATCTATGGTGGCCCGCACTTTTTAAAGAACTCAAAAAACTAAAAATTAGTAAAGCTCTTTACAACATCATGCTGGATTACTGTACTGACAGAACGATTACATTAAAATCTCCAGGAAAAGATATAACAACAATAAGTACCAAAGGATGCCCACAGGGTTCAATATGCGGACCTACAATGTGGGACATTACTTTCCAACCATGTTTAAAAAAACTTAACAATCTAAAAGAAACATTAGGCGTAGTTGGATATGCGGACACTTTAGCAATTGTGATGACAGCATCCTCAAGAAGACAAATAGAGCAAAAAGGAAATTATTAGAAAATCTAGAAAGATGGTGTATAGAAAATAAATTAACTCTATAGGTTAATGAAACGAAAATTACAGTATTTGGCCAAACTCTACAGAGAGAAACCATAATCAAAATTAGGAACACTAAAATAGGAATTGTGAATGAATTCAAATATTTAGGTGTATGGCTAGACAAACGGCTAAACTACGAAAAACATATAACTGAAACAACAGAGAAGATGAAAAAAATAGCCAACAAACTCTTAACAGTCGCTATTAAAGATTTTAAAATTGACAGAAAATTTTTTAAATTGTATAACAAAGCTATTATAATGGCTATTGCACAATATTGTGCCGGAATCTGGGGTCATAGACTGTTTCTAAACAAAAGTGCAGCGATTAATGCTAATTAGAACCCATGGCATCATAAAAACTATCTCTGCAGAAACAATACAACTTTTGGCCAATGAAGAACCCATACACCTTCAGATATTAAGAAGATGCATTAAGACGTGGCTAAAGAATAATGAGAGAACGAAGATATTGGAAATTACGGGAGAATTGCCAAGCACCGAAGACGATATTAACAAACTGATTAAACGGAAGTGGGAAGATGAATGGAGGGATTCGATAAAGGGACAAAGAACAAGAACCATTATCCCAAACTTAAAAATAAGAGAAGAAATGGGGACAATAAGTAGTGAATTAATAGAATACATCTCGGGACATGGACCGTATAAATCTCATCTGAGAAGACTTAATATAATTAACGACGATAAATGTACATGCAATGAAGTACAAACACCAGAACATGTCTTCTGGAATTGCAATAATTATATAACAAATAACAAAATAAGAGAAATTAGAGACCAATTAAAAAGGGATAATATACAAACTATAATAAACGATAAAGTGAAATTAGGAAAATTACAATTTGTTGCAAGACATGTATCAAGAAACTTGTGGAAGGAAAGAAACTATGAAAGAAGAAGAAATTAACAAGACCCACACCCTACATTGTAAATATAAAGAAGTAAAGAATTAGAAGAAAATAAAACTAATCAAACAGAAAAAAAAACTAAGTTCTGATGACAATTCCAGAACTTAAAACCTCACGTTCTTTCTTTGTGTTAGTGTTAGTGTATAGTGCCTTGTTTAGTGTTTTGTTAGTGATGGCAGGATTTTAAAATATAACAAGTGTTTTAAAAGAAGAGAGAAAATAAGACGACTTTACAAAGCTAGTGAGAGAAGTTCAGATAGACCAAAACAGTTCTGATGTTGATTTCCAGAACTAACAACTAACGGAAAATTGGAAATCTAGAAGTCCGATTTCCTTTCAAAGAACTTTCTTTTTTAGTGGGAAAGGCAGGTATAAATAACAACAAGAAATAAATTCTTACAGGGGAGATAACTATTTAAAGAAAAAAAAGATCCTGGTAATACTTGTTTAAATTATTTACTAATTATTTCTTTCCTCTTTTCAGCTCATACTTTTACATTTTATGCAAGGTGTTTCCTGCTTATGTATATGTATGTATGTGTGTGTGTGTATGTGCCTTTGTGCATCTTTTCATTTATTTTTAAAAAAGGAAATAAAAACAATAAGAAAAAAGAAAGAAAAAATAAAGAATAAGGCATGATTTAAATTTTGTTTTAGGTATCATGCCAATAAAAGGTAAGCCTCGCCTCACCCTAACTGAGGCCAATCATAAAAAGAGGAGAGAAATCATACGAAAATAAATAAAAAAAAAGTAGTAGAGAGAGAATTACCAGTAAGAGGCAGTAGCGTCTGCCATTTAATAAGACCATATGAAATGGCAAAGGCAGGGGAAAGTGGAAGCTTAAAATATATATATATATATATATATATATATATATATATATATATATATATATATATGGGTATGGATGATTCATAATCTAATAGAACCTAGATATGAATCGGTATTTGTTAACACAATGTAAGCCAATATATATATACAATTCAAAATCACTATGTTTGTGACTGTAAATCTCCTGAACCTTCAGACCGATCTCGATCAAATTTTCAAGATATATGAGGGTTGGGCCATGGGTGTTTTTTTATTGTTTCACTTTGACGAGCCAAACTAGGGGAGGGGGAGGGGGAGATACATGTAAAAAAATAAAATTAAAATGACTGTCTTTGTGACTTCATCAATCTTGAACTTCCCGACCGATCTCAATCAAATTTTCAACATACATGAGTTTAAGGACAGGGATTACTTTGGGCTATTCGCTTTCACGATGCAACGTAGGGAGGGGAGGGGGAGAACAATTTAAAAATGATAAAAAATGACCGATATTAGTGATCTATAGTTTTTGGGGTCGATGACATTTCTGATGCTGTTTCAATCCAGGTTCAGCCTTGATAGTTGGGGAGGGGGAGGGTACAACGTAGGAGAGGGGATAAACATTTAAAAATGTTCGTAAATGACTAATTTTACTGTCAAATCCATAGTTTTAGGAGTAGCTGAGATTAACAGTGACAATCGTGATCCCGTGTGCCGCAGCACGGAGGAGGGAAAGGAGGATATTATATATATATATATATATATATATATATATATATATATATATATATATATAAATGATCAAAAATGGCCACTGTCAGTGTTGAATTTATAGTTTTCTGGATCGCTTACATGAACAATGATACTTTCGATACCGTTTAAATTGAAATTCAACCCCGCAACTTGAGAGACTGAGGAAGAGATATTTAAAAATGATCGAGAATGACCGATATTAGTGCTGAATCCGGATTTTTGGGGGACGCTGAGATTAACTGTGACACTTCCGATGCCATGGCCCGCAACATGGGGGAGGGGAAATATATATATGAGATACGGAGTTGTGCATTTAAATTTTCATTTCTACCCAGCGAAGCGGGTAATATATGCCAGTTTTTTTTATATTAAAGATTCTAATATTTTCAACTTTCTAGAGTCTGTATGAGTACAACCATCAGGAGCGGACCAAGGCAAATTTTCACCCGGGCAAAGTGACCTTTTGGCGCCCCCCTCCAGTTCTATCCTATATTTTTAATTTTATTACAGTGATTTTAAAATGTTAAACCAATTTTTCAAGAAGAAAAATTAATACTCGAATACATGATATGGTTTTTATTTAGTACTTAAGAGTGTACACTCATGCCCAAAATGATTGTCGCATATCTATAACTGTCTTCTTGTAAGAATATAATTTGATAATGATTTGCAGTGTACTTTTAATACTGATACTATGTGTATAATCGGGAAATGTATATTTGTGGTCAGTTTCATAGGAAAAGAATTATAAATACGAAAATTAGAATGAGTAAAACAAAATGATGCTAAATGGACAAGAAAGTTTTATTTTCGTTTTATTGTTCCTATTTACTGCTCTTTTGAAATGAAATTTTCCACATATATGTCTTTGCTGATTACACATATACTAACATTATAAGAAATACCAGGCGAATTCGTCATCGAGTTATATTCCTAGAACAATATATATATAGACATGCGACAATAATTTTGGACATGAGTGTACATATGGTATCAATTACATTGTTTTTATTTTTTTTATTTTTACTACCTATGTACCGATATGTATAAACAAAAACAGTATCGGGAGCTCCTTCGTGGCTAAGCGGTTAGCGTACACGCCTTTGGCGTGGGAGACCCGGGTTCGATTCCCGGCGGAGCTCATGTGGTTCGGATTCCACGTTAATCAGTAGGTCCACGTCTCATATAGCCTCGCTTCTGAACGGGACGTTAAACTCAGTCAGTCAAAAACAGTATCGAACAGCATTTATTGATTACTGCTAATGGTGACATGATTACTGCTATATTGTAAATTGTTTTGTTATATCAATAACATCAGGAGTCATTCTACCACATATCCGAATGAAACAATCTATTCTAATAACGCGACATACCAAAAAAATACATTTCACATATGTTTGAACGTGTTTTATGCACATCAATATAGACAACCTTTTTTTTATGTAGGTCCTATTAGTTGAAGTGTATAGCATTCATGAAACGTATCTCATGAATTTGTACAAAAGCTGAACCATCCAGTAATTCTGGAACTACATATTCCATCACTGGCGTACGTAGCCTCCGTAGTAGGGTTGGAGTCGGAGTTCCGTTTTGTTGAAAAACGAAAAACGCACTATTCTTGTTCACAACTAAAGGGACAGCAGGTTCCTCCAGCATTTCGAAATTTTTCTCTACAGTTAAGGTGCCGTTGATGAAGATAGGGTTAATGACTTACGTATCCCAAATTACACCAGATCATCACTTGTCTGGAAAAGTAATGCAATTTGTAAATTTGTGGAAATGTCAGGGAATTTTACATATACTCTGAAAAATTTAATATTACGTTAAATTTATGTTTGGTAATCCTGAAAATGGGATGAATGTTCCGTTACAATGAAAGCAGATCTTGGAGGATCGTCGTTTCTAGCTTTTCAGTCTATTTTGCTAAAGAACTTTACTTGAATCTCCTTTAAGTATTGCAAGTCTACAAATTACTTTTAAGATGAGTTTTTAAATGTTAGAGTTCAATTTCAGGTAGGCAGTAATTTTGAAGTATAATATTTGAAGGAAAACCTATAAAGATTTTTTTTTCTGGTTGTTGTGTATTCTTAGGTTCTCATGTTTGAAAAAGAATCAACACTATATACTAATGTTTGCAAGTAAAGAAATTGCTTCTCTATGTACACTCATGTCCAAAATTATTGTCGCATGTCTATAAATATGTTGTTGTAGGAATATAATTTGATAACGTATTCGCCCTGTATTTCTTACAATGTTAGTAGGTGTATAATCGACAAAGACATGTATGTGGAAAATTTCATGTCAAAAGAGCAGTAAATAAGAAGAATAAAACGAAAATAAAACCTTCTTGTCCGTTTAGCACATTTTGTTTTACTCATTCTAATTTTCGTATTTATAATTCTTTTTTCCTATGAAATTTACTACAAATATACATTTCCCGATTATGCACATAGTATCAGTATTAGATGTACCCTGGAAAATCATTATTAAATTATATTCTTACAAGAAGACAGTTATAGATATGCGACAATCATTTTGGACATGAGTGCACATAACGATATAAATAAACTATATTTTATTATAGTTTGGTTTGCGCATGAGTATCATTTTGTACATAAATTAAAAAATGGACGTCAGCTTATCTGTCATAAATCCCAAAATCATATAGGATCAGCTGAAAAACCTTATATATATATTTAAAAAATCATGGTTTATCAGCTTCTCCCCCGGACTATCACCATTCTGTCTGAATTCAAAAGTCAATTGTATTTACAATATTTATTTACAAAGATTGGTGGGCATCTAAGCTCTCAAGTGCGCGTGAGAGGTCGTTTATGTGTATATATTCTCTTTCTTGTTTATCTTTGTATTTTCTTTTACTATTTTTTCCCTTTGCAATAAATCTCCTTTGTCACTGGTTGAAAAATACTATACATAAGCTGCCTGCTTTCAAACGGCACATGGCGCAAATCTATGATTAATGTACTTCCAAGCCATTTGGAAATGACTGATCTCTTCCGTGATTGTTACATCAATCATATGTGGTATTTGTAAACTGATACAGATATGATTTTATTATTATTTATTCAAGTTAAAACCTGACCCATATTGTACGTACGTTGTACGTACAATATTTTCTCAGTAGGTCCATTATTGACAAACAATCATAGTCATACCTCTTGCGAATAAAATCAGAAAAATAAACACACTGCTGAACAAGACTGCACTTATTTAATATAAAAACACATTTACACGTGACGTTTCGATCTTTTAGCCAAGATCCTCATCAGACGTACACTCCATGTATTAAAAAAAAAAAATAAATAAATAAAAAAAAAATAAAAATAAAAGCAACGTCTACCTCCATTAAGTCGCTCGATTCCGCTAAAGACAGGTTTCACTATATATATATATATATATATATATATATATATATATATATATAATATGTGTGTGTGTGTGTGTGTGTGTGTGTGTGTGTACATGTATTGAGAAAGATGAAATTCATGTAATGCATAGGTGTTCTTTTCTTTTTATAGTGTGAGGCAGAAAGGTTAGAAGGAGAAATGTCAAAAAAGATGGCAGAAAAGACTGAGGAGATCGAGTCACTTATTCTAGAACTACTTAAAGCCAACGAAATTATTTATAAATTGCAAAGCAATTTTGCTGTAAGTATATTATTATTGCATGGTGTTTATTTTAGCCAATCCAAAGATATCTGAGAATAAGTAGTGCAATTGAACAGTGCCCTAGCTCCTGCCAACTGAGTTTTGTGTGGTAAGAAAAACCGTGTGTGTGGTTTTTCCTGAGGTTCTCCCGTTTCCTCCTCCTTTCATCATTTCCCCATTATCATCCATCTCATAACCATTACCTCCCTGAGCCACGGTGCATAACCGTACAACCTTAAAACTTAAAAAAAGAGGGTAAAAAGGAAACGAAAATGAACATTAGTGACGAACTACGGCAATTTGCGTTTTAGATAATCATTTAAAAGTTTGCTTACTATATAATTAACAAATTCAAATAATAAAATCTTGAATTTAGCATCTCTTGATAATGTTCTCGAGGTAATGCTGACTCCAAAGACGAAACGTCGTATCTACTGCGAGAAACTACTATTATTTTCTGCTTAACTAATGAGTGTGAAACGAGAGAGTCTTTTGATAACGGTCACCACCATTTTTTCCTCTCGTATCGCCTGACTGTAGTTCGTGGTCGTGAAGATTGACTCCTCTCATATTTCGATTATAAATTTGTACTACTTTTGGTTGCAGGATTGTGACACTTTCCTTTCTTTTCGACTGATTGCTGTTATAATTGGGTCAATATTTTCAAAATTTGTTGCCCATATAACAGTTTCATTTCACCTCACAATAAAAATGTAATCTCTGCGGGCAATTGAATAATCGAATTTCTCTCTTCACATTGTCCTTCAGATCCATGATCTGGCAACAATGGAATCTACCTATTGTAAAATACTTCTTTCCACTTAGCACTGATAAGTCATGAGGCGAAAAAGTTGTTGTAAAATACTTTCGGATTAAGAGATAGTAAAAATAATGTTCTCTGATCAGTAGACTGAAAACTATTCTGCAATTAGAATACTCTTGAACTAAGACACCAAGTGCGAAACGACTCTGCACTCCATGACTCAAATCTTCCTCATTTTATACTAATTCCTTATAATAAGTATCTTATTATTCACTTGCAGTTTTTAAATATATCCTGACATTTCTGCTTTCCAACTATTTTTTTCAATGCGAATTGTCCCGTATATTTCTGTTAATGTACTCTTTGTTTCATCATAATTGAATTCTTTAGCAAGTACTCGAATTTTCTAGTATGTGTATTGCCACAAAATTTATGGAAAACGAATCAGGGTAGCACTATTTTCTCAAATATCGTATCTTACTTTAATTTCTATATTTAAAAAAAAATGGATTTTGTCATGGGCAACATATAAAATAATTTCAATACATGAGGGATATTGAAAATTTATTTTCGCATATTACTCCATAAAAATGTATACCTAATTCTGTTCTGAATTTATTTGTTTCATTATAAATTCCAGATAGTTCACCTCACAGTATTAATATACGTCTTGAAGCAGGTATTTACATTCAGGCATGCTTATCATCACTAGACGTTCACTTAATATTTCTTCCTTCTTTTTCATAGTCTTCTAATACAGGGTATTTCTGATAAATATTTCTATATAAAAGATTTAGTAAATTATTACCTGCAATTAAAGGATCCAGAGAACTTACAAGGAGAAGGCAGACTTTGGTAAGTGAACTTCGGGACCTTTTTTTTGCGAGGTGGTAGTGCACATTTAAAGAGTTAATATTAAAAACTGGGAGAGCGCAATAGGCACAAATAACGGAGAAAAGCCGTCTTCAAATAGTTTTCTGCTCGCCACATATATCGTACGACGCGCAAATTTATCAAGTGACGGCGTGGCAGAGTGAGGAAAATTGCGACTCATATTCAAAGGTCCCTGGTTCGATTTCCGTTCGAGTCAAACTTTGTTATTTTTTGCTTCAACCAATAAAGTAGCCATTTGTAACTATAAATAAAATATTAATTCACCATATGTTTGCAATGAATAAAACAATAGGAATTTTCTAATCACTTGTAAAATCTTTCAATGTTCCATGTTAACTAGCAAGAAAATTTAATTTATTCCGTAAATATACTGATACCACGAGTTATATTATGGTTACGACAGTCGTTGAGTAATAAATGTTCTTGACGCTTCGTGTCTACATCTGTTGACAGTGTGCGAATTACAAAGGAGTTGATGGGGAAATCCCCTTTGCTTATACTGGATGTTGCCATAACCAAAGGATATTTTCCTCTCATTCCCCTTGTAATTCGCACACTGTCAATAGATGTAGACACGAAACATCAAGAGCATTTTTTACACAATGACTGCGGTAACAATAATATTTACGGAATAGATTAAATTTTGTTCGAGTTAACATGGAACATTGAAAAATTCTATTGTTTTAATTCATTATAAACATGTGGTGAATTAATATTTTATTTATAGTTACAACTGGCTACTTGTTGGTTGAAAAAAAGTTTGACTCGAACGGGAATCGAACCCGGAACCCTTTGTACTTGAATATCAGATTCTACACACTCTGCCACGCCGTCGCTTGATAAATTTGCGCATCGTACGATATATGCGTCGAGTAGGAAACTTTAAAACGGTTTTTCTCCGTTATTTTTGGCCATTGCGCTTCCCCAGTTTGTAATATTAACTCTTTAAATGTACACTACCACCTTGCAAAAAATGGTCCCGAAGTTCACTTACCAAAGTCTGCCTTCTCCTTGTTAGTGAATCACAAACTAGTATCAAGTCAGGTCAAATTGGAAAGGCCAACGTTACGTAATCACACATTAAATTTGAAACAGAACACTGATGTATAGTGTATGAAGACAGTATTTCTATACGTAGTATATTAAGAGCATAAGAATGAATTATATTCAATATGTTTTGTACATTTAAAGAGGATTGTTCTGTTTTTTTCACATCATTAAATTCACGTATTTTCGGCAATACTGATACTACAGAAAGAAAAATGACTGTTGGCAAACCAAAAGAATTGTCGCTTGTTGAACTTTGCTTCAAAATATTAAAAAGGTTTATTACTAATTGAAACATTATTTTTGAGTCTGAAAAAAATGTTTAAAATAATGTTGCGTTTACGCAACATTGGCCTTTCATGGATTAAATTTAGAATTATTGTTGCACTTACGAGTCGTTTATTTCTACAGTCAGCGAAGTCGTTCCGTGCCTACTCAGGTTTTTGCAAGAATATAATAAAAGAGAAAATGAGAATTAAAGGATTGTTCACCTGAACTTCATTCATTCCCCTAGCCTGTATAAGTGTATTTCTTTTGATTATACAACACACGATCTTCATCTAAGATAAAGTCGTGACTTGACATTTGTAAGAATAAAATATTATATATAGTTGGCACAGATAATAAGTAGGAAAGAAGAAATTAAACAGAATGTGAATATTGCTTTTCTGTTGTGTAGAAAGATAGTTTGTTGTATTATATAATTTTTAATTCTTCTGGAATTTTCACGACCTGTTTGTATCAATGTTAATAATGTGGAAAATACAGAACAACTTAGACTTGGATCAATAATGTGCGGTCTAAAGTAATATACTCTAATAAATGTAATAATTATCAAATTTGGTCTTTTCTGTTTTTTTGAGCATGGGTTCCATCGTTGCTTTTTTTTTTTTTTTTTTTTTTTTTTTTTTTTTTTTTTTTTTGTTCCTTTTCTCCACTCATCCTTATGGAAATATTTCGAATGCTTCGTGAAAACTTCCTGTAATACCTGTGTTTCTTAACAGTGCAATTCAGTATAGATGGTTTCAGAACAAGATAACCTTAATTGTTGGAATTGGACGGAACACCCACACGGCTGTGTCCCTTGTCAACAGACCATAAACATAAGGAAACACTCTCGATTAGAGATGAAAAAAGAAGTTGCTAAACGTCCCCTTTTCTCCAGATTTCTTTTATCACCAAAAGTAATAACATTATATATATATTTCTCATTTGTTTTCCTTCCTATTTTCTTTTTTGTTTCTTCTTCCACCTGATGACATCGGGCATCTGGCAACATCCACCAACCGCCGTCTTAACCAGGGTTGGGTTGCTCTTCTGGTAGTGGTGTTACATAAGGCCCTTATGTTTGGAAATGGACAGTACTTCACACGAAACATTTGGAGAGTCATTTTCTTAATACACAACTATATACACTTTCAAAACCGCTCTCAAACTGAAATAATTATTTCGAGTAACACACACAAGAAATAATTGGTAATGGAATAAGTCACCATGCGTATGTTGAATAATGGTTTCGTGCTTTATTTTCTCGCTTGCATTTTATATCTTGTCTAATAATCTACCGACGTATTGAAAACTAGTCGCATAGTTCACATTTTCTAATTCAAATTTTATAGTTGATACTATCTTTCGTTTCAGCTACCCATTCTTTTGTCTTAAATTTAATTTCTTTTCGTATTTTTCGTATGTTTTGCTCATGTACTCCAACATTAATTATCTATTCAGACTCCTCAATAGTCTATTCATATAATTAACATAAACTGTGTTTTTCTTTTTTTTAATTAGTAGAATTATAGAATAGTTTTGAGGATAGAGAAAAGAAACAGTATGAAATGTGGATGTTATATTTATTGTCTTCGAACAATGAGTACTCGTGACTATGTGATTACTTTATTCACCTTTGGTGCTGAGACTGGAGAGTTCTTTTCCAGCGAGCGTACATGTGGTTAGAAACGTGTTTTCAGCTGTAGGTCCACGTTTTATACAGCCTTAGCGTTGGATTTTCTAATAATTAGAGCGCACAATATCATAAGATATGAAAATACGTGTAGGACTTCATTGTTTGAATTGCTACGCTGTTACCTTCTTAATTTCTAAACCATTTTATAGATAGACCGAGATCACACTACGAGAAAACACAGAATAGCTACATTACTTTTTTAGACTTCCAAACTATGCTATGCATAAGTGTCAGAAGTCTTACAGAACGGCTTTGTCCGGATATCGATAGATATCAGAGCAAAAATGGTAAGACATATCGAAATGCGGTTTCTTGCAATTGATTCAGCATTCCAAAGACAGGTTCTGTCTCCACCATTAGCACACTATTCAAACCCAAAGCACTTCAAATTAGTCATTTCCGGTTTCAACGTTTATCGCCTTAGAACGATAAAGGTAACAGATAGGGAGAAGCGATTCTTTGCAAACTATTTAGCGTCTCAAGACAACATATGAGCATCCAGAACACTGCAAAAGCCGGAAGTGGTTGAAATTTACTACTACTTTCGGTTTCAATAATGATTTCTATAGAGTAAAAACTAAATGCTATAAAAATGCGGTTGTTTGCAATCGTTTCAGCGTCCCCAAAATAGGTTCCTTCTCCCCCGTTAATCCTCTCTTCAAAGAGAAAATGGTTCAAATTAACCATTTCCGTTTTCATCGTTTATCGCTACAGTACAAAAATAGTAATAGCGACGAACAGTTTTCTGCAATCGATTCGAGGTCTCAGAAGAACATATCATTACAACCCACAATACACTACTGAAACCGAAAGAGAGCGAAATTTACTACTTCCGGTTTCAATAAAGATATCTAGAGAGCAAAAACTTAAGAGATATTGAGAAGTGTTTTTTTTTTAACAATCGATCTAGCGTCCCAAGAGTAAATTCTTACTCGTCCTTTTGCCTTCTATTCAAACTGGAAGTGGTTCAAATAAGTGATTTTCTTTCAACCTTTATCGTAATAATACAAAAACAATAAGGACTAGCGAGTAATCGATTCTTGATATGGTTTCAGCGTCCGAGGAGCAGGTTCTGTCTTTCATCTTATTACCTATTGCAATACTTATAGATGCACTGCTTGAAATTTGAGTATTGAATTCGCATAGTTGGCAGTCTTAGTTTCACACTATGAAAGGATACTCAGTTAATTTAATGTTTTCAAAATAATCGTGGAAAGGTGAAAAGCGCTGGTTACGCTAGTTCGATTCCATGGCTAGATAGCCAAATTCGCGGCGTCACCTTTTCCAATAATTAGAATTTTGACTATGGGAACCAAACCTGAAAAGCGCTACCTTGCGTCTTATATTACCTTGAATTTGTATCCGTAGCTGACATTAAGGAAACGAAGGAAAAGAAAAGAAAAAAAAAAACATTGGGTCGCCGTTATTCCTTCTTACACTATAATTTATAGACCAGTAAACACAACGCTACTTACTCCAGATTCTTGTACACTACTTGCGTTGTCAATGCTAAGGAAAAGACGAGGAAAAGAAAAAAAAAAAAATCATTTAAGATAACACCATATATCTTGCATCTCTGTTTATTTAACTTTCCTTGTAATAAACGTATAACAAAAGACTCTCATTGACATTTATGATCGTGGATAGCTAGATTCAGGAAAAAAAAAAATCTTTGTATTCCGTTTAAGTTTCTCAAACCTTTTTACACCAACACAACTCAAAGGTAAATAACACTATAAATTAAGCCACACTGTACTAACAGTAAGAGAGTTGTTTACATTTCTAGACAATAGCACAAAGTCCTTGGTAGGCTACTTCACCAAAGGAAATTTACCAATTACATTACCACTCGTAACCATCTCCTTGCAGAGAGAGAGACCTACGGCTGCGTCGATTAACCTTCCCCCTTTTAGTACATAACTTCTCCACTTCACCCGCATCCAACTGCTAAGAGGGCATTTCCCTCGACATTTACTATTAGCAGCGGCGGTAATAACATTAAACTCTGTAGCACATTATGGGGAACACAAAACCAGCCAATGAAATTAGACTCGACTTCTGACACTCCCGCATTGAAGTACGAGTGGTATCGTACACCCACCGTCTTAACGTGCCTCACTGATCTAGTGAGCAACATCACAATCAAATGTAACAGGACAACTCGAGAATGCAAACTTGGGGTGCGGCGACTTAATGCTTAGATTGTAAATTATATAGATATACTTATGTATATAGTTATTGATGAACAATACGGAATACCCGCTGCTAGTCAGACGTAAACTAGCCATCGCTAATCAATCCTTAATTTATCAAATAGAATACCTGAGAGAATAGACAATACGGAATACCTGTTGCTAACATACATGTGCTAGATGGCAGCGAGTAATATATTATACATCTAGACAACTCTAAGAGATGATTTTTATTCAGAGCAAGAGAGAAACGGCTTTGATATCAGACTATCCCGCTGGCGTATGATTCAACTTACTGGATAGAGACTCACTCTCGTTTACTCGGACATATTACGGACAAAACTCATTTCGGACAATATTATGGACATTATAAACTGACTCAGATAATATATATATATGTATACACCAAGAAAACTGAGAATTATTAAACGTATATTATTGTTTGTTCATAAGTAATCTGTAGTAAGATAATGAACACACGAAGACATTAATATGACGTTAGACGTTATATTTAAGACAATTTGGACAACTATAAACGGTGGACAATTTCTTCCGCAACTTCCCGGATGATACCAGTTTCTTCACAAGACGGAATAAAAGAAATAGACATATTTACCTAGTAGACAGTTACCAAAGCTCACCCGACCGTGGTTTCACTGTACGAATAGGGACACTGAGGAAACACTGTGAAACAGCACTCCAGGGTGGCGACCGGTCCTGACGACTCCTCCAACATCTCACCATGCGTACAGCCATAACCTCGGCGTGGATTGATCACACCCCCTCCTCGGTTAACAGCAAAGCATACGTTCCACTGCTATCTCCACCAGGTAGACAAACAATCACTGCAAAGTTGCTGCAATGTTCATCCTCACAACAGCGACCACAGTTAGACACATTAAATTCCGGAGAGGCAGGCTAAGCTGACAACAAGTAATATAGGACGAAGTCCCTTGCCAAGAAAACGTAGTAAGGGTGGACGGAAATTTACAACGTCAAGAGAAGGAAGCCATACATCAATCGAGTTCGGTCTCGGAGACAGCACAAAAGGGATTTCTGAACTTCAGCTTTCATCACATTAACAGTTAGGAAATATCTAACCAATCCCAGCCATATTCCAAAACGCACAGGTCGAATATTTGAGTAAGTTCTCTTGTGATTCTTGGTTATACCCGCTGGCCTAGCATAACGTTCGACTAAACAGCTTCTTTAAATATTTATATTAACAGTCAAGGACTTTCACGAGTTTTATTTCTCCGTCCAGAGATGGAGTTAGCATCGCAGTCGGTCTTGCCTCCGCTCGCAAAAACGTGTGTGAAAATGTTTGTTGTTTAATTCGATGTTGCCATCTCAATAATGAAAAAGTGTTAAATACAGTCAAATCAGTTGACAAATAATGAACATAATTGTTTTATATATACACAATTCTTTTGTATATTTATACGTGTATGTTTGTGTGTATTGGTAAAATAAGTCATAGTTTTCGTCTAATAATAAGAAAACAGTCTATAACATGTCATGAAATCTCAAACACCCTCCAATCGCCCCTTTTTGTTCCAAGCCTCGTTTAGAAAGGAAAACGCCTGTGGGGGCGTTAAGCCATTGTTAAGAACCAGTGACCGAAATAATGAAAATATTTTCAAGATTCTCATCATTATTCGGAACCCCTTGAAGTCTCAGAAAAAGGAAAAAATAGTATTGAAAGTTTGTGATAAATGGGAATTTCTTGTTTTATCTTCATTCTTGTACATTTTCAGAATACGAAATACCAGTAAATTAAATACATTTAATAAATACCTGCAGAGAAAACGAAGAAATGAAATGATTACTTGTTCTGTATTGCTTGGTACATAATGTGTTTCTATGGAGTATCTGATACGTTTTATTATTATTATTATTATTATTATTATTATTATTATTATTATTATTATTATTATTATTATTATTTCTCTGTGCACGAAAACGCGTACCAATGAGCGCAATATCGCGCTAATACACTTACGTTATTTTTATTTTTGTAAGTAACCCTTTAACTTCTTCCTTCTGTTCCCAATATTTATATATTTTCAACCCATCAAGTCTTTTCTTCTGTTACGAAATAAAATACTAAAGTATTTAAAAACAGATTTTGTTCGATTTAGAGATGGAAATTGTACAGTAATTTGGCTGTCCGCAGATGTACATCCAAACCCGATTACCGTACGGAAAAGTGCGATAATTTTAAATCTTGAGCTCTTATTCCTCAATATAGTTTTAAAAACTATTACTGTTTGTAATAAAACAGTAATACTACTTTTTAAAGAAGGAAAACGTTCCGTTTAGCTGATTTTGAGAAAACAAGAAAACACTACTCAGCTGAGTAACGAAGTTTAAAATGTCGGGGGAAACCTGATGTAAGGGTCGCTCGCCACCCCCAATGGCACAAGCACCAGTGCTGCAAAAGTTCAAGTCTGTACATAATAACACTAAAGTAACCCTAAGTAGCAGTGTTACAACTCACCGCTGGCCTATCCCTCAGGAATCTGTCCTGGATCCGTCCCTGATCGAGACTTACACTGTCGTCTCGAGTCGAAAATATGTCATATGGAAAGAAAAGGCATGAAAAATGTCATCTTACAGCCTTTTGCGTCGATTTCCTTATAACTTGGGGGAGGCCCGTCCTAGTGTGCTAATTCACGAGGGGATGCCAGGGATTTCTCCTCTGAGAAATCTTTATCCCCCTGCAAGAGAAAATTTTCATCCCAGACAGGGATAACTTTTCCCCTCTCTTACGTGTGTGATGGCTGGGTGCGTATATAAGTGAAATTCATCTGCCCTGGGAAAAATATTCAATTCGCACACTGACCCGTCCAGTTATCCAAATTTTATATAACGTAGTGAAGATTTTTTTTTTTTTTTTTTTTTTTTGCGAAATAAAGTAATGTTTATTTCGCGAAATAAAGTATTGAGGAATCTACTTACATAGTCGTCAACAGGCCCGCAACTACGGCGAGGGTTAGGGGGCCTGGTTCCTTCCTAATTTTTTTTAGCCCCTCAAACCACAATGTATCCGTATGATATTGATACAGAGACCTAGAATTGTTACGATTGCCCCCCTAGCATATTTATGTCCCCCAAACTTCAGTGGCTGGTTGCGGGCCTGGTCAACAAGGTTTTCACAGGTATTACGTAATTTAACAAATTTGTATAATGCAAAATAAATTTACTACTAAATCATGCTCAATTTTAAAATAAGCCAACATCATTTAGTTACAAGAACATAAAATGTTGCATTAGCCGTTATCCAGCTTTATCAAACTTGGTTCTTTTCTGTTCGAACTCACAATGAAAGTTTGCACAAGATATTTCACACGAATTTGATCTTATACGGGTGTACTTATGCACATGATACCTAGGTAGAATCCCACAGCGTTCAGGCGCCTTGCGAAATTCATTTATTAGAAAAAAAAAACTAAAATTAGGAAATGCAAAGTGTGAACATTACATGGATCTATATTTTCTTCCTTCTGCACTTCCAGGAAAAGGGAGATGCAGATATTACACATGATTATACGGTAATTTATAAAATATTGTATTGTCACCAGACATATGTGAGTGAAAAATTTAAAAAAAGTTATAGATCTAGATAGTATAGAAGTGGCCATGTGGACAGGCAACAAAGAACGAAAGTGATTTTTTTTAAAAACAGGGCCTAGGAATTTTATCCACATACCATTTCACTTGATCATATTTCCCTCAAAAATTATTCATGTAATTATCTTTCAATTATTTCTGAAAGGGTTTTGACCTCGCTTTCAAAGGGCAAATTTGTCCTAGATTGATTCCAATATTTTTTCTATAATCTTTCCCAAAGATCACAAACTGACATCTGTACTATGCTATTTTGCGGAAATGGTAAGCTGACAAGTGACAACTACCCTTTCCAGGAATTCGCAGAATGAAAAGAAAGGGAAAAAAAAAGAAAGAGGGAGAGAGATGAGAAAAGGTTTGGGTTGTACCGCTGTTTAGGAGTCACCTGATTGGAACCACTTCAGCGAGGCAGAGAACTAAACTTGCCGCTCGACTCGGGCGGAAAGGAAAAACTAAGATTTATTCATCACTTTCAGTATTGTAGCGAATGAACGTTAGGCTACAATTTGGTTTTCCCCAAATCATTAATCCCTTCATCTACATTGAAGATCTTTTTCCTGTTTTCGTCAAAATACTACGAATTTTCTCACACTAGTGACACTTGTAGTACATTATTTATTTTAACCACATGAACTCATTTTATTTACAGATACTTTATCAAAACGAGATAGTAGATTTTGTCACTCGCCATAGGTGAACATATACAATACATCTAATTTTAAACGCACACGCACAATATGATGGTGTCTGATTGGTTTGTGTGCATGTGTCTGGATAAATATAGAACAACAAAAAAAAAAAAAAAAAGGACTATATTTACGGATTCAAGTTTCCCTTCAATGTTAGTGAACATAGTCTTGCTCATGAATGGAATATCTAAAATGCTGAGGAATTCTTCTAGGTGAGAGTAACCACTTCCAATAGATACCGTGGCCCAAACTGGTGACGTATTAACAGTTGACACTTTTGTTTTTGAGTCCAATTTCTCAGTAGAATGGCTAACTTCCCGGTTGCATGCTCGACATTTGAAGTACAAATAACTAACAAGTCCTAGTCGCCGTTCTTTTATAAAGTCCAATTTACCGCCAGTGCATATTTTTCTATAGTTATCTTGAAGTGTTAATGCCCATTGAAGAAAATGTTCCAAGTTAACAATTCGATAGCCGCTTGGGATGCCATTTCGTATCACATTTCCACGCTCAGTCTCAAATATGAAAGTTTCAGAATCAAAGAAGAAACAAGTGAGTATCGTTCCACAGTGTGAAACTACGGTAGACTTCCAAACTATGCAAATTACATAGTAAAACTGGAAATAGTAGAGACCGGAAGTAGTTGATTTCTACCACTTCCGGTTTAAATAGAAGATTGTTGAAGGAGATTGTACCTATTCTTGGAACGATGAATCGATTCTCAGAAACATCTTGTCGATACCTCTTACCGTTTTTGAGTTATGACAAATACTGTTGAAACCGGAAGTGGCCAATTTGTATAGCTTCCGGTTTAACTTAAGATTGGTGAAGGAGATAGGACATATTCTTAGGATGCTGAATCGATTTCTGAAAACTGCTTGTCGATAACTCTTACAGTTTTGTCAATGAAAATCAATATTGAAACCGGAAGTAGTAGTGAATTTCTACCACTTCCGGTTTTAGTGGAAATACAGAAGTCGAAGTGTTTTGTTTCCTTCACACCTTGAATCGATTTCTGAGAACCGTTTGACGCTAGCTATTATCGTTTCTGGGTTATGACTATTACTGTTGAAACAGGAAGTGGTAAAAATCGACCACTTCCGGTTTAAGTAGGAGGTTGTTGAAGGAGATGGAATCTGTTCATGGGATGCTGAATCGATTCCCGAAAACCACTTGTCGATAGATTTTACCGCTTTAATTGTATGACAATAAACTGAAACCGGAAGTAATAGTGAATATGTACCACTTTCGGTTCTAGTAGAAATGCAGAAGTGGAAGTGGTTTGCTTCATTGAGATCCTGAATCAATTTCCGAAAACCGTTTGTCGATAGCTGTTACGGTACCGTTTTATGAGTTATGAGTTAAAACCGCAAATTGCCGATTTCTACCACTTCTGGTAAGTAGGAGGTTTCTGAAGGAGATGGAATCTATTCTTAGGATGCTGGAACGACCGCTTGTCGATAGCTCTTACCATTTTTGCTGTGATACCTGTTGACAGACAGACAGATAGACAGACGGACGGACACAGCCGTTCTAAAGAACTTCAATTTCTTATGCATAACATAGACGCATCATTGTGATACAATGATACCTACGTGATATATATAGAGACGTGTAGATGAACGGGGGTCTATGGGTTCATACACACCCCTCCCAGAAAATTCTGAGCAAATGAAAAAAATACTCCTATAGAAAAATAAATAGCAAATTCCACATTTCAGAAGTTGGAAAAGTCGGATCTCACTGAGAAATGATTTTTTTCTTCTATCATACCACTTTTGTGATGCAATTATCATCAAAGCTGGTAATTGCGCGTCATTTTTTTTTTTTTTTTTTTTTTTTTTTTTTTTTTTTTGCGAATCACGTTTTCGGACGTTCAAAATGCTCAGCAATTACATTTTTTTAGTTTCTACCAGGAACGTAGCCAGAGTTCTGATTTGGGTGGGGGGCATATATACTAAACTAGTAGTATAAATAGCATATTTGGAAGGCAAGTCAAGATTTGGACCCCGTGCTCCCCCTAGCTACATCCTTGGTTTCTACACAACTTTTTTCCGCTAGAAAGTACCCAAGTGAATTAAATAACTGCATAAATTGCTTGCTATAGTACAACATGTAAATAAATTTTAGAAAAAAAATCATTCAAGTCATAGCCTACGATGCGGGGGCTTGCGAATATGATTCCCGATGTGAACACTTGGTCGACGTTGAAAAAAAAAATGGTGAATCAAGACTAAAACTATAAACCAGATAAGAGGGTAGACGCATGCTAACATGGAGAATACACTCATTTGTAGCTACAATATATGAAATGCACTACTTCTCGTAGTGACTGGCATTTTTACCATGCCTTGAAAAAGAAAGCGACCCGCGGCTGAGTCAATACTTAGAAACAATTTTGGCGGAACAAGAATGAGGAAAACTAGTCCGGCAGGAGGGGGAGTAGAAATGACATGCCAATTCCAATGTGAAAACCCTCTGTGCAGCACAAATGAAAAAAAAAAAAAAGGTCTTATCAGATTCCCTCATTTGCTTGCTTGCTTCTCAATTCTTGGAATTCTAACCCGAAGCTAGTCAGTCACGTGATGTGCAAAGCAGAGAAATTCTTGGTTCATCTGCTTGCCCAGGATGTACTCATTACTGATAGATGAGACTTATTATTATTATTATTATTATTATTATTATTATTATTATTATTATTATTGTTATTATTATTCAAACTAATGAAATAAGGGGCGGGACAACTTCACACTTACAGGTCTGATTTTGAGATTTTTCTCCTCAAATCGTTAGTTTAGGTTAGTTGCTAAAATTATTTTCGAAAGAATTCTTTTATACTAGAAATAAATTAGGGAGAGGAGGGATAGTGTGAAGTTGTCCACCCATGAACAATATCCATATAGTTATACTGCATTATATAACTAGTTGCTCGTCAGTTTACGCAGTTCTGAAGCTGCCTATCTCAGTTTTGCAAAAGTAAATATTTTATTTGACAAATATGTTTGAGGACCAAGTGGCATGTAATTATAATCGTACTTCTTCTCTTTAATCAACATCATATTCGTATACATCGCTCTTTGTCATGATATGTATCATCTTCATAATTAATTCCACATAATCTCTAGTCCATTAACATTAAATTATTATTATATTGTGCTAAAGATCAAACAAAATGACACGCACAAATTTTATACGTACCATGGAATATTTCAGAACGAAAATGATTCTCACATGTGAATATTATATTATTTAATCGTCAACATTATTTATATCTTGCTTACTGTCCGATCCTAATTGACAAATATTATACCTACGTAAACCAAGATTTCGAAGATAGACCTCCCTGGTATGGCTTACGGTTCACGGGTATCCTTGCGAGCCACTGTTCTTAGCACTCTAATTTATTGAAATAACTTATAGTACACTGGTACCCTTATTTGGTTCGCAGTGAGAGAGTATTAAATGTAGTACAATATTCCGTCCCAGTCTAAATGGTGAGTCAATATATTACAGATTGTATATAGAAACTGGTAGGTACTGAGAACAGATGCTAAACAACGAAAACAAAACATAATTAAAAACCAGAGACAAAAATAATGTAAATATACATTAAATAATAAGTAAAACGAATATAAAGAGTTATCTACTAACACATTCCAGTAACACGAAGCTTTTATATATATATATAATATTTTTCATCATGCTGTCTTAAATCTTCAGCGATTCCTTGTTCTTGATAACATGGAGAAGAATCATCAACAGAAACAACAATTTCAGTTTTGCGACGTTTAGCGGCGGCTCGAGCAGATTTTGAGCGCTTATTTCGTTTTCTGGTTTTTGATAAAGGTCGTTTACGAGCCATTATGTATTTGCAGTATATCAGCTCACGCCTGATTGGTAACACCTTCAACTCGTTAGCTACACTGTGAAATAGGTGATAGTAGGACCTTGTAGTTGTAGAACATCCCGTAGAAAATGCGAGTGGCGCTAGCGTACAGATGTTCCTTTTAAAATGTTAACACTTTGCGCATTTATTCTCGAAATACATAAAGTACGTTGGTAATACATGATGAAGTATAATATCGAGAGGAAGAAGACATTTCAGTGTTTAGAACGATATATAAATGTTGAAGATCGCTGGCCTCTTTCGACAAATATAAGTAATCAAAAAACGGATTTGCGCTGTGGTGTGCAGTTTAGTTGCATTTTTTCATTCCAATATCTAGTTCTTAAGGTAATTAAAAACAAATCAAGCTTCAAGAGAAATTTAATACCACTTCATTCTAATCAATAATAATCAGGGAATAACATATTCAAGTTTCGGAACGAAATTTTTATTAATTATTGCACTAAATTGGAACAAATTTTAATTAATTATTAATTAATTATATAAGCGCATATTGATTATATCAACATAAAATTAATCATTACTACTATTAAATATATTGTTATAATGTTATATACTCAGATCATTTCGATAAATTGCGTTTTTTAGTAATTCTGAGTAGAGTGCCAACGCCCTTAAAGAACGGCCACTCACTGCATAATTCACTGTAAATTAATATCCGAAAATATGGACAATCGTGCTTTTCACCTCACCACGGCCATGTTCGCAGTTCGTAGTACAAAGAAAAGGTGAACCAGAGGGGGCTCTCCGCAGCCCTCTCACTTCCGGATTGGTCATTCCATACTACGCATCAGAGCGTAGAATGGAAATAACAGATTTTATAATAAAACAAATATAACCAAAGGAGAATAAAAATTATATAAACGGGCATTTATATATGCAGATTCATAATAATCCTTCCGTTTTACATGAAACACAAAAATTTAAATTATTTCAAACGATCCGAGCTACTCTCAAAAGCCGCTCAACGCAAACCATAGACGTACAAAGGAAAGTAGCATACTACATCTACACGCACTAGTCCAATTGTCGACCATCTTGAATCCTTCATGAGAGTCGAGAATTGAGAAAATAAAAGGAAATAATATTAGCTGAGAGCTAATTGAACATTTCCGCAAATATTCTCTTTGAGAAAATGTAACGCTCAAAGGGGAACGTTACAAAGGCTTCTACAGTCGTCCATAGGTGGTATGTATTATTTAAGTTTTATAAATGTTATTTTGTTTAAACATGAATTAAAAAGAACTTCGGAATATCCTACTTGGGATGTGAGCACACAGCTTTCAATAAATGTGGTAGCCGGGTTGATTCCAATAGAAAAATTTTCTTTTTGTTTGCAAAAGCAAATGCAAGAGTTTTCTTTAGGCAAAGTATTATTTGTTCTGCATCAATGTAAATAGTCTCATTTATCATGCAATCATAAATTTCTATCTTCAGTATTCTCCCATGTTTGGGTGTGTACTAGGCTTCTTCAGCGACTTCTTTCACTTCACAATTCTTCAACGTGAACTCTTTTCCAACTTATTTTCCCATCTTTTCATTTTTCTATTATTTGAATTTTCCTGTAGACCACTATTTGTCTTGTTTATATGTCGATTGTTTTTAGGAGAGTGCTTTCCCTCCATCCTCCCTACCTGTTCATAGCAGCGTATTCTACATTTTCTGTTTGTTCCTAGACACTTTTCTTAGCTGAGTATACTCTTAACTGTTTTATTCCGTACTCGATCTTTTCTTGCAGAGTGCCCACTAACCGTGAAACTGAATAAGCCGTGGATTTCATATACCGTAAAAAAAATCTGGAAGAAACTGTGAATTTTATCAAACCTTCAAATTTAGATAATTTTGAAATTAATAAAAGAAAAATAAATAAAAACTCATCAGGGATTGCACTGAGTGGTTTTAATTGTCGTTCTCATCTCAGGAAAGATTCTTTTTGTATCCTTTCGAAGCGTGAAAAAAAAAAAAAATAAAAAAATTAAATAAAAATAAAAAAGGAAAGTGAATTCGATTATTTAGTTTCAGTGAGATCCCTGTCTTATCTCCCGAGAATGTTGCTTATATATTTCATGTCCATTGCTTGGATTTTTCTAAACTCGTTTTTTCATAATTTCATGTTCTCACACAAAGTTTATTGTTGGTTTGGTATTTAGTTAGTGTTAAATAATATCAGTTTCTTTTCTATCAATAACTTGCTTTGTTCGGTTCGTTCATCCCGCTCGCATACTAGTAAAACCTTCCCCCTTTCAGTAGTTTCCTACTACTATATTATTATTATTATTATTATTATTATTATTATTATTATTATTATTATTATTATTATTATTATTATTATTATCATCAGGGCCCGGATCTTGTTGACAAGTCAACTTTTTTCTGTTACGCATAGGACAAGGCAACTTCAAATAAAAACGTTATCCGTCAACTCAAGGTTCTAAAAGTATATTGTTTTAGGGTCAACTTTTGGTCACTTTTTGCCGTTTTGAAGTTTCAGGTCATTTTTTAATATTTTAAGGTAACTTTCAGGTCACTTATGGTCTTTTTAGTCTTTTTCTTCTACATAAGGAAATCTTAAAATGAGCACTGTTCACGGATTTAAAAAATACGAAGTTATCTCTTTTCCTGGTTCCTGATTATTGGGGTGGAAAACTGCATTCCTAAGAAGCTAATGAACATTAAGCTGTAGCTGGTTGACTAGGGGTAGAGGTTGGTCGGTAGCCAAACAGATGGTTTTAGATCATTGACCACATAGGATGTGATTACGTGAATAACTAACAATGGATTAGAAGACGTACAAAGATTTTAAACGGGGTTTTTATCTATTATTCTCATGTATACATTCTACACTTGCGAACTTCTGTTCTTTAAGTGTGCTTCCTAGTTTCAATTCCGGAGTGAATTGACGCTTTCAGTACGTACAATGCCGTACAAGGGATTGATCAATAGACTGCAACTAACTGAAACTTTTAAGAATGAGTGAGAAATGGTAATTAAAATCTAATAGACATTCAAAAAATGGCAATGTTTAACGAAATAAACATTTTAAAAAACAAATTTTAGGGTCAATTTTTGTGAATTTTAGGGTCATTTTAGAGGAATTTTAGTGTCATTTTATAACTCATTTTTTAGAAAATTTTAGGTCAACAAGATCCGGGCCCTGATTATTATTATTATTATTATTATTATTATTATTATTATTATTATTATTATTATTATTATTATTATTATTATTATTATTATCTGGTTACATTTGTTGGGAAGATTTTATCGAATTATCCGTACTTTCATGAATTCCGTAATCTAGGTGCATTTTTCTTACTGTATTTATTTAAGAATATCTTTTCTTATTTTCAGAAGCGCAAGTCGAAGGCTACCCAAACTGAGGACACCACAATACGAATTAAAAGATCTCAATCATTATAAGAGATTGCTGTAAATGAGTAGTAACAGAAATACAGCTATATGATGTAAAATCTATTTTATTGAATATTTTGAATTTTAGCTGCTTCTTGTATGTAAATAGCTTTCTGGTTTATACGAGCAAATGTCAAAGTATTTGTTTCAGTATTTTTGCATAAAGTAAGATTTTAACGAAGTATTAATAACACCAGGACAAAGAACACAAAAACTATGAGTCATTAGTGTAATTCAGTAATAACAAAAATGCATCTTTATCATGTCAAATTTATTTTATTAAATATTTTGAGTATTAACTGCTTCTTGTATCTAAATAGCTGCCTAGTTTATAAGAGAAAATGCCAGATTGTTGGTTTCAGCATTCTTACCTAAAGTGGGATTAAAAAAAAAAAAAAAAAAAAAAAAGTCGTTAGTATAATTCAGTAATAACAGCAGTGCAGCTGTAAGATGTAAAATGTAGTTTATTCATTATATTTAGTTTTAGCTGCTGATCGTATATAAATAGCTGCCTGGTTTTATACGAGGAAGTGTCAAAGTATTTGTTTCAGCATTTTTACGTAAAGTGAGATTTTGACGAAGTATAAATAACACCAGAACAAAGAACACCAACACTATTAGTCGTTAGTGTAATTCAGTAATAACAGAAACGTAGCTTAACCATGTCAAATCTATTTTATTGAATATTTTATGGTTTAGCTGTTTCTTTTATGTAAAATGCTGCCTGGTTTATACGAGGAACTTTCTATTTGTTTCATTATTTTTACGTAAAGTGAAATTTTGACGAAGTATTAGTAACACGAAGACAGAGAACAAACACTATGAGTCGTTAGTGTAATTCAGTAATAACAGAAATGCAGCTTTATCATGTCATATATATTGCATTCCCTATTTTAAGTTTTAGCTGCTTCTTGTATTCAAATACTGCTTGGTTTATACGAGAAAATGTCAAATTATTTGTTTTAGCTTCTTGTATGCAAATAACTTTCAGGTTTATACGGGAAAATGTCAAATTATATGTTTCAGCATTCTTACGTAAAGTGAGATTTTGCTCCCAAGTGTAAATAACACGAGCACAGAGAACTCAAGCACAATGAGTCGTTAGTGTAATTCAGTAATAACAGAAATGCAGGTTTATCATGTCAAATCTTGCATTGCCTATTTTAAGTTTTAGCTTCTTGTATGCAAATAACTGCCTGGTTTATACGAAGAAATGTCAAATTATTTGTTTTATCTTCTTGTATGCAAATATCTCTCTGGTTTATACGGGTAAATGTCAAATTTGTTTCAGCATTCTTACGTAAAGTGAGATTTTGCTCCCAAGTGTAAATAACACGAGCACAGAGAACTCAAGCACAATGAGTCGTTAGTGTAATTCCTTAATAACAGAAATGCAGGTTTATCATGTCAAATCTTGCATTGCCTATTTTAAGTTTTAGCTTCTTGTATGCAAATAACTGCCTGGTTTATACGAAGAAATGTCAAATTATTTGTTTTATCTTGTATGCAAATATCTCTCTGGTTTATACGGGGAAATGTCAAATTTGTTTCAGCATTCTTACGTAAAGTGAGATTTTGCTCCCAAATGTAAATAACACGAGCACAGAGAACTCAAGCACAATGAGTCGTTAGTGTAATTCAGTAATAACAGAAATGCAGGTTTATCATGTCAAATCTTGCATTGCCTATTTTAAGTTTTAGCTTCTTGTATGCAAATAACTGTCTGGTTTATACGAAGAAATGTCAAATTATTTGTTTTATCTTGTATGCAAATATCTCTCTGGTTTATACGGGGAAATGTCAAATTTGTTTCAGCATTCTTACGTAAAGTGAGATTTTGCTCCCAAGTGTAAATAACACGAGCACAGAGAACTCAAGCACAATGAGTCGTTAGTGTAATTCCTTAATAACAGAAATGCAGGTTTATCATGTCAAATCTTGCATTGCCTATTTTAAGTTTTAGCTTCATGTATGCAAATAACTGTCTGGTTTATACGAAGAAATGTCAAATTATTTGTTTTATCTTCTTGTATGCAAATATCTCTCTGGTTTATACGGGGAAATGTCAAATTTGTTTCATATTCTTACGTAAAGTGAGATTTTGCCCCCAAGTGTAAATAACACGAGCACAGAGAACTAAAGCACAATGAGTCGTTAGTGTAATTCAGTAATAACAGAAATGCAGGTTTATCATGTCAAATTTTGCATTGCCTATTTTAAGTTTTAGCTTCTTGTATGCAAATAACTGCCTGGTTTATACGAAGAAATGTCAAATTATTTGTTTTATCTTCTTGTATGCAAATATCTCTCTGGTTTATACGGGGAAATGTCAAATTTGTTTCATATTCTTACGTAAAGTGAGATTTTGCCCCCAAGTGTAAATAACACGAGCACAGAGAACTAAAGCACAATGAGTCGTTAGTGTAATTCAGTAATAACAGAAATGCAGGTTTATCATGTCAAATTTTGCATTGCCTATTTTAAGTTTTAGCTTCTTGTATGCAAATAACTGCCTGGTTTATACGAAGAAATGTCAAATTATTTGTTTTATCTTCTTGTATGCAAATATCTCTCTGGTTTATACGGGGAAATGTCAAATTTGTTTCATATTCTTACGTAAAGTGAGATTTTGCCCCCAAGTGTAAATAACACGAGCACAGAGAACTAAAGCACAATGAGTCGTTAGTGTAATTCAGTAATAACAGAAATGCAGGTTTATCATGTCAAATTTTGCATTGCCTATTTTAAGTTTTAGCTTCTTGTATGCAAATAACTGCCTGGTTTATACGAAGAAATGTCAAATTATTTGTTTTATCTTCTTGTATGCAAATATCTCTCTGGTTTATACGGGGAAATGTCAAATTTGTTTCATATTCTTACGTAAAGTGAGATTTTGCCCCCAAGTGTAAATAACACGAGCACAGAGAACTAAAGCACAATGAGTCGTTAGTGTAATTCAGTAATAACAGAAATGCAGGTTTATCATGTCAAATTTTGCATTGCCTATTTTAAGTTTTAGCTTCTTGTATGCAAATAACTGCCTGGTTTATACGAAGAAATGTCAAATTATTTGTTTTATCTTCTTGTATGCAAATATCTCTCTGGTTTATACGGGGAAATGTCAAATTTGTTTCAGCATTCTTACGTAAAATGAGATTTTGCCCCCAAGTGTAAATAACACGAGCACAGAGAACACAAACACTATGAGTCGTTAGTGTAATTCAGTAATAACAGAAATGCAGGTTTATCATGTCAAATCTATTGCATTGCCTATTTTAAGTTTTAGCTTCTTGTATGCAAATAACTGTCTCGTTTATACGAGGAAATGTCAAATTATTTGTTTCAGCAGTTTTACGTAAAGTTAGATTCGAAGTATGAATAACACGAGCATAGAAAACGCAAACACTATGAGTCGTTAATGTAGTTCAGTAATAACAGAAACTGGGTTTATCATGGTAAATCTATTTTATCGAACATTTTAAGCGTTAGCTTTTTCCATGTATGTGAATAGGTGCCTCGTTCATACGGGAAAATTGTTTCAGTATTTTTAAGTTAAGTGAGATTTTTCGACAGAGAACACAAACATGAATCGTTGGTGTAATTCAGTAATAATAGAATACATCTATATCATGTAGAATCTATTTTATTGAATGTCTTGAATTTTAGTTTTTACTCTTGAATAATTAACTGTCGGTTTAAAGCTTTAAAATAGTGAGAGATTGCCAAATTTTTTTTTTTTTTAATTTTATATTATAAATAACACCAATAAGTAGAACACAAACACTATGAGTAGTTAGTGTAATTGAGTAAGAACAGAAATACGGTTATTATACAATGGAAATCTGTTTCATTGAATATTTTGTGTTTTAGTTTTTCCTTGTCTGTAATTAGCTTCTTCATTCATAAGAGAAAATTGCAAAGTATGTGTTGCATGTTAACATAAATTGCGAGATTGTCAAAGTGTTTGTAACAGTTTATATTCTAAACCGTACGAAGGAAATGAACGCAAATAGTATGTGCAATTGACGTAATTAAGTAAGAACAGAAAAACAAGTTCTATGATAAATCTATTTCATTGAACATTTGAATTTTACTTTTTTAGTTGTGTGTAATTAGGTGAGGTGTCTGAATCATAAGAGAAAATCTCTTTTAATGTTTCGGTTTAAAGTGAGAGTTTGCCAAAGTGTTCCTTACATTTTATATTGTAAAAATAATAGGATACATAAATTTTAATAGGACAGACTTGATACAATTTTTTTGTGTTCATTCAGATTACCGCCAGTTTCTCCAATTTTTACGTAGAAAATGTAAGTTCACAGACATAAGAATGACTGACTTATTTTAAGATATCACGTTTATGAGAAATGTGAAACTAGCGTCAGTAACAATTATACAAGCGTAAATTGATCATGTTATTTACTCAATTTTATATATATATACGCTTTTTAAAATGTGATATCAGTATTATATTTTCTTTTGTTATAATAACTGTGATATTAGTCGTAATGTTAGTTTCACTTCAGACAAGGTTTTGCAATATATATACGCTTTTTAAATGTGATATAAGTATACGTATATTTTGCTTTCGTTATAACTGTGATATTAGTCGTAATGTTAGTTTCATTTCAGAAATGTGTTATTAAGGATGTTCAACACATTGAAACATAGGTAGCACTAACAGACTGAAGTGTGATATATTTTGGTGCTGTTTTTTAAAAGAATTTTTTATTTTTGTGAATATAAAGTTTTAATAAATAAACTTAAGATTGAATTCAAGATTTTTCTTCTAAACTTATGTAACCAGAGTTAACTTCCTTTTACCTCAGTGCTATTTTCTTGTGTTCAAGTAATATACAATCTTGTCCAAAATATCCTGGCTGCCTACTTATCTTGGGCCAAAATTTGTATGTTGGTAGATCTTGGCGTACTTTTTACAGATGTTAAATATTATAGTATATGGTCTGTTTGCTTCCGAATTATTAATTATGAAATTCGGGTTTAAACTGAGCAAAATCAAGAAATTTCACTAAAGCCGGTTTCATTCAACTCAACCGATGTTGACGAAAATTAATATGGCGACAGACTTCATGCTGAATATGTGTGTAAAATATTGGTATCAGGACATTTGCGGTACTACTATGAGCAAAATAAATGACGCGTCTCTTTATTTTGAAGTTTTTTGAAAATATCTCCGTTTTCTTTATATGTTTGAAATTTCGGAAGGTTTCCCCAGCAGGACAGGTTAATAACAAACCCGTTTTTAATATTTGTGTTAGATATTAGCTTAAAATAAAGAAATTAGAAGCAAAAAACATTAAATCGACAGAAATCTCGAGAATTACCAACTCTGCTAAAGTGGGAAATTTTCAAGAACGCGAGGGAATTCTGCAGTTCAACACGAAGCAGCGACATCTATGTCATTGAGAGAAGCGTGAATTAGATCTACAAACGAAAATTTTAACGAAATATTTCTAGTATGTCTTATTATATGCATTATCAGCGAACTCCAAATATATGAATCTATGCTAAGTATTAACGTATAGATAGTGCAAATAGTGGAAATTACCTATGGAAAAAGACGAATTGTTAGCCCAATCGTAATGAAAAATCGTCTTTACTGTAGAACAGGTTCAGCTTACGTAACAAAGCAAATAGCTCAGTTAGATAAAGCAACGAGTTTGTATACCGAAGGTAGACGGTTCGAATCCCGTGGAAGTACTGTTGTCATTTTTATCACTAAGGTTATTTTATTTATTTTTTATTTGGGAAAGAATCAAAATGTAACATATGTGTAAAACTCATGACGATACCAAAAAAAAAAAAAAAAAAGTTTGGATATTTTGATAACAGATTTCCCTATTAAATGTTTAATTTTCTCTATAAATATTTGTCTTAAATTGAAATTGTTTTGAATTTACTACATAAGGAAATTTGCCCGAAGGAGGAGAACTCAAGTAATTGATATTCTATGTAAAAGCAACCTATTGTAGAATGATGATGGTTCTTACCTTCAGCACATAATCTTAACGTTAGAGAGTCAGAGAGAGAAAAATCCTGTTTTTCCTCCCCTATGACCACTCATCTTAAAGCTCTATCTATAATGATTCGTGTCACATAATTTCGGCTCTCCAAAGACATTCATATTTATTATTATTATTATTATTATTATTATTATTATTATTATTATTATTATTATTAATATTCCTGAACATGAGCCAGAGCCCACTCTGAAAAATTGCATCTGGCGTTCTGAGTGAAAGTTCTATGGGATTATTAGAAAAATATATTCCCGTTTCCACGCTGATGGTAGAATTTCTTAAACAGTTATTGAATTACGTTCGAAAGGTAGGCGTAAATAGCGCCCCCGCAACAATGTGGCGTGGGAACCGCACAAGCTGCAAGGCCAAAAAATATACAGAAAGTACGCCGGGGCGGAGCAGGCCAAATTTTCACACGGGCAAAGTGACTTTTTGGCGCCCTTCCCCTAGTAGTAGCCTATATTTTACATTTTATCATAGTGTTTTTAATAGTTTAAACCAGGAGCGTCATTTCAGATTTTGCTTTGGGGGGGGGCAAGACCTCTTGATATAAGTAAAATTTCGCGTTTTTCACTGATTTACTACTGTTCTAATGATAAAATCTATATACATCTCAAACTCAGGGGGGCAAATGCCCCTCCCTGCCCTCCCTAAATGACGCCCCTGTTTTAAACCCATTTTCAAAAAGAAATCCATTACCTAGGAAAACTTCACAAAGAATATGGCCCGCTATAAACAATACCAACTCCACCCCCTCTGGTCTAGTGGCTAGCACGCCTGCCCTCTGTGGTACCGGGTCCAATTCCCGGTGGATTACTGTTGAACGATAAAAGTGGTTCGGATTCCACTATAATTAGTATCCACATCTCCCTTGCCCATTAAGGCATAACCGTGGAACGCTAAACTCAAGCAAACAAACAAACAATACTTAATTCCCGGCACTCTTTATTCTACATGCCATCTCTCAATTTTTCGATACAGCCCCCTTAGTACTATGAAACTCTCTTCTTCCATAGTGAAATGTAAAAAGATCATATAATTGCCACTACTTTACAAGAATATAAACCAAAAACGTCAGTAGAAAGCACATTGAAAATTTACTTTTTGAGGCTCGTTTTGGTGCCCCTCTTTCTCTGGCACCCCGGGCAGTCGCCCGGCCCTTAGTCCGCCCTTGAAAGTACGGACGCATAACTAAGGACTGCGGAGGAGAGGTTAACCTTCATGTTATGCCACTGGTTTGACGTGTTTGAAATGTTCAGTAAGTGATCGGTTAGTGAAATAATTTCGACGGTTACTGATGTTTAAAATTTAGCTAAGACAAAGCTACCTAACCAAATACATTTGATATCGCGATGTCACAATTTGATTTTTCCTCACATAAAAAAGATAAAAACAATAGTAATAAAAACCCTCACTCGTACTGGGCTCCTAACTAACTAACAACCTAATTCGTACAGACTAGTTGCTCTGACCAACTGAGTTTCGATTTCTTACGTGAGAGAAGTCTGTTATATTAAGAGGCATGCTTTTCATTATCAAAACTGTTCGAAGTAATACGAACATGGCTTAAGAACAGAAACGGAACTGAATTACCACTCGATTGACCTTGAGGGCAAATCACCAAAGCGTAGCTATAAACGTAAGTTCCAGCATGCATTTCTCTGGAGTTGTGTTCAGTATTCCTATCTGCCAGTCATGCTTGTTCGTAGGAGTAATATGTTACAAACCTAACCTTTCGATAGAGCACAATGACAGAGAATCAGAGGAAAGAAACTCTTGCCATTGTGAACGTGGGATACCACACTGTGCAATAAAACTGACGCGTCTCCTTGAAGTGATATTTCATCGAAAATAACTCGTTTTCCTTTATATAGTCTATCCGAAGTTTTTGAGGGTTTCAAAATGAGGAAATGTTACTGACAAACAAGAACGCATTTATGGGTGGGTCTAGGGGGTCCGGACCCCCTCTGAAACCCCAACTTTTCTGTAAATTTAGCCTAATTTTGGGGATTATCTTTTAAAATTTTATTATAATTTATCCTAATATTGAAGTCGGACCCCTCCCGAAATAAATTACTGCATACGTGTCTCTGACAATTTTCAATATATTCGTTAAATAATAAAGTAAAATAACTAAATTAGGAGCAAAAAGCTTTAACACGGGCTAACTTTTGTCTACTGCCAATATTGCTAGAAGGGATATTAATAGCAAAAACTGCTAGTCAATGCTAAACCTTGGAACGTCATCCCGAACAACAAGTCTATTATTGAGAACTACATATGAAACATGTTATTAAAACTTATCCAGCTTTTATCTGGCATGAAATTATTATATACACCAAAATTCACTCTCCTAAAATGTGTATCTAAACAATGTACGAAGCAATGAAAATTTTTTATCGAAATATTTGGGCAGGAAACTCTAACAGCCAGCCATTTTATTTAAATCGTAATAAACCCTGTAACCGTACGTTAACGTGAGGACAAAGCTTGGTCCATTGGTAAATTGTTTGAAGAATAAAAACTCAATGTTCGTAGGTTCGAAACTATCCAGTCACCACAACATTTTATTCTTATGTGTAACGATGAAATAAGAAAAAAATGTATAACCGTTAAGACAAAACTTCAACCAAGTCTGAAGAGAACAATACTAAAATAGCAACACAATGACGTCAACCAAAAATTATTTCATGCAGCGTTTGGACGAAATTACAGCTGTTAACAATTGCAGAAGTAAAGACAGGCTGATAGCTGTAATGCAATCTAGACTTCTGAATGCATTTACTTCCTGAAAACTTCCGTCTCGTCATTGGTATGCCGTTAATCATTGTAAAACCTTTCAATTGGAAGTGAAATGACACAAAGTAAGACAGTTTTAAATCAATAAATAATATCTATGTGTAAAAGTAGGTGTCTTTTATCTGTAGTTCTGAGTTCCTTTTACTTTGAAGTGACAAATGAGAGAAGAAAGTATGGTGTTCGAAAAAAAAATCAAATTTGAGATTTCAACGAATTTATACGTATTATAGCCCCTAACACCGAAAAAGTTATTTTTCGATACATGTGTATCTGTTCGTCCGTCCGTTCGCTACACTTTTCTGTGCACTCGCCTAGAGGCCATACCGTTCAACTTATCTGCACCAAATTTTAGTTTAAGATTTTCATAGTATTTCCTATAGTTTTTTTTATTTCCCTCCTACTCCCAAAACAAGGGTAGTTTCCTGTACGATGAAAATAGAAAAAAGTTATTTTCTCATAACTGGCTCTAACGATCTTGTTTTCTTTCTTTTTTTATAAATCAATATTTAATTAGCAACCCTATTTTGTGGTATAAGGCATTTATCTGAGAAAAATCTACAAGGGGTAGTTTATACTAAGGGGGAGAGTTTTTTCTCAGTGATTTTCTCAAAATGGACTCAAATGTTTTCGTTTATATTTCATAAATAAAGATTTCATTAATAACTTATCAATATGGCATAACTCGTTTGTCCTAAAAAAATGCGAGGGGTAGTTTATTCTTGGTGGAGTGTTGTCTGGGCGATTTTCTCAAAAACGACTCAAAAGAGTTTATTCATATTTCAAAAATAAATATTTCGTTAATAACCGAACAATATGGCAAAACTCGTTTGTCCTGAAAAAAAATGCGAGGGGTAGTTTACTCTTGGGGGTGTTTTTCCTCCACGGTTTTCTCAAAAATGAGTGAAGCAATTTTGTTCGTACTCAGAAATAAATATTTCATTAAAAACCTAGTAATATGGAATAACTCGCTTACCCTGAAAGAATCCTCAAGAGATAGTTTATTCGGGGAGTTATTTTTCCCTCACGATTTTCTCAAAAATTACTCGGACAATTTTATTGATGATTCATAAATAAGTATTTCATTAATAACCCTATATTTTAGTATAAGTCATTTCTATGAAAAACAATTACAACGGATAGTTTATTTTTGGGGTCAAGGTTATTTCCCCGACAATTTTCTCGAACGACAGGCGATTTTGTTCAAATTTCGCAAATAAATATTTCATTAATAACCAAAAGTATATCTTAACTCATTGTTCGAAACAATTCACAAGAGGTAGGTTACTCTTCACGTGTTCTTTTTGAACGACTTTCCCAAAGTGACTCATTTGATTTTTTTCATATTTCATAAACAATGATTGCATTAATTGGTCTATTATATGTCTAATGAAAATGTGCTCAAAGTGTGAGTTAGTTTTGTAGTGTGGATTTTCTTCAATCGAAGTTTTTTATTCGATAATCTGACATTCGATGTATTTGAATAATACGATAATTTTATTCGTATTATCCAAATACACACTTCAGTAACAACTGCGGCCTAACACAGTTAAGAAATTGAATTGAAAAAGTTTAGTGCGGTGGCCCTGTAATTGAATATTTTTTGAGAAACTCCCTAGCTTTTTGTGGTAAACTTAGGCTTTCCTTTTTCGAGCGACAAAAGAGAGAAGAAAATATAGTGATTATGAAAATAATATCAAATTCAGATTTCAACGGATTTACATGTTTCATGGCGTCTACATACCGAAAATGTGACTTTTCGACACCCGTCCTTCCGGTCCGTCCGTTCGGCACACTTTTATATGCACTCGCCTAGAGGCCATACCGTTCAACTTATCTACACCAAATTTTAAACGTAGGGTTTACTTAGTATTTTTACAGGAGCTTTTACATTTTTTCCTACCACCTAAAATAAGTGTGGTTTACAAGCAGCCGAAAATCGAAAAACGCTATTTTCTCAAAAATGGTTTTAACAATTTTGTTTATTTTTCATTAATCAATATTTAATTAACAACCCTATATTGCAGTATCAGATATTTCTCTTAGAAAAATTTACAAGGGGTAGTTTATTCTTGGAGGTGACTTTTTCTCGACGATTTTCTCAGAAAAGACCCTGGCGAATTTTGTACACACTTCATAAATAAATATTTGACCTTACAACATGGTATAAGTCAATTGACCTGAAAAATATATGAGTAGTAGTTTATTCTTGGACTTGAATTTATTCTCAGTGAGTTTCTCAAACACGACCAGTTGGCAACCCTGTATCTCGACAACGAAGCTGAATTCGAAAACTGCAAGAGGACCATTTGTCTCCTTTTGATGTCACGAATCACCTCCCGAAGTTTGTGGACATCTTTCAGGTTCACCCTTAATGAAGCTTCTTTTCGAAAAGTTAACTATTAACTTTAGGCATTGTTTATCTTTTTTTAAATCACAAATGTTGTTATTAATTTTAAGGCAGAGAACTACTTCTGAGAGAATAGATCTTGAAAGATAATATTAAAACTTAGACTTTTGTTTTCGAGACATTCCAGACAAGACGAGACATTTTACAAGCTATCTCGTGTCCAAAACATTTGCCTCGTATTATCTTGGATGTCACAAAGCGCGTCTTGTCTCTTTCTCGAGACATGTCTTATCTCGTGCGCATTCGTTAACACTTGGAAAGGATTATCTTTCTACTCAAAGCATTGTTTTTATAATGGTTGCATATTTATGATAATTGCTGTCCACATAAATTACAGTCCTTTCAGTTGAATTAATTTTTATTATTATTATTATTGAAATTGCAATATCTAGTTCAGCGTTTCCCAACCTTTTTT